>NC_141699.1:824069377-824464414 GCF_964263255.1 Lissotriton vulgaris | reverse complement strand
AAGGGGGAGCAAGGAATAGGGTAAAGGTACCCGATTACTTCCCAATTGCTTCAACCACCACTAAACTAACAGACCAACAGTGGGGAGCTGCGGGGGAGATCAAGAGAACCGAGTAACAGGGTAGCGCAGGAGCGCGGAAAAAGAACAAGAACTCTAAACGAAGGAGACGCAGAAGAAGTACTGAGCCCATCCAGAGACTTGGGGCTCATATACGGAATGAGGTCTGGAAGGACTAGGGGGTCACCGGAGCACAAGCCAAGGCAAAAAACAAAGACAAAAAAGGGAAACGAGAAAACGGACATAGACCATTCCATTTCCTCTACCGGTAGGGAGCCGACCCTCTCCGTAACCGAGACAGCATCGGGGTTGATCAAAACAAGCAGGGATCACCAATGGCATTGCTCCGAGGGTCACCGGCCAACGAGCCTCATATTGTAAAAAAGGTTCATCAACCCAAAATTTACACAAGGTTCGAATTCCTAAAGGATGCAGGTTCAGCCATATTCTCGAGCAACAACAACAAACATCTCCAAGGGCTGCAATCCCCATTGCTCCCCTCGCCATTGGGGCCAACATGTCCACCTCTGCGCGAAACGAATATAAGCACCCTGGCCCCAGGAACCTCCACGGCCATGGTCGACCTTCACCAATGTGGCACCTTAAAGCACAGGACCACAAGCGCAAGTGCATCTTTCGAGTCCCTGGAGACCTCGCCTGCAATAGGAAAGCCCTTCGACTCAACCTGCACACAGCAGTCATCACCCGCTCATTTAGCCGGCAGCATCCCATGGCCTCCCCGATAGTCAAGTCAAGTCAAAGAATTTATAAAGCGCACTACATACCCAGAGGGTCTCAAGGCGCTAGGGGAGGGGAGGAGGATTACTTGTCAAATATCCACGTTTTAAGTTGCTTTCTGAATGCTAGGTGGTTCTGGGTAAGGCGAAGGTGAGTGGGGAGTGAGTTCCATGTTTTAGCAGCCAGGTATGAGAAGGATCTGCCTCCCATGGTGGTCTTGTTGATGCGAGGTACAGTGGCGAGGGCTTGGCTGGAAGAGCGTAGTTGGCGGGAGGGGGTGTAGAAGGACAGTCGTGAGTTGAGGGATTCTGGTCCGATGTCGTAGAGTGATTTGTGTGCGTGGGTTAGCAGTCGGAAAGTGATCCTCTTATTGACGGGTAGCCAGTGGAGGTCTTTCAGGTGGCCAGAGATGTGTTCGTTGCGCGGGATGTCTAATATGATCCTGGCTGATGCGTTTTGGATTCGTTGTAGTTTCTTCTGGAGTTTAGCGGTAGTGCCTGTGTAGAGGGTGTTTCCGTAGTCCAGTCGGCTCGTGACCAGAGCATGGGTGACTGTTTTTCTGGTTTCGGTGGGGATCCAGCGAAATGTTTTTTTGAGCATGCGGAGAATGTTGAAGCAGGATGAGGATACTGCGCTGACTTGTTTGTTCATTGAGAGTGAAGAATCCAGGATAACGCCTAGGTTCCGTGCGTGGTCTGTCGGGATGGGTGCTTTTCCAAGGGCTTCCGGCCACCAAGAGTCGTCCCATGCGGATGGGGATGTACCTAAGATGAGGACTTCTGTTTTATCTGAGTTCAGTTTCAGCCGGCTGTGTTTCATCCATTCGGCAACTTCTTTCATTCCTTCGTGTAGGTTAGTTTTGGCGGTGCTGGGGTCATTGGTGAGAGAAAGGATCAGTTGAGTGTCATCCGCGTAAGAGATGATGTTGAGGTTGTTTTGGCGGGCGATGGCCGCGAGGGGGCTCATGTATACGTTGAAGAGGGTGGGGTTGAGTGAAGATCCTTGTGGAACGCCACAGATGACTTCAGTGGCCTCGGACTTAAATGGTGGAAGGCGGACTCTCTGAGTTCTACCGGTGAGGAACGAGGTGATCCATTCAAGTGCTTTTCCTTGTATTCCGATGTTATTGAGGCGTTGTAGAAGGGTGCTATGACAAACTGTGTCAAAGGCTGCGGAGAGGTCGAGGAGGATGAGGGCGACTGTGTCTCCATTGTCCAGTAGAGTTCGAATGTCGTCTGTTGCTGCGATGAGGGCGGTCTCAGTGCTGTGTTTTGCTCGGAAGCCAGATTGAGAGGAGTCGAGGGATTTGTTGGCTTCGAGGAAGGCGGCGAGCTGGTTGTTGACAGCTTTCTCGATTACTTTGGCCGGGAATGGAAGGAGCGAAATGGGGCGGTAGTTTTTTAGTTTGGTGGGGTCCGCTGTGGGTTTTTTCAGAAGGGCGGTGAGTTCAGCGTGTTTCCAGCTTTCCGGGAAGGTGGCGGAATTGAAGGAGCAGTTGATGACGTCTCGGAGGTGAGGTGCTATGACGGAGTCTGCTTTGTTGAAGATGTGGTGAGGACATGGGTCTGTGGGAGATCCTGAGTGGATGGAATTCATCAGGCGGATGGTGTCCTCAGTGGAGATTGGGTTCCAGTCGTTAAGGGTGTTCAGGGGGGGAGAATGTTCTTCATATGGTTGGGTGGGTTGGTCTCCGGGTTGGTTGTCGCAGCTGTTGTGGATGTCAGCAATTTTGTTGTGGAAGAATGAGGCTAGGGAGTCGCAGAGGGCTTGAGAGGGGGTGATGTCGTTGGAATTGGCCGAGGGATTGGTAAATTCCTTGACGATGTTGAAAAGTTCCTTGCTGTTGTGGGCGTTGTTGTCAAGTCGATCCTTGAATGCTGTTTTCTTGGCTTTTCGGATTAGTTGGTGGTGTGTGCGGGTGGCGTTTTTATAGGCGTCCTTGGTGCTGGTGGTTGGGTCTTTTTTCCAGGCCTTTTCAAGGGAGCGGCAGAGTTTCTTGGACTTCTTAAGATCAACGTTGAACCATGAGGCCTTCTTGCTGCCAGGTTTGCTTTGACGTTTTTTCAGTGGTGCTAAGGTGTCGGCGGTGTTGGATAACCATAGGGTGAGGTTGGCGGCGGCTTGGTCTGGGTTAGAAGAGTGGGCTGGGGTGTTTAGAAGGAGCGATGAGGAGATCTGGTCGATGGTGATTTTGTTCCAGTTTCTTTGCAGAGTTGGTTGGAGGTGGTTGATGGGTTTTGGCTTGTTGTAGGTGAAGTGAATGCAGCTGTGGTCGGTCCAGAGGAGATCCGTAGTGTGGCTGAAGGAGACATGATTGCTGGAGGTGAAGATGGGGTCGAGTGTGTGACCTGCGATGTGGGTGGGGGAAGTGACCAGTTGTTTAAGTCCGAGGTTGGCGAGGTTGTCCAGGAGGGTGGTGGTGTTGCGGTCGTTGATCTTTTCAAGGTGAAAGTTGAGGTCTCCCAGAAGGATGTAGTCTTTGGAGGGGAGCGCGTGTGGAGTGATGAAGTCCGTGATGTCTTCACTGAATTTTGCGCGGGGTCCTGGTGGTCTGTAGAGGAGGGTGCCTCTGAGTGTGGTCTTGGGGTCGATGTGGTTCTGGAAGTGAAGGTGTTCGGAGTTGGCGAGGTTGGCGTCAGAGCTGGTTGAGATGCGGATGGATTTTTTATGGACGATAGCGATTCCTCCTCCTGTGTGGCTGGTACGGTCCTTGCGAGTGATCTTATAATCTTCAGGGATGGCAATGGTGATGTCTGGGGCGGAGGAAGCGTTCATCCATGTTTCTGTTAGGAAGGCGACGTCTGGAGAGATGGTGTCTAGTAGATTCCATAGGTCAATGGCGTGCCTGTGGACCGATCGGGTGTTGAGAAGGATGCATTGTAGGTGGTTGGGGTCGGGAGTCTGATGTGTGGTCGTAGCGGAGATGTTGTCGGTGCCGCTGAATTTGCAGGAGTAGCAAGAGAAAGGTCCATGGGTGTGTCCGGGAGCGGCTTGGACGCAGTTGGGGGCGCGACCGGGGTTAAGGGCTAGGAGGGTGGCGGCATCGTAGGTGATGCGGGAGGGTTGGGGAGCGCAAGGGGCAGGGGGTCTGGCGCTGGGTGCGGGCCAGGCGCGGACGGGCGTAGACGGTCTTACCTTTGGCGCACCTTCGGCGCGGATTGGGCGCGGTCGCTGCGCGTGAACGCTGCGTGCGGGAACTCCTGTCATATATGGATGGTGGAGGGGGAGGGGCGAGGGAGGGTCAGCAGGGAGGCGGGAGCGTGATTGGAGGAATGGGCTGGGACTACACAAACAACAAAATGGCAGCAGCCGTAAACAACAGTGGTCAGGAGCAGTGAGCACAATAATACAAGCACACAGCAGCGCTATAGTAACAGCGCGTTAAAGCAGAGTGCAGCGCTATTAAAATGAGGCAAAATTAAATGCAGACACTGCGCAGGAAGCGTCTAATCACAGGCACAATGCGGCGAGATTACAAGAAGTTAAAGATCACAAGTAGCGTCTAGACACTATGCACGGTGCGGCTCTATGAAATGAGGCTAGATGCAATGCGCAGCTAAATGAGCTAAATGATGAAAGCAAAGCCCAGGCAGCGTGGAGAAAAGCGCTACGATACCAGGAGGAATTGCGGGGAGCGGCCGATTCTGTGCAGGATTATAGCCAACCCAAAATCTTCTCCAGAAGCGAAAGTAGTAGACAAACCAGTCAAACTAGACAAACTGGATCCCCTAGACACCCGTCTAAATACAGGGGAATCCAGAGCTGGCCCACAGACACCGAGATCGACAAAGATAACATCAACGGCGTCTCCCAAGGAAACACAACTGATGCAGGGTATACACTCAAGGAGTCTCAATCACAGTCCTCCAGTCAATTCTCATTCGGCAGGCACAGGCGCCTTACCACTTATAGATCTGGGAATCCGCGGCTCAACTCCAAGCTCCTCGGTGAGGGAGGCATCCAGCCGACACAACCCCAGCCAGGAAGCCGAAGGCAGGGCTACACCGCCTCACCCCAATAAACAAGAATTGGAATACAGGCTAGTTACCGACAAACCAGATTACACAGAACCGCTTTCCCTTAACTCACCTTTGGCAGTCACCAACAACACTGTCCATACCTCAATCCCCCACATCGCCAACGAGAAAGAGCGGGGAAAAGACCACAATACCGGAACTTGGAACTCACTTCTAAACACAATCCAGCTAGCAGTAGATGCCCTGCAATATCAATCAGACAAAATGGAGATTCAACTCACCTCCTTAACACACTGGCAGTCTTCACAGCGGGCATTGACAACCAGCTGGGCAATCTGAATAACCTGATACTAAGAGCACAAACAAATACTTACCTAAGTTGCAATTGCAGCCAGGCAGTAGGCAAATTAGCTACACTGCCTTCAATGCTAACCGATCTAATAGGTGACATAAAGACCCTACACAGAGGTAAAGAAATTAAAGAAACGGGCCCTATTACACTTGAAGAAGAAAACATCACCAGTAAACCACCTGCCACAAATTCAATTGTCCAGAAGACCCCCGCAAACGAGGAAGCTATCCAGTAGGGATTGGAGTCCCCAAAAAAACTTAACACAAAACAACGGCGTCAACAAAAAAGAACAGGACGTAAGCAAAAATCTCTTACAACTACAGCAAAATTCTTTCCCATTTTCTCTAGCACTACCAGAAAACGTATGGCGAGCACAAACAATGCCCATCCCACAGAAGGTGAAATTCAAGCTTCCACCAGCCAAATCCAGCAGCAAAAGCCAAATGGCAGCCCGACGTTTCGAGAAGGTCACGGGCCCCAAATTCTATCGGCCGATAATTTAATCGGACAATCAGACGCACACAGAATAGCGGCGATAAATATCAGCCAGCACACACAACCCACCAGGACCTTAGCACACCAAGAGCTGGTCCCCGAATGCCAAGTAGCACTTCTAACATCGCCAAACAGGGAGTCCCCCCATCAAAGGGACATTTCCGCCGAGTCCATCAACCAAGATGCTCTAAAATTGCCATAAATAAGAAACCATCTGCGCCAAATGCCAAGGAGGAGGCCAGGGCAAAAACCACTTGCCTAACGTCAAGCTAATCTCATGATGCACAAACTAGAGTCACACTGACTACGACCATGTCTATTCATTCTGCCCCTAGCCAAACAGAGCACCCAAAGGCAAATTGGCCACGAGAGACGCAAACAACACTCAAGCATCCAACAGCAACTAAAGCAATAATCCACAGCTCTAACACGCCAAGTGTCGGCAGAAACTCAGCATCTCACATAGCTCTGCCTGACCTCGGCTCAGCAGTTCATGCTCACCATACATCTACAAAACAGCAAGCAAAAGGAAGCAAAAAACAATCAACAGAGAGCCTGGTTTTCTACCCGGAATATAGATCTCAAGGGCAGCAGGACGTACTGAATCGAGGAAACATTCTTAAACTGATGGAATGCATCCCAATCCTGGGGGGCATAAGCTCCAAGGATTTAATTTCTGTTGAATTCTTGCCCGCTTCAATTCCAAATAGCCAGGAGGCGACTAGGACGACTTGGTCCTCCAGCAGTATTGCAGATCTAATTGCATCAGAAGCAGAGCAATTTAAGACCTGGGGCATTAAGCTGGTCCCTTTACAAAGACCAGCCTATCCCTCTCCACTCTTGAGGAGAGTCAGTCCAGAATCAGAAATGCAACAGGCTAACACCTCCAGTGTTCTCAGGGGTGCCCTGGGAAGCTCACCGAAAAAAAGGGAGACCAGCCCCTGGCAGCGATCAATGGACAGACCTCTGATGACAACTGGCTCCGAGCCAGTGCCCGCAATAGGCAGGCGCAACCCAGCCTCAAAGGATCTCCAGACCCGCACATTCTCCATCACTAAGTCCCTGCGAGGTAGCCCGCCAAACAAGAACACACGCAGTATTGGGGATCGGATAGAATCCAGCGCAAGGGAGGCATCACACTTAAATCATGCACTAACAAGAGAAACCTTGTCCCGAACGATCTTCACATGTCCCTAAGAGGTCTGACGCCATCAACAAAACTGGAGAAAACATCAGAGGAAGGGCACTAGCCATTTGCTCTTGGAATATAAATGGCCTAAACTCAAAAATGGACGACCCGGACTTTCTAAAGTATATTTCCCTATTTGATATTGTAATGTTAAAAGAAACCTGGCTCCCAGGTATAAAACACATCCCGGGCTTCACCTGCTTTTCAACAGCAGCGGTCAGAACCAACAGATTTGGACATCAATCAGGAGGTTTGGCGACATATGTATCCACCATAACCATATTCTTGGCGGTCCTAATGGACTCATCTACATCTTCAACCATTTCAGTAAAGATCAAACTACAGCTGGGTATTAAAGAAGAAGAAGTATGCTTTGTCAACGCATACGTTCACCCCAAACAAAGAGTCAAAGACTCGAAGAACATCATAAACCAACTGGCTGAGCACGTCCCTCAAATGGAGAACCCACTCCTTATCTTGTCAGGGAACTTCAATCAAAATTTACTCGGCTCATCATCAGAAGAAGAGGCTCTGGTTCTTAACAATATCTACAGCATACCAGCACAAAGTTTCCCTCCAAACAGGCGAAAGCCTCAACACAAATCTCTCCTCCAAGACCTAGAACATCAAAATCTCCGGGCATTAAACAGCAGATTTTTGACTGACTCCCCTCCAGTAGATACATTATACAAACCGCTAGCTCCATCCTGGACTTTACTTTGACCAGTTTGGCACTATTTCCACACATCCAGGGGTTCAGAATGGGGGACCATGGGGAAAGCGACAATCACCCTCAGGAATGCCATATGACAGCAATGATGCCAACAATAATCAGGCCAGACAAAACACTGGGGGCGATTTATTCAATCAATCAAAGAAGAATTAAATGTTCGCCAATCAATTCAACCACCTTGGCCGAAACTGCCCTCCAAATATACAAAACACAAAAACCAGATGCAGCTGGGCACATCCTTCACTGGGAGCAATATACAGAATCATTGCTAAACAAACTGGCTACCAAGACCCCCCCTAAAGGCAACCACTGCACAGAGAACAGCAGACCCAGCCTAAAGAAAGGACAAAGAACACAACTACGGTCACAAAAAAGAGTTGTAAACCAAACCCTAAGGAGGCTAAGATCAGCGCCCCAAAACGAACAATTACGAGCTACACTGAAAAATCAGAGGGCTGAACTCAACCACACAAAATGGAAAATAAAAAAAGACACAGAAAACGAGGCTTGGGCAAAACTATTATATGACTCTAAAAGCAATAACAGCACACACTTTTGGCAAACAGTGAACAAGATCCTACGCCCAGAGCACAAGGACCTAGGATCTCACATTGGGGAAGATCAATGGATTAACTATCTCAGCAGCCATTTTAATGACCCCCTGGGACAGGCAGGAGCACAAAGAAGCATCACCTCAGAGCAAGCACCCGCAATGACTAGGCCAGTGTTACCCATCATGGGAGAACAATTCCAACCCAAAGAAATCTCAGCACCATCAGCGGCCCAGCAAATAGCCCTAATTACAAAGCAGATCTGCAAGGGCAGGAAAGAAGGAGCTCCAGGTCCTAATGGCATCCCGCCAGCCCTATTCAAGGAAAAAAATACAAAATGGGTGACCATAATGCAACCTCTATTCACGGAAATCAGACTCCTAAACAGAATCCCAGATTCTTGGAGAGGGTCGACGATTGTCCCCATACACAAAAAAGGCGATAAAACGGTCACCAATAACTATCGCCTAGTAGCCCTCCTCGACAATGAGGCTAAATACTTCGCGGGAACCATCTTAGAGGAGACTGTGTCATGGGCAGATTCAAAACAGATTATACCATTGAACCAGACTGGTTTCCGAAAAAATTCTGGAACAGCAACCAACATCCTGGCTATTTCTCTGATTATTGATGCAGCAAAAACAAAAAAACTGCCACTGCACCTGTGTTAATCGATTTTAGTGCAGCATTTGACAAAATCGAGAGAGGCAGGCTTTGGTGGAAACTAGCACAATGGGGCATACCGCAACAGATTTTAAATATGCTGATGCTACTCCACTCTGACACATGGGTGCAGGTGAAGCTGGGAAGCGGCACCCATCTGTCTTCCAAAGTCCGCACCACTAAAGGGCTAAAGCAAGGGTGCGTGCTTGCCCCGACATTGTTCAACCTGTTTATGGCGAATCTACCAAGCCGGCTCAACACATGCAATTCCCATTCCCCGAGGCTGGGAAGAAAAAGGCTAAGTAACTTACTTTACGCGGATGACGTTGTACTTCTTAGTCATACACATACTGGCCTCCAGAAACTGCTGATTGAAATGCACAGCTACGCAACGGAAAACAACTTAAAAATCAATCTGAGCAAAACACGCACAATGACAATCAACGCCAGGAACAAACAACAGAAGTCCTGGACTCTGGGTGGCCAAAAAATAAAGTCATCACGCGAATACAAATACCTGGGGGTCATTTTTGACAGCGATGGTTCATTTGTCCAGCAGATGCAGGATACAAAAAGAAAAGGGGCTTTGATCGCCATTACATTGAAAAACCTAGCCAACCAACTGTCGGGGCCAACTCTGTCACCATATCTGAAAGTTATTCAGGCCAAGATGCTCCCCTCAATCTCCTACGGCAGCGAGGCACTACGAGGAAGAGACTCCAGGAACCTAGAAACCACCCAGGTAAAAGCATACAGAACTCTGTTTTCACTTCCGCCTTACACCTCGCCCACACAAATAAGGCTGGAGTTTGGTTTGCAAAAACAAAACCTTGCTAGACAGGGAGCTTACATAATTTGCTGCCACAAACTCCGTTCTGCCTCTAACGACGCTTTAAATTCGATGCTGTGGCAAGACATACATGGTAGGGATGCGTCCCAGGCACGCTGCTACCTTAAGGCAGCATTGGGGGCCGTTAAAGTATTGGCGCTCTGGGATATGCAACTGGGGCATAACCTGTTCAAAAAAGCAGTTTGGAAAAACTTCAAATCTCTTTCCCTACTAGAGGACAAGGCCACCTTTGCAAAAAGAAATCATGCATGGATGACATTAAACACGTACAAATCCCTGAAACCACAAGCTTACTTCGGTCAGGGCTACTCAAAAACTATAAAATTGAAGTTCTTGAAATATAGATTAGGGATCCTGCCCAGCAGAGAGCACCTACCACCATGGCTCAGAAGCAACAGTCATGAAGCCTGTCCACTCTGCAATCTAGCAAAGGGAGACATACTCCACATGACCTGTCTCTGTGAAGAACTTCGACAAGCCTGCAGACAGCTCTTACACGACCAGTTCAAACAGATAGGGACCAGCACGCAAAGGCAAGCGGTGCTTGCCTGCTTGAACCCTGCTAATACCAAATTAAACTGCAGATACGTCAAGTTCTTGGCAATAATAGAGCAAAGACTGCCAAACCTACAATCATTGACGACCATTGACTCAGGCACCTAGCAGACGGCCATTGGGCCCCAAGTGCCTATGCCGCCCTGGCTCCGGGAACGACGGACAGACAACTACTTTTGGTCTTATACTGCAACAATGACGATCATAACGACTATACATATTTTATTACATTTTAAGAAACCTTTTTAAGTGTAAATGTTTTGTACTGGTTTTAACTATACATAATAAAATGTACCTTACCTTACCTTACCATGATCCCTTTTGCAAAGGCTGCATTGAGTGAAAGACTGCACCATTTGCCAGGGAGTAAGCTGCTGCGTAGTTGGTAACACTCCCAGGCGGAACTTTAAGAATTTTAATTTTAATACTTTTGAGTATCCCAAGTTAAAATAAAGTTGTGGGGCTAGGGTCTTATATGAATTCAGAGTTATCCAAGCGTGCGCTCTGACAGAAAATTTTGCCTTGTCCTCCAGCAATGAGTGTGTCTTCAGCGTCTTCCACACCGTGTTTTTTAAACGCTGAGTGGAGGCAATGTGTGTCCCATAAGGGGGAAAGGCCTTTGATTGTCAGTGCCTCCTGAAGATATTGGCCTGCCGGAGAGTTCTGCCTCTGTTGAATCTCTTGCCAGAGGAGATGGTTTAATGTGTTGGGTTTTGATGACCCAATCTTGTGCCAGCAATCGACGAAGGCTCCAGAGCTGGCCCAGGTTTGCTTTATCAGACCAAACTCCAATCGAATTTGTGCCTTTGAGGTGTAGGGCGGAAGGCTGATTATTGTTCTATATACTTTAACAAGTGTTTTATCCAGGAGATTGCTAACTCCCCCACGCAGTGCCTCAGTACCATAGGTAATAGAAGTTAGGATGTTAGCCCGTGCCACCATTAAGAGTGGGCTCAGAGTGCGGCCAATTAGTTAAGCTGATAGACCTTTCATTGAAAGTCCAAGGATCATCCCTTTCCTTTTGATCTCCTCTTGGTGACGAATGAATGAACCTTCTTTGTCTATATAGATTCCCAGATACTTGTAAGCCTCTGCTGTTTCAATATGATTGTTACCCAGGTGTCATAGGTAGCTCTTTTTTCGTTTCCCTTTTATTGTCATGGTCCTCGTTTTGTTTAAATTTATTGAGAGACTATTTTCTTCTACGTAGACCTCTAAGCAGTTCAGATGTTGCAGGCCGACTGCCGTATGGCTGAGTAGGACTATGTCGTCCGCGTAAAGTAAGTTGAATAGTGACGAGCCCCCTAATCTGGGTGCGTGTGAATTACAGTTGTTAAGTGCCAGAGTTAAATCTACCATGAATAGGTTGAATAACTTGGGGGCCAACAAGCAACCCTGTTTAAGACCTTTCGATGTTTTGATTTTTCTCGAGAGATGCGTCCCTGAGGCTAATTTGACTTGAATCCAGGTATCGGAATGTAGGAGCATGATCATTGATAGGTTATTAGGGATGCCCCAACTGGTTTGCTTAGACCACAGTTTGGGCCTCTCCACGTTGTCAAACGAGGCGCTGTAGTCAATAAAGCAGACATGCAACTGAGTTTTCCTGCTTTTTGCCATGTCCATTAACAGTGACATTGCCATGATGTTAGATATGTTGCCAGAGTGTTTTCAGAATCCTGTCTGGTTTGGCGGGATTATTTTGTTGTTTTCTGCCCAGATCGTCAATTCCTCCAGCAGTGTTCCCACAAAATATTTGGCTTCATTATCGATCAGGGCTACTAACCGATAATTGGCTGGTAAATTCTTGCTGCCAGTTTTGTGGATTGGGATGATTGTCGAGCCTTTCCATGATTCTGGAATTATGCCCAGATGTCGTACTTCCAGAAATAATGAATGGAGTATTTCTGCCCAATCATCCGACCTTTCCTTAAAAATTGCTGGTGGGATTCCGTTTGGCCCTGGTGTTCCCTCCTTTCTTCCCTTCCCGATCTGTTTTTTAATTAAAAGCTGTTCAGTGGTGGGTAAGCCGTTGTCCCTATGCAGCTTTCCTCCGGCAGGTTGGGGTGAACTAATTGCCCTTCAACGTCAAACCGCTGCATAGTTTGCAGAAAGGGTACTACCACTATCCCTGCTCCAATTGTTGGTGTCATCTGCACCCTTGACTGCTTTGTTCATCCCCGGCATTTGTTGATTGAATCTTTGGCTGTTAAAGTGGGATTTTAAATAGTTTGCCCATGTTTCCTCTAGTATGAATGAGGTGAGACCCACATGGTTCGGGTGTGTTATCATATTTACCATTTTCCAGAATTGGTCACGGGCGTTATGCTTGATGTTATGCAGAAGTTTTGTCCAGAGATCCTGTTCATTGTTGATGTTAATGTTCCATTTCAGGTATAGATAAACAATGTGGGTTGCTGGACTGTTCCTTAAGGAAAGGACTGTGTGTATCTGGCGTAGCCGGAGGTGAAAGTATAACACCTCTGGGCATCCATTTGGTTGGATGTATTTGCCTCACACACCCATATGGGTGTCATGCTTCATCATTGGCGTTGCTCCTCGTCGGGGAGGCGGTGCAATCCCCGACGGGCTCACCTCTGAGAGGGGCTCTTTGGCGGAGATCTTTTAATCCAACTGCCTTATGGTGAAGTGCGGGTGATGTAATATGTAGCCTGGGAAGTGATTTAAAATGTAGTAGAGGGTACCGGAAACTATTTTATTCTGGGGGTCCCCTACTGCAATTAAAAACGTGAATCTAACACACTAGGTACCAGCCGATTAGGTATAGTGGTCCTAGATTAGATTAGAAAAGAATCGGTCAACATGTTTCTCGCTTGGGCAGTAGCCCGCGATTCATCAGGACCTAAGATAGATAAGAACAGGGTCTACAATCAATAAACAACATGCTGGTGTCATGTGTCTAATACCATGAGCTCGGCGGCGATCGGTAGGTGACGCAGCGTGGACACAGGATATGTGAGCCACACCAGAGGGTTCCAACCTGATGTACCAACCCGCCGAACGTTCATGTGGCATTTAATCCCTGACCATTAGGCATAGGAAAAAGCCACAGAGGTAACAAACAACCACACTTTTGGTATTAGACACATGACACCAGCATGTTGTTTATTGATTGTAGACCCTGTTCTTATCTATCTTAGGTCCTGATGAATCGCGGGCTACTGCCCAAGCGAGAAACATGTTGACCGATTCTTTTCTGTTCTAATCTAGGACCACTATACCTAATCGGCTGGTACCTAGTGTGTTAGATTCATGTTTTTAATTGCAGTAGGGGACCCCCAGAATAAAGTAGTTTCCGGTACCCTCTACTACATTTTAAATCACTTCCCAGGCTACATATTACATCACCCGCACACCCGCACTTCACCATAAGGCAGTTGGATTAAAAGATCTCCGCCAAAGAGCCCCTCTCAGAGGTGAGCCCGTCGGGGATTGCACCGCCTCCCCGACGAGGAGCAACGCCAATGATGAAGCATGACACCCATATGGGTGTGTGAGGCAAATACATCCAACAAAATGGATGCCCAGAGGTGTTATACTTTCATTTCTGGCTACGCCAGATACACACAGTCCTTTCCTTAAGGAACAGTCCAGCAACCCACATTGTTTATCTATACTTGTTAAGAGCACTAGCTGATACTGGACCTTCCACTTCCCTTAGTGGTAAACAGTGCCCTACTGATCTATTGATCACCCTCCCTCTTTTTGATAACTAATGTTCCATTTCAGCCTCTTCAGTTTGGTTCTCTGTTCCTGCAGATTAGCAATGAACAATGTATTGCCTGGGTCATGGCGTAAAGATCTTAGCAAGCCGCTTATTGATTTTTTTAAGTACTTTTAGTTGTGCTCTTTGCCTCATGGTTAGGTTATTCTGTTGTAACTGACACAAAGAGCTCCTTGATTTTATGTCTCTTGCCTTTAAAGTGCTGAAGTTGATTGTAAAGCGTTCCCAGGTATGTATCTGGTTCTTGCCGGCGATTGAGCATATAGAAGGTTGATTGCTGTATCTGTCAGGAGCTTTATTGTTTCTGTCGAGAACTTGATCCTCTTATAGTTTGATGTATAACTTGAGCCTAATTGTAGAGCAGGGTGGATGGTATGTGCAGCCGTTCCTGCTAAAGTAGTCTCTTGTGGATGATGATCACTATACCCTATGTCGCCCATTTTAAAGCCTATTACGTATTGAAACAGCGAAAGGCTGACAAGCGTATAGTCTATAAGAGAACTTGTTAGCTCGGTGTGGTAGCTTGCCGCTGGGGGCGTGTCATTTACTGTTCTTCCATGAAGGGCTCTCAGGTTTAGGTGTTCCAGGTCTTCCAGGAAGTGTCTGTTTACCCTGTTGGGCCTCCCATGCATAAAGGATCCATGTGATGGTAGATTGTAGTATGATGATTGAAGACAGACTTCCTTTGACTCTGATGTTCCCATTAAAAATAGATTCATGTGCCCTGATAGAATGAGGTTTGAGGCTCCGGAGCAGTCTACGTACGAAGTTACTAGTCCAGTTATTTGTGCTGAATCAGTTGCTGTACGTTTCGGATGAATGTATACGTTGAACAGGGTTATTTCAATACTTGTCTCTGCCCTTGGGAGACTAAGTTTAACTTCTAGTGCTACATCCGTTTCTGGCCCGCTTGCCTCCGCTGTTGATAATCAAATATAGGTCGCCAGCCCTCCTGAGGCGTGGCCCATTTTACTTTCCTTGGAGGCAGGGCGAGCGAAACAGCGAAACCCGTGGATGTGTCGTGGTTCCGTGAGCCCTGTTTCCTGTAACATGATGATGTCAAAGTTGTTGAGGTATTGAAGGAAATCTGGGTCATGGATTTTTGATGCCAAACCGTTTACATTCCACGAACATAGGCGTATCACTGAATCTTTCTGCTTGACTGTACCCTGGTCTGGGTCGTTGTTATGTCATTGGGTCGCTGTTACAAGGATTATTGTTCTTAAGCATTGGTCGGCAAAGCCAGAGTTACGTCCACTTGATGAATCCGCCCTTAGAGGCCCATGTTGTTTGGCTTGGTTAAAAGCCCTTCTAGGCTCTGAACAGCTGAGATCTCCTTTTAATACAGAGGTAGAGGGCCGTGAGAAATTATAATTAAATAAAAATAAAAAAATAAAAAATAGCCCTAACTCAAGCAAATGCGAGACCTATTGCATTTCCAATTCTTGTTGAGGTTGGGGTGAAAGGTAGATGGGAGGACATTGACGAGGGCAATAGGGTGTTAAATACAGTGATTGTGGATCCTTAAAAAAAGATTAGACCAACTTTAAATCACTGGAGCCAAGGTAGAAGGATGTTACTGTGCGCTGAACCTTTAATGTAGAGAACTCCATGAACCCCTCAGAAGGTTGGCAATCTGGGCCTGGTCCCAGCTTGCTCATGCTAAAAGCCGGTCATGACTGAATCACACATTTGACTCCTTGGACAGATCCTCCTATGTACAAAGATAACTTTCCGTTGCACTTGCCATGTCCACGCTACGCATCCTCACCCATTGGCGCTTTCCCATTACTTCGCCCATGGCTGAAATGTATTGAATGGCCTCTTAGGAAAGAATCATCTATTGATCAGAAAATTGAATACACATTTTCAGACTTATGGGCTTTGGTCCTAGGGATTAGGGATGTAAGAGATTAAATTGCCCAGGTGTGACCCTCCTTTGGCATCACACAAGGCCAGTGCAGGATATGAGGGGACCCAGCCAGAGCCTAGAACTTGCACCTGTTACTAAACCAAATAAGAGATCTGGGCTGATCTTGGTCAGATATATTGAATTTCTCCAAGTATAATTTGTTAACACGTTCGGAGATATCTGCACCATGTATGCTTTGCATGCAGAGCAGTAATCTGTAGGCAGTCAGTTAAAGAGTTTTTTTTCTCCAATTTGGCCTAAGATCACAAAAATGCCTCGCTTAAAAAGCCATCCGCGCTCATTTTGTTTTTGTGTTGTGTTGGTTGGGGTCCAACTGGATCTTACAGCTCAGCAGCTAGCACATTACCTACCAGGCTTCTCTTACCCTATTTATATCATAGATGCATGCACAAGATCTGTGGCAAAGTCGTGTTAACCTTGTAAGATATTTTAAAATGCAGAATGCTTATGATCAATTAAGTAAGCCAGAACAAATGCACTGTCACACTTGCTCAAATTGCCAAGTTATTTGGGGCACTGTTTTAAAATAAATAAATGTGTAAGTTGACGATTAGACTCCGCTCCTCATGACTTCACTTTTTTGCTCCACACTTTGATCCAGTTTACAGGATCCCAGTTCTGTGTCGCCTGCAAAAGGTGGGTGTGTCGCGGGATGACACCAGTATTAATGGCACTGAGCACATAACTGCTGTTATTTAAGAGGCATTCCATTGAAAGAGTGTCAGCAAACACAGCCACAGCAGCGCAGACTCCCTGACACTCTGCTCTATGGGGGCCGGAAGATTCACAACAAAGCAGTAAATGGTCTTTCAAACACCTGCTAATTACTGGGATACGGCTGTGTGTGTGTCCAGGAAGCTGTCTCTGGCCAGGCTGAAACACACGTGGGGTGAGGGGACAGAGGGTGTCAGACAGGGGGAGACAGAGAGAGGGAGACAGAGAGGGGGGAGAGAGGGAGGGAGACAGAGGGACGGAGACAGAGGGTGACAGAGACAGAGGGTGACAGAGAGAGAGGGAGAGAGAGGAAGACAGAGGGCGACAAAAAGAGAGAGAGGGAGACAGAGAGAGGGGGAGACAGACAGAGGGAGAGAGAGAGAGAGAGAGGGAGACAGACAGACAGGGAGACAGAGGGAGAGAGAGGGAGACAGACAGAGAGAGAGAGGAAGACAGAGGGAGGGAGACGGGGACGGAGACCGAGGACAACAGACAGAGGGCGACAGCCAGACGGAGGGAGACAGACAGAGGTAAGAGTGCGACAGATGAAGCGAGACAGGCAAGAGGAAGGCAGACAAGAGGGAGACAGTCAGAGGGAGGGAGACAGAGACCGAGAGAGAGGGAGGGAGACAGAGGGAGGGAGGGAGACCGAGGGAGGGAGGGAGACCGAGGGAGGGAGGGAGACCGAGGGAGGGAGGGAGACAGAGGGAGGGAGGGAGACAGAGGGAGGGAGGGAGACAGAGAGAGGGAGACAGAGAGAGGGAGACAGAGAGAGAGGGAGACAGAGAGGGAGGGAGACAGAGAGGGAGGGAGACAGAGAGGGAGGGAGACAGAGAGGGAGGGAGACAGAGAGGGAGGGAGACAGAGAGAGGGAGGGAGGGAGACAGAAAGGGAGAGGAAGGGAGACAGAGAGAGAGACAGAGACAGGGAGACAGACAGACAGGCACAGACAGACAGGGACAGACAGATAGAGGCAGAGACACACAGACAGAGAGGGAGACAGGCACACACACACACACACACACACACACACAGAGACAGGGACAGACAGATAGAGGCAGAGAAAGGGACAAACCGAGGCAGAGACTGAGACAAAGAGGCAGAGAGACAGAGAGGGAGACGGAGAGGGAGACAGGGGGAGACAGAGGGAAGGAGAGGGAGACAGACAGAGGGAGACTGTAGGAAGGGGGAGTCTCTAGTTGGCGCAGTGCAACACTAGCGACAAGCAGGGACTCTCTCTTCCTCGTCAGGGCTGAGGGTTACCTTCAAGACAACCTCTGCTTACCCTCTAGGTAGTGTGGCTTAAGCAGTCTTAGGCTAATCTCTGGGGCACATAGGGTTAAACATTTGCAATATTACACCATCACAACCAACCCACCACACAATGACACCAAACGGTATTTGTAAAAATATATATTCTTTATATAAATTTCAAGCAGGCTTGTAAATACAGTCTTGGTTCAATGTAAAACGGTTCCAGTATACTTTCAATTAAGTTGCCACAGTTCTTCCTTTAGCAATAATCAGTTCTTGGTGTTAGCGTTTCACTAACAGTTCTTCTTCAGCGTGAATCCCCCGCATGGGGATTCAGGGCTCCTCACGGTACTTTCCTCGGCCTCGGTGATCTACCGGACTTCCTCCAGCGGTCCGCTGGTCTCTCTGCGCGGCAGGGCGCGGTTGACGATGGGAGAGAGAGCGGGGGCCCTGGGAGCGCTCCGCACGCAGCTCCGAGGGCTGGGCGAGGCAGCGGGAAGGACACAGTACCTTGCGGGAGAGTTGGTGGGGCGCAGGTCAATGCGGCAGTCCGCGTCGCGTTGTCTTCCGTCCGGTGCTTGGAGCGAGCGGCGGCTCGGCTCTGGCTCTGGCTCGTGGGTCGACGTTGCTGTGCAGGCCGGGTTGCACGGGGCCAGCGCCTCGGGGTTTCCTGATCAGGAGGGCGCACTTAGGGGACAGCGCTCCCCGGCGCAGGCCTCTATCAATCCAGGCGACGTTCAGGCACCCCATGCAACAGCTGTTTCTCGGACAGCGGCGGCGCGTTCGGGGGCACAAGACACGAAGGGGCAAGCAGGCACCGGGCGCCACCTCTCTTCACGTTGCAAGCTGCAGCTCGGGGTCAGTCACTGTGCTCGGATCAGCTGGGCTGATCTTTACGATGCTTCTGGGCCAGGCAGGCGGCAGTCACTTTGTTTAGAGGGAGGGCAGCTCCCAGAGCGTTGCTGAAGAGCGCGATGGTCACAGCGCGCTCCGCTTCTCCTGGAGAGGCTTGCAGAGGGGAGACAGCGTCTCGCAGTGGTTCCTCTGTCAGGGGGTAGCGCCCACTGTTCCTGGGGCGCTGGTCAGGGGGCAAGTTCACAGGCAAGCCCTTGGAGATCTCTCAGCAAAGTTTGGCACAAGTTTCACAAAGCAAAAGTCTTCTTGTAGTCTTTTCTTTTCCTCTCCTTCGGCAGCAAGGCACCAGACACAGGCCAGAGACAGCACTCCTCCTTGTCCTTCCAGGTCCTTCTCTTCGGGCAGAGTTCCTTCTGTAGCACAAACAGGATCTAATTTACAAGGAGCAAGGCTCCTTCTTTTATACTCCGTTTCTTTTGTTCTTACAGGCCAGGGGGGCCTTTGCATAGCCACTTTCAGTCCTTGAGTACTTTGTTGGGTGCAATCCGGCTTCTGCTTTCAGTGTGAGGGGCAGGCACATCAGACGCTCCACAGGAGGTGGAGCCAGCATTGTGCGGACAGGGGCAGCCAGAGTACCTTGTTGATGGTGCATCGCCCTTCCTGGGCTAGGTGCCGGCTGGATCATCAGTCGCTCCCCAGGAGGGTGGAGCCAGCATTGTGGTGGCAGAGCACAGCTAGATTCAGAGTCAAGAGCCACTCCTACCTCCCACTAAGGTGTAATCTTCGCATTCACCACCTGTCATCCCCCAGCCCTGTCACTCACACATCCCAGACAGTCAGATACACATACCAGCAGAGGCGGGCTGAAATGGTTAGGCAAGCAAATGCTAACTTTCTAAAAGTAGCATTTGCAAACACAGGATATTAAAATAAACTTTACTAAAAGAAATATTTTATTATTCTGAGTTCAGGCATACTAAACATGACTCTCTACCATGCTCCCTGAGCCTGCTGGGATTATAGCGTGTAATAATTCCAGCAGCCCATTCTGGCCTAAGGGAAGCAGGTAGCCTTACAATAGTGAAATACGAATTTAGTTGTAATTCACTACTAGGACATGCCACACACATCAGGGCTTGTCCTACCTTACACTTACAATGCACCCTGCCCTCAGGCCTACCATAGGGGTGACTAATATGAAGTTAAGGGAAGGTTCAGGGGCTGGCAAGTGGGTGCACTTGCCCAGCCAGCATGACAGTACGAGACTGCACGCAGGTTCTGCAATGGCAGACCCTAGAAACATCTTAAGGCTGCTTCTGTGGGTGGCGCAACCAGCGCTGCAGGCCCACTAGCAGTATTGGCATTCACAAACCCTGGCACTCCTAGTGCACTTTACTAGGGACTAACAGTAAATCCAATGCACCAATCATGGACATCAATCACATGTACAATTTACAGTAGGGAGCACTTGCACTGCGGCACGGGTCGGCCGTGGCGCAGTGCCCTGAGTATCGGAAAACCAGCAAAACATCGGAGGCACACCAGCACAAAGTGGAAGGGAAACTCACGCCAAGGTGCCAGGTCTAACACGTGTCCCCTCCAGCTGAAATGTGGGGGGAACTACCCTTCCCCAGGGAGTTCCACATCACTAAGGCGGAAAAATCTGGACAGACCGTCAGCGTTGGCGTGATCTGTGCCAGGGCGGTGTTCCACCGTAAAGTCCATACTCTGTAGAGAAATGGACCACCTCAACAGTTTCGGGTTCTCACCCCTCATCTGCATCAACCATCTGAGGGGCCTGTGGTCCGTCTGAACTCGGAAGTGAGACCCAAACAAGTAGGGTCTTAGCTTCTTCAGCGCCCAGACCACAGCAAATGCTTCTCGCTCTATTGCACTCCACCTACTTTCCTGTGGAAGTAACCTCCTACTGATGAAGGCTACGGGTTGGTCAAAGCCCTCCTCAGTCATCTGTGAAAGAACAGCCCCTACACCATGCTCTGAAGCGTCTGTTTGCACTATGAATTCCTTGGAGAAATCAGGAGCCAGGAGCACGGGCGCCGTGCACATGGCAGTCTTCAGGGTGTCAAAAGCCTTCTGACAGGTGTCAGTCCAAATCACATTCCTGGGCTGCTTCTTCGAAGTCAGCTCTGTCAAGGGGGTCACAATCGTGCCATTGCCCTTGACAAACCTCCTGTAATACCCAGTGAGCCCCAGGAAGGCTCTCACTGCAGTCTGGGTCTTGGGGGGGTTCCCAAGCCAGGATGGTCTCAATTTTGGGTTGCAAGGGTGCCACCTTGCCACTCCCCACTTGGTGTCCCAAGTACACCACTGAACCCTGCCCAATCTGGCACTTGCTTGCCTTGATTGTGAGGCCTGCTCTGCGCAGGGCCATCAACACCTTCCAGAGGTGTCGCAGGTGTTCTGGCCAGGTGCCACTGAACACCGCAATGTCATCCAGGTAGGCGGCACTGAACTCATCCAGCCCAGCCAACACCTGGTTGACCAATCTCTGAAAGGTGGCAGGGGCATTCTTCATTCCAAATGGCATAACCCGGAACTGGAAATGCCCATCTGGTGTAGAGAATGCTGACCTCTCCTTTGCCCCATCGGTCAAGGCGATCTGCCAGTACCCAGACGTTAAATCAAACGTGCTGAGGAACCGGGCAGCCCCTAGCCGATCAATGAGCTCATCAGCTCTGGGGATGGGGTGCGCGTCAGTCTTGGTGACTGAATTGAGTCCTCTGTAGTCCACACAGAACCGGAGTTCGGGTGTGGCTCCCGGCGCAGCAGCCTTTGGGACCAAGACCACGGGGCTGGACCAAGGACTGCTGGAAGACTCAACCACCCCAAGGGCAAGCATCTTGGAGACCTCCTCCTTGATGCAGGCCCTGACCCTGTCAGTCACTCTGTAAGCCTTATGCTTCACAGGTAAGCTGTCTCCTGTGTCCACATCATGGACGCACCAATCTGTGACACTAGGAACCAGGGAGAACAGATCTGGAAACTGCCCCAGCAACTGGCGGCAGTCTTCCTGTTGTTCAGGGGTCAGGGTGGGTGAGAGGTTAACTCCATCCACTGACCCGTCTTTCTCACAGGCCACTAAGAGGTCAGGAAGAGGCTCCGACTCGTCCTCCATTCCATCATCAGTCGCCAACAACATGCCCACTTCGGACCTTCGTAAGTGGGGCTTGAGGCGGTTGACATGTAGGACCCTCAAAGGGTTCCTGGGCGTCTTCATGTCCACCAAGTATGTCACTGGGCTCTTGCGCTCCACAACCTCAAATGGACCTGTCCACTTATCCTGAAGGGCACAGGGTTCCACTGGGGCCAGGACATACACCTCTTGTCCAGGCTGAAGCTCGACCAGAGTGGCATTCTGGTCGTACCACCGCTTCATCTCCTCCTGGCTGGCTTCCAGATTTTCCTCGGCAAGTTGTCTGAAGCGCCTGGTTTGGTTTCTGAAGGCCAACATGTAGCTATATACATTCTGGGGAGGTTTCCTGGGAGATTGCTCCCAGCCTTCCTTTACCAAACTCAGTGGTCCTCTCACGGGGTGACCGTACAGTAGTTCAAAGGGGCTGAACCCTAGGGACTTCTGTGGTACCTCGCGATATGCAAAGAGCAGGCACGGTAAGAGGACGTCCCACTTACGCCTCATTGGACCTTCCAGGCCCATGATCATGCCTTTCAGGGTTCGGTTGAATCTCTCAACCAACCCGTTACCTTGGGTATGGTAAGGTGTGGTGAACTTGTAGGTTACACCACACTCTTGCCAAAGGGACTTCATATACTTGGATATGAAGTTGGTCCCCCTGTCGCTCACCACCTCTAGAGGGAATCCTACTCGTGAGAAAATTCCCATCAGTGCACGTCCCACCACGGGGGCCGTCACTGTCCTCAGAGGGATGGCTTCAGGGTACCGGGTGGCATGGTCCACCAAGACCAGGATGAACCTGTTGCCCATGGCTGTCTTGGGGTCCAGAGGCCCAACAATGTCAATACCCACTCGCTGGAATGGCGTACCGACCACAGGGAAGGGTTGGAGGGGAGCCTTGTTCTTCCCTCCGCTCTTCCCACTTGCCTGGCAAGTCGGACAGGTTCTACAATGAGCATCTGAGCTCTTGTGCATTTGGGGCCAGTAAAAGTGGGTGACAAGCCTGTCATAGGTCTTGTCCATCCCCAAATGTCCTGCTAAAGGCACATCGTGAGCCAGCCTCAGTAGGAAAGCTCTGAACTTCTGGGGTACCACCAGCACACGGGCTGACCCAGGTTCAGCAGCCTTAGGCTCTGAATACAGGAGGTCGTTCTCCCAGTACACATAATGTGTTTTGGCCTGAACACCATTGGCCTGGTCTGCAGCCTGCTGCCGCGTACCCACGAGAGAAGGGCATTCTTTCTGCTCCCTGCAGAATTCCTCCCTGGAGGTCCTCCTTCTTGCTGCCAATGGGTCAGCTCAGGCAGGTCCCCCAGCTCGGCAATCTGTTCCCCAGTAGGCTCCAGGGCATCCCCCTCAAGGTCTGCTTCCTCCTGGACCGTGGGAACTTCAGGGGCCGGTTTCCCGCGCCCCCTGCGCCTTCTCCCTAAGGCCGGTTCCTGGGCCTCTCCTTCAGGCCCCAGGACCTCTTGATCACCCCTACTGGCTGCCATCGACCGGGTGGTCACGCACACCCAGTCAGGTAGACCCACCATCTTCAGGTGAGTCGTCTTCTCCACCTTTTCCCAAGGGGAGTGCTCCAAGTCATTCCCTAGCAAACAGTCAACAGGCATGGTTTTCCTCACACAGACCTGCAGAGTACCAGAGACCCCCCCCACTCGAAGGGAACTTGAGCCATCGGACACTGACTCTCTGAATTATCAGCATTGATAACCCTACAGTAGGCATGGGGTACAACCTGCTCTTGAGACACCAGGTGCTGCCTCACTGCAGTCACACTGGCTCCTGTATCTCTAAGAGCCTCAGCTTCCTTACCATTGATGATCACCACCTGCCCATATTTCTTAGTGTTAGAGGGCAGGTAGTTTGTAGGGACCATCTCACTGTCTCCTAGCGAGACTAGGGTCATCTGAACGGGATCTCCACCCCCCGGGACCATCACTTCTTCTCCTAAGTGAACACTAGTCACTTGACGGGGCGGAGCACCAGTGGGTGCGGGTTTTCCAAACAGGCGACACTTGGGGTCACTGGATATGTGCCCCGGCTCACCACATTTGAAACAATTGAAGGGCCCCTTTGGAACAGGTCTACCTGTCGGGGCCCCATTCTGCTTTGGGGGTGGGGGAGGCTGAGAACCTTTCTGCTGGTCCCCTTGGGGATTACTTTGGGGGCCTTTTTGGAACCCTTTCTGTTTTCCCTTGTCCCCCCCACTCTTCTGCTGGGGACCCTGCCCACCCTTGGCGGAGTCTCCCACTGGACCCTTGTGGACCCTGGTGCTGAGCCAGCGGTCCGCCTCCTCAGCAAGCTTCCTCGGGTTGGACAGCTTGCTATCTATCAGGTGTTGGCGTAACTCAGGAAAACAGTGATCAGACAAGTGCTCCCATGCAATTAAATCAAAGAAACCTTGAAAATCATTCACTTTGCTACCCTTCACCCAACCATCCAGTGCTCTGCAAAAAAAGTCACATACTCCACATACGTATTCCCAGGCCGCTTAGTACACCCCCTAAACTTCTGTCTATACATTTCAGGGGTAAGCCCATACCTGTTCATTAAAGCTTCTTTCATGTGGGAATAGGATCTCTGGTTTTCAATGGGCAAATCTAGCAGGGTGTCTCGCCCTTCGCTAAGGAACCTTCCCCACAACCCCGCTCCCCAATCCTTGTCAGGGACCCGGTGGGAGGACATGGCTACCTCATATGCCCTAAACCACTGTCCTATGTCATCCCCCTTAAAGAACTCTTTTACTACATCTTTGGGGATGTGCACTCTTGACTCTACCTGCACCGGCGTTGTGCTGCCACCAGAGGGAGGATTATCCAAGTTTCTCTCCTTTAGACTCATCTCCCTCATTTTTAATTCATAATCCATTTGGTGCTTTCGCTCTTCCAGCGCCATTCTTTTGGTCTCAAGCTCCAGTTGGATTTTTAATTCTGCCAGCTTCCTTTCATGATCCCTCGTTTCCTTCCTGTCTGCCAGCTCCTCTGGCGACAGGCCTCTACCAAAGCTGTGCACGCTGTCTTGCTTTTCGAGATCCACCAGATCCACAGGTGCACCCTGCTCCTCAGTTGCATCCTGATCCTCAGGTGCATCTTGATCCTCGGGGGTCTTTCTGGACTCTATCCAGGCTTTCAGGGCTTTGTAGAGTTCTGGTTTGTTCCTACACCCTGCGTGTGGAACCTTGAGCTTTTTGCAAAAAAACTTCAGTTCAGCTCTGGTGTAATTATCCAGTTTTGCTGCATCCCATTCCACCTCCAACATCTCAGAGGTCGTGGACTCCGCTCCATCCAGGCTCTTCGTGCCTGGCATGGTTTCTGCACAAGGGATCTTCTCCTGGCAAAATTACAACAAAACCTGTGGCCAAGTAACTGGACTGCAATCACTGTGCAATGGTCAGAAGTTAAGGTATAAACACTGCAAATGTAAATTCGAAAATCCTCACCGCTGCGTCCAATGTAGGAAGGGGGAGTCTCTAGTTGGCGCAGTGCAACACTAGCGACAAGCAGGGACTCTCTCTTCCTCGTCAGGGCTGAGGGTTACCTTCAAGACAACCTCTGCTTACCCTCTAGGTAGTGTGGCTTAAGCAGTCTTAGGCTAATCTCTGGGGCACATAGGGTTAAACATTTGCAATATTACACCATCACAACCAACCCACCACACAATGACACCAAACTGTATTTGTAAAAATATAAATTCTTTATATAAATTTCAAGCAGGCTTGTAAATACAGTCTTGGTTCAATGTAAAACGGTTCCAGTATACTTTCAATTAAGTTGCCACAGTTCTTCCTTTAGCAATACTCAGTTCTTGGTGTTAGCGTTTCACTAACAGTTCTTCTTCAGCGTGAATCCCCCGCATGGGGATTCAGGGCTCCTCACTGTACTTTCCTCGGCCTCGGTGATCTACCGGACTTCCTCCAGCGGTCCGCTGGTCTCTCTGCGCGGCAGGGCGCGGTTGACGATGGGAGAGAGAGCGGGGGCCCTGGGAGCGCTCCGCACACAGCTCCGAGGGCTGGGCGAGGCAGCGGGAAGGACACAGTACCTTGCGGGAGAGTTGGTGGGGCGCAGGTCAATGCGGCAGTCTGCGTCGCGTTGTCTTCCGTCCGGTGCTTGGAGCGAGCGGCGGCTCGGCTCTGGCTCGTGGGTCGACGTTGCTGTGCGGGCCGGGTTGCACGGGGCCAGCGCCTCGGGGTTTCCTGATCAGGAGGGCGCACTTAGGGGACAGCGCTCCCCGGCGCAGGCCACTATCAATCCAGGCGACGTTCAGGCACCCCACGCAACAGCTGTTTCTCGGACAGCGGCGGCGCGTTCAGGAGCACAAGACACGAAGGGGCAAGCAGGCACCGGGCGCCACCTCTCTTCACGTTGCAAGCTGCAGCTCGGGGTCAGTCACTGTGCTCGGATCAGCTGGGCTGATCTTTACGATGCTTCTGGGCCAGGCAGGCGGCAGTCACTTTGTTTAGAGGGAGGGCAGCTCCCAGAGCGTTGCTGAAGAGCGCGATGGTCACAGCGCGCTCCGCTTCTCCTGGAGAGGCTTGCAGAGGGGAGACAGCGTCTCGCAGTGGTTCCTCTGTCAGGGGGTAGCGCCCACTGTTCCTGGGGCGCTGGTCAGGGGGCAAGTTCACAGGCAAGCCCTTGGAGATCTCTCAGCAAAGTTTGGCACAAAGTTTCACAAAGCAAAAGTCTTCTTGCAGTCTTTTCTTTTCCTCTCCTTCGGCAGCAAGGCACCAGACACAGGCCAGAGACAGCACTCCTCCTTGTCCTTCCAGGTCCTTCTCTTTGGGCAGAGTTCCTTCTGTAGCACAAACAGGATCTAATTTACAAGGAGCAAGGCTCCTTCTTTTATACTCAGTTTCTTTTGTTCTTGCAGGCCAGGGGGGCCTTTGCATAGCCACTTTCAGTCCTTGAGTACTTTGTTGGGTGCAATCCGGCTTCTGCTTTCAGTGTGAGGGGCAGGCACATCAGACGCTCCACAGGAGGTGGAGCCAGCATTGTGCGGACAGGGGCAGCCAGAGTACCTTGTTGATGGGGCATCGCCCTTCCTGGGCCAGGTGCCGGCTGAGTCATCAGTCGCTCCCCAGGAGGGTGGAGCCAGCATTGTGGTGGCAGAGCACAGCTAGATTCAGAGTCAAGAGCCACTCCTACCTCCCACTAAGGTGTAATCTTCGCATTCACCACCTGTCATCCCCCAGCCCTGTCACTCACACATCCCAGACAGTCAGATACACATACCAGCAGAGGCGGGCTGAAATGGTTAGGCAAGCAAATGCTAACTTTCTAAAAGTAGCATTTGCAAACACAGGATATTAAAATAAACTTTACTAAAAGAAATATTTTATTATTCTGAGTTCAGGCATACTAAACATGACTCTCTACCATGCTCCCTGAGCCTGCTGGGATTATAGCGTGTAATAATTCCAGCAGCCCATTCTGGCCTAAGGGAAGCAGGTAGCCTTACAATAGTGAAATACGAATTTAGTTGTAATTCACTACTAGGACATGCCACACACATCAGGGCTTGTCCTACCTTACACTTACAATGACCCTGCCCTCAGGCCTACCATAGGGGTGACTAATATGAAGTTAAGGGAAGGTTCAGGGGCTGGCAAGTGGGTGCACTTGCCCAGCCAGCATGACAGTACGAGACTGCACGCAGGTTCTGCAACGGCAGACCCTAGACACATCTTAAGGCTGCTTCTGTGGGTGGCGCAACCAGCGCTGCAGGCCCACTAGCAGTATTGGCATTCACAAGCCCTGGCACTCCTAGTGCACTTTACTAGGGACTAACAGTAAATCCAATGCACCAATCATGGACATCAATCACATGTACAATTTACAGTAGGGAGTACTTGCACTGCGGCACGGGTCGGCCGTGGCGCAGTGCCCTGAGTATCGGAAAACCAGCAAAACATCGGAGGCACACCAGCAAAAAGTGGAAGGAAAACTCACGCCAAGGTGCCAGGTCTAACAGAGACAGAGAGAGAGACAGAGGGAGAGGGAGACAGAGGGAGGGAGGTAGTGGGAGACAGTCAGGGGAAGACAGAGGGAAGGAGAGGGAGGAAGACAGAGGGAGGGAGACAGAGAGACAGAGAGAGAGGGAGACCGGGAGACCGAGAGAGAGAGGGAGACAGATACAGATGGAGGGTGACAGAGGGAGGGTGACAGAGGGAGGGTGACAGAGGGAGGGTGACAGAGGGAGGGTGACAGAAGGAGTGTGATAGAAGGAGGGAGACAGAAGGAGGGAGACAGAAGGAGGGAGACAGAAGGAGGGAGACAGAGGGAGGGAGACAGAGGGAGGGAGACAGAGGGAGGGAGACAGAGGGAGGGAGACAGAGGGAGGGAGACAGAGGGAGGGAGACAGAGGGACGGAAACAGAGGGACGGAAACAGAGGGAGAGAGACAGACAGAGGGAGGAGGACGACAGGGAGCGAGACCGACAGAGAGAGCCATAGGGAGGTAGACAGAGGGAGAGGGAAGGAGACAGAGGGAGAGAGAGGGAGGGAGACAGAGAGAGGGAGACAGAGAGAGAGAGAGAGAGGGTGACAGAGTTAGTGAGAACCCCCCGCACCCACTTAGGTGGTTCGGGCTCGCTCGCTACGATTGCTAGCTACACTGCCTTTCTGTGTCCCAAAATGATGCATCTCCAAAAAGTGTGTCACCAACATGAAAAGTTTGGAAAGCTGTTAGTTAGAGGAAAATGTGAATGACTTAACAGACTGAGGGAAGAGGAGGGCTTGTTGAAAGCCCCTAAAAGTAAGAATATTATAGAAGCGTTGGTAAAATCAAAAAGATCTTGGCTAACACCAGACCCAAAAAAAGGATTGTTAGAACCGGCTGTCTCTAGTTGGCAGAGGTATGCACTTCTGACAAATAGGGACACACCTTTTCTAGTCAGGGCAAGGGGATCACACCCTTTGATAACCCCTGCTCACCCCCTTGGTAGCTTGGCAGAGCAGACAGGCTTATCTCAGAGGCTGTGTGTTAAGCATTTATGACCACATACAGTAATAAAGTGAATACACTACAAATGGACACGACACAGTAGTATTATAAAAATAAGGATTTTTATATAAGGCTTAGCACAAGACCAAATAACGACAAAAATATACAAAATCTTAATAAATACTCTTGAAGGGGAAAATAATAGTTCAAATGTAGTTTCTTCTTTAGCACAAAGTCTTTCGTATCAAAAGCAACTCTTCTTCCTGAGAACACAGTTCTTGGCAACAATGTAACCCACACGGGAGCTACACGACGTCGAGGCAAGGTTAATCCAAAGGTTCGGCGTCGACCGTGAGGAGCGCTACATCGAGCCCGGAGTCACACGGACCCCCAACAACACAGTACCTTAGGAAAATGAAGCACACGATGATCAGCGGCGTCGAGCAATCCGGCGTCGCGTCGTCGGTGTCGATCAGGCCTCAGTAGTCGTCGATGTCGATGATGCTGTTGCAAGAGTGAGCAGCGCTCACGGCGTCGAGAGGGCACGAAGTCGATGCGATCAGCAGCGGTGCAGACACGAGGTCCCTTGGAGCTGGAGCCGAACTCACTACTTACTGGCGTTGCTGCTGGCGTCGAGGTAGCGGGACACTGGAGCCGTTACTCACGATGTCGAGCTGGATTCTGCGACGTCCGTCAGCGTCAAGATTGCTGGTTTCTTTCAGAGGTGCTGGATTCACAGGTTCCAGCAAATAGCACTTTAAGCAGATGAAGTCCTTTAGCCCTGTGACTTCAGCAGGAGACTGGCACTCTTCCAGCCCTTGGAGATTTTCTTAGCAAAGCGTGAGAGTACACACACAGTTCCTCTCTCCTGGTTCCTTGGCAAAAATAAAGAAGCAATGCAGGATTCCCCCCAGCAAACAGCACACTGGCAGAAGGGGTAGGCAAGTCCTTGGATCAGCAGGCTTCTTGTCCTTGGTTCAGGTTTCCTTGTCAGAAGTGATCTAAATTCTTGGTTCAGGGGTCCTTCTCTTATACCCCTTTTTGGCTTTGATCCCTTTGTCCATGCAGGGGAATTTCCCAACATCCTGGGTCTGTTGTGGGTGGAGCCGGGCAGAGGCACCCGGCCTATTCACTGAGCAGGGCTGGGTCCTCAGACGCCCAGCAGGAGGTGGAGCCAGCATCGTCACTGGCAGGAGCAGAGCTATCGGCCTCCTGGTAGGAGGTGGGGCCAGGATCGTCCATGGCAGGCACAGAGCCATCAGTCGCTTTGCAGGAGGTGGAGCCCGCATTGTATCAGGCAGGGCAGGCTATCAGCAACTACTCTCCCCCTACTCTCAACGCAAATGTCCCACTCATCCCACACTGACTCATTCAGACCTCTGGAGCCACCCAGCTCCTGTCACACACACACCACACCAGCAGAAACCAGAAATGGTTAGACAAGAAAATAGACACTTTCTAAAAGTGCTATTTTCAAACCCAGAGTCCAAAAACCATCCACACAAACGGATGCGTTATTAAACCCCGAGTTCAGGGATACCAAACTTGACATTGCACCATGCTCCCCGAGCCAGCTAGGATCATAGCATTAATAATCCTGGCGGCCCATTCTAACTAATGGAGAGCAGGTTACCTCGCAATAGTGAAAAACGAATATGGCTGTAATTCAATATTAGGACATGCCAACTTGGTCAGGCTTGTCCTACCTTATACTTACAAATCACCCTGCCCGTGGGCCTACCATAGGGGTGACTAACATGAAGTTAAGGGAAGGTTTAGGGACTGGCAAGTAGGTGTACTTGCGCAGTCAGCGTGACAGTACCAGACTGCACGTGGGTCTCGCAATGGCAGACCTTCAGACATCCTTTTACGAGGCCGCTCTTGTGGGTGGCACAACACGTGCTGGAAGCCCACGAGCAGCATTTATATTTACAAGCCCTGGCACTCCTGGTGCACTAGACTAGGGACTGACAGTAAACCAAATAAGCCAAACATGGAATTCAATCAATACATCAATTTAACATAGGGAGCGCTTGCACTGTGGCACTGATCAGCAGTGGCACAGTGCCCAAAGCAGTATACCAGCAAAACATCGTAAAACAGTGGAGGCAAACAGAAAAAATGGAGGAGAGACTCAAGCCAATGATGCCAGGTCTAACACGGATTTACCTGCAAGTCAGTAGTAGAAGGATGCAACTCATCCGATCGAAATACAGTGCTACCGAAATGCACCTTGAATGAAACAAACAAAAGTTTAGAGAGGAAAGCCATTGAATAAGGAGCAGAAAACCGAGACTGACAAAGACACTGAATTATGAAAAAGGTGCTGATATGGAATCTTAAACTAAGTAAATGTAATAGCATTATTTACAAAGTTCTTTGCAGTGATATATTTTCTAGAAGGAATACAAGAATGGGCTATTAATGTACAGCAGCCTTTGTAGGAAAGTTTGTGTAACTGAAAGAAATCACTAAGCACAAACATTAGTACAACCCGTTGATATGGTAATCGATCAGCATGCTAGATGTAGAACTAAGCTCTCAGACAGTGACAGGAAGTTCCCTCAGATGCCCGGCTCTCTTATTCAGCACAACCCATTTCAGTGTTTGCTTTTTATATTCAAACGCTTTTTATGCACCTAAATTGTATGCCACACTAGACTGCAATTTTCAAAGGGACCTCATTTTTATTGCCTCATGCTTGCTTAGGCAAAGGACAGAGCTGAGAGTCAAACATTGTTCCGTGTAAGCGTTTAAACAATCGAGTTGTCCTCTCTCAGTTTGAATGATCCAGGATGCATCACAACGCTGGCCCCGTTCTTCACTCCCGCTTCCTGAGCAAACTGAGCCCAAAGGTTGAGACTTTCCTGACTCCACTCCCGGGAGTACAGAGTGGGAGCTGTGCGCAGTGGACTCCTCTGCCTCCTGGATGCTGTGAACTTGCAGCACCTCTCTTGAGGTGTGTCAGGTCGACCCACCAGTTCACCTTTGGCCAGGGAGGTTCCTAGTAGCTGCAGCTTTCTGATACAGTTAAAGGAAGGTAACTCGGCCCCTGCACCACTTCATTTTTCAGTCCTATGCTGACTGCATCCAGATCAGGAGGTGGGCATGAAGCTGAGGGCGCTAGGACTTGTAGTTCTTAATTTAAGAGTGTCAAGGGAATAAAATTGTATTGAAGCTTTACAGAGCACTTACTGCCCCAGTGTGGGGTGCGTTGAAGCACTTGTCTACATGAGTCGCATGCTACACTGGGTAGGGTATGAAGTTGGAAGGATGTTGACTTTGTTTTGAACCTAAGTGGGAACTGTTTCCGTACGTGATGATCACCGTGGTGCAGTCATCGTGTTATGGGACGCAGCGTGTAGCAGTGTGTTGGATGATGAAGTGTGAAAGACAGATGCACAGATCATGGTTTTCAGTATGCTGGTAGAATGTCATTGCCAGACCTGGACTCCAGTGGGCGTTAGGTGAGGAAAGAAAACAGATTCCTCTGTAAAGAAGCACATGATGTTACACACTGCCAAAGGCAGGACTGATGGGCACAGTAGTATACAATTACAACCATTATCTGAAGCCGAAAAAAATATAGCCCTCATTTTGTTTTGCCTGGCCTTAAAATGATGTCTGCTGAAGTGCACACATTTGTGGTAAATAACAGAGCACACACAGACACATGATTTAGGAACAGCAAAAGTTCAAAGCTGTTGCTAAGGGTCTGCAAAAGTTTCCTTTCATTTAACTGACAGCATTCAAATATGGTACAAAAGGGGGTGGTGATGGACGGAGCATCTGAACCAATCAAACACTCACACCCAGTCAACAGATCTGGGTTTAATCCATCACCGTTCTGAAGCCCACTCTGCCACCCCAGTTCAGACATGGCCATATGCAAATCAGTCTGACCCTGTGCCTCATGTATGTATAGGCATTTATATAGCGCACTACTTACCCGGAGGGTCCCAAGGCGCTTCGACCGCTGCGAAACCCTTCCTGGCTTCCCTGAGAGATGGTCCCTTAATGGGTATCTCCAGGGTGAGACCAGGCATCCCCGGCGGTCTGGTGGGGCCGTTAGTGAAGATGAGGCAAGCTAATGCCCAGAGTTGCCGAGTGTGAACGCTGATCAGAGTGGGCACCGAGGCGAGAGAATTATCGAGTCCGCTGACCCTGGTCCAGAAACCTGCCGCGCCGGGAATCGAACCCTGGTCCCGGGCCGTCCTCTGGGAACAGTCCAGCCCGATCTGCCAAGCCATGCCTTCCCTGGACCGGAAACAAGCTTCAGAGGACCGGCTTCTGGCATTTCAGCCGTCTTCAGCCCGGCTTGCTTGAATCCAGTGGCAAAGTGAGCAAGGGACTCACGTCTGAGCATACCCTGCCAACTTATGGCGAACAAAGCGGTAGATTATGGGGGTGGTAATGGACGGAGCATTTGAACCAATCAAACACTCACACCCAGTCAACAGATGGGTTTAATCCATCACCGTTCTTTAGCCCACTCTGCCACCCCAGTTCAGACATGGCCATATGCAAATCAGTCTGACCCTGTGCCTCATGGGACCAGTCCAGCCCGATCTGCCAAGCCATGCCTTCCCTGGTCCGTTCATTATCCCCTTTAGTTTCGCTTTGTTCGCCCTAAGTTGGCAGGGTATGCTCAGACGTGCGTCCTTTGCTCACTTGGCCACTGGATTCACGATAGCCTGGCTGATGAGGATTATGAATCCGAAACCGGTCCCAGGATGCTTGTTTCCAGTCCAGGGAAGACATGGCTTGGCAGTTCGGGCTGGACTGTTCCCATGAGGCCCAGGGTCAGACTGATTTGCATATGGCCATGTCTGAACTGGGGTGGCTGAGTGAGCTAAAGAATGGTGATGGATTAAACCCAGATCAGTTGACTGGGGGTGAGTGTTTGATTTGCTCAAACGCTCCATCCATCACCCCCTTTTGTTTCGCTTTGTTCGCCCTAAGTTGGCAGGGTATGTTCAGACGTGAGTCCCTTGCTCACTTGGCCACTGGATTCAAGATAGCCTGGCTGATGAGGATTATGAATCCGAAACCGGTCCCAGGATGCTTGTTTTCGGTCCAGGGAAGACATGGCTTGGCAGTTCGGGCGGGACTGTTCCCATGAGGCACAGGGTCAGACTTATTTGCATATGGCCATGTCTGAACTGGGGTGGCTGAGTGAGCTAAAGAATGGTGATGGATTAAACCCAGATCAGTTGACTGGGGGTGAGTGTTTGATTTGCTCAAACGCTCCATCCATCACCCCCTTTTGTTTCGCTTTGTTCGCCCTAAGTTGGCAGGGTATGTTCAGACGTGAGTCCCTTGCTCACTTGGCCACTGGATTCAAGATAGCCTGGCTGATGAGGATTATGAATCCGAAACCGGTCCCAGGATGCTTGTTTTCGGTCCAGGGAAGACATGGCTTGGCAGTTCGGGCGGGACTGTTCCCATGAGGCACAGGGTCAGACTTATTTGCATATGGCCATGTCTGAACTGGGGTGGCTGAGTGAGCTAAAGAATGGTGATGGATTAAACCCAGATCAGTTGACTGGGGGTGAGTGTTTGATTTGCTCAAACGCTCCGTCCAACATCCCCTTTTGTTTCGCTTTGTTCGCCCTAAGTTGGCAGGGTATGCTCAGACTTGAGTCCCTTGCTCACTTGGCCACTGGATTCACGATAGCCTGGCTGATGAGGATTATGAATCCGAAACCGGTCCCAGGATGCTTGTTTCCAGTCCAGGGAAGACATGGCTTGGCAGTTCGGGCTGGACTGTTCCCATGAGGCCCAGGGTCAGACTGATTTGCATATGGCCATGTCTGAACTGGGGTGGCTGAGTGAGCTAAAGAATGGTGATGGATTAAACCCAGATCAGTTGACTGGGGGGAGTGTTTGATTTGCTCAAACGCTCCGTCCATCATCCCCTTTCGTTACGCAGCATTCAAATATGACACCCATCCTTTTTACATGCTTAGATCATGCGTTGAAGATGACCTTTACTTTGTTACATGCCAGCTTGCTGCTTACACAAGAAACTTCCAAAATCTAACTTGTTGCTTTTACTTGTGGAGGAAATACAGGATTCCATTGGAAATGTATACTTCTAGCTGTATCATGCACGCCATGGTGTTCCTTCCGGGCATACTGCGTCTGGCTCATGAAACAATACCATTATTTTATGTAGGAGGAAGTTTGGCTGTGTCATTACATTTGACACACATCAGCCGTGATAGGTGAGGGAACACGGCTCAGTAGCCAGAATGAGTGCAATACAAACATTTGTTTAGCAACAACTTACAGTTCTATCCAATGAAATGCTGTGCTCATGTCCACCATGTGGGCTGTGCCAAAGCCACTCACTCGGAAGTACTCCTGAAAGCTCTATTTTACGCCAATAACAAAAGGTAATCGACCGCTGCGTAGGCAAGCCTTTGGTTCGTTGCATGAAGAGATTTCGAAGCAGGTAAGCTGGTTATAGCTTTTTTTAAATCAAGAAAATTGTTATTGGACTTGATAAAGCAAGAAACAGAAAGATAATCCTGCAAATCAACAGTACAGTCATAAGCTGGAGGGAATGCCACTGAGACATCCACAGAAAAATACATAATTATGCTACATGTCCCAATGCAAGCATACGTTTGGATGCATATATCTGGGAGAATAGGATACTGTGGGAGAAACATCCTAGTCAGTTGCTGTCACTCATAAACATTGATTGTAAAATATATACCAAAGAACTTGCCACCAGACTGGCAAGGCAAAAGTCCATAGCCTACTAAGCCACCCAGTGCAATCTGGTGTCCTTAATGAAAATATGGCTTGTCACAATATACATAGTATAGTAGTAGTAGTAGTAATAAAATACTTTATTGCATTATCATTTGATTACAATAAATAGAAAATAAGCAAGCAGAAACAATAAAATAAAACAATCACATATTTACCATACGTAGTATCATAAAAGAAAATATACATGGGTCATCTATATACAGATCCGATAAAAAAAAAACATCTTGTCAATTAATGATTTATAAGCCTGTTCTAAAAAGAACTGTACCATCCTACTGATTAATCTTTCCCCTGTGAGCCTAAAACAATAACGTATAGCTTCTGTAGTTGTTCTTATTTTGGCATCATTATACAAGGCGCGTAAATGTAACCTCTGTACGGATAATAGACCTGGGCAAATGCATATTAAATGTTCAAGAGTTTCCTTGCCGGTTCCACAAAGCCGACATCCCTGAGTATCTTTAAGGGCTTTATTCCAATTCCCTTCAAACTCCCTTATCAGAATATAGAATTGTCTGAACCTTAAGTATTTCCATTTAGTCTAGCTGTTCAAATTTCATCTCAAGTATTTTTGAGCCTGCAAGGTATATGTGTCAATTAATAGGTCAATGTGTTTATATTTCCCAGCTTGTAGGCGATCTAAATTCCACTTTGTTAGCTTTAATGTTTTACCTAAAGGTGCCGATTTCTTACTTTTTTACTCCAGAGTTCCGCCATTATTAGATGTTTCAATGTACATGAATCAGCTTTAGCACAATCGATAACGTAGTTAACACAACTGATCTTGTGCAGCGTTTCTAGAGACTAGGCCAAATTCTAACTGTATAATACAATGTGGAGTAGCCTGTCGTAAATGGAGTATGGTGTGTAACGCATTTCATAAAAAAAAATTCAAAAATGAATTTTTTTGTTCATGGTGGGAGATGCATGCAATAAAAACGGAATCATTTTCATCTGTAAAGCTTTTAGAGATGGAATAATTGCATTCCCTCCGCACAGTTTCATAAATCTCGCAATTGATTTGTATTAGTTATTGATTTTACACTTTTACAGACCGTATGATTTAGCCATGATAACTTTTTGTCCAATGTTATGCCGAGGTAGTTATATTGATCCATCACCTGTATTGGATTATCTCCTAAAGTCCACGTTTTTAATTGTGTAGACCGTCCAAACTTAACAATCTTTGTTTTAGATAGGTTAGCTATCAGACCATTCACTTTGTTGTATGTGTCTAATTAGTTCAGCTGATGCTGTAATCCGTTAGGAGTTGAGGAGAATATGACTAAATCATCGGCGTATGCTAGGTATGGTATTTTTTTATCCCCTAATTTAGTTTCCACACCCATATCTGAACTTGACACCGAATCAATGTCTGCAATGTCCAGGGAGAATAATAAAGGCGCAAGTACACAGCCTTGTCTAAGACCGTTAGTGGTATCCATTTTTGGAGATAGTGTATTATTATTAGCCAGTTTCACCATGACCCATGTATCCGAGTGCAGGGCAATAATACAATTTAACAGGTTTAAATTAACCTCCCATGCTGATAATTTATTCCACAACCTTTGCCTGTTGACCTTGTCGAATGCTGTGGAATAATCCACAAAGCAGGAATATAATGTTATTTTCCGCAAGCTTGCCTTTTTTCCCCATCATGACCAGTGAAACAATGTTATCAAGAGTCGAACACCCTATGCGAAATCCAGCTTGCGGTATTGGAATTAATGGTTTTTCCTCCGCCCATGCCCTTAGTTTATTCTGCAGGTGCTTCGCAAACAGTTTCCCTTCAAAATCCAACAACGCTATTCATCTATAACTGGCGGATCATCTTTTGGCCCTTGCTTGTAAATCGGGTGTATAATTTCTCCTTTCCAGGAAGATGGTATAATTCTGCGTTTAATTACCTGTAGGAACAACTGTTTCAGCATTGCACTCCAAAATGTTATGTTAAATTTTACCAAGCCGATAGGAATACCATTGGGTCCTGCTGCCTTGGATGAGCGAGAACTCTCTATTAATTTGACAATTTCATCTTCAGTTATTTTTGCAAGTGAACCCTCCGTGTTAGTTGTCATATATTAATTTGTAACAGATGATTTGTATAATGATTTAATGTGATTTTCCCACTTGTGACTTGAGACAAAAAAATCGTCTGGCTGTTTATGCGAATTTGTGCCGTGTCCCACCAGGGACCAAAGAGCTCGCTCATTCTTCGTCGAGATAGTATGATATAATTTAGCATAAGCTGTATCTACACTATCACTCTTTATTTGCAAGTTCCTGTTCTTAAATACTTTCTTTATATCTTGTATTTTCATATTCCTCTCATTCGATATTTGAAGTTTTAAGATATAACTCATCCCCTTACGATAGATTCTCTTAGATTCCTTTAATTTTGAATTCTTTGTTACATTAACATTTAATCTCGGCTCTTGAATACTTGCCACAAGGCTAGATAATATATTTATTAAAATAGATTGTCAGGCATCCGACCAGTTATCTCCAGACTTTATTACAATCATGTCTTTCTCGGTACAGGCTGTCATGTTTGTTTCCAGTTTTGATGCCTTCATTTGTAATTTGTTGTTCCAAATAAGTCTTTTCCCATTTACAGCGGTCAATCTTCCACTATTGGCCATTGTATGAGTCTCTCAATGATCGTGCTTTATGCTGATGACTAACCTTTGAGGATCATGGTCACTCTCAGCTCTGGGTATTATGACATACTTTTTACATAAGTAAAAATGGGTGTAATGGATAAATGTAAAATCTATAATGGAAGACCCCATTGGCCCACGGAATGTAACAGAAGCTGGTTGATCATCTTTTAGTCTTCTGTCGAGAGCTCCATATCCTAGATCAGTCAGAAAAACATGTGTGTCTCTAGAAGAGGTACCAATCTTTTTTGCCTTATTTTGTGAAGGAAATACTACTTGAGGAATATTGTAAGCCATGTCTGGTTCATCTCCGGATACTGGATTATCCGCCAGGGGCAACAGAGTCTGATAAAAATCTCCTGTTAGTATGACTACCATGTGTTCATTCATTGCCATTATTTTTTCCAACTCGTTCAGTGTAGCTTGATAGCTACATAAGCAATTAGTAAGGTTTCAATGCGTTAAAACAACTGGCAGTAAATATTTAGATGATGTTTTGAGTTTTTTACTTATCGAACATAATTTGGTATTATTGAAATTGACAATCCTCCACCAGCATAGTATAGAACAATGTATCAAAATCAGCAACAAGTCACAGTACAAACCCCCATGGATCTCATAATACAATTATTCTAATATTTTGTATTTATTCATTGTTCTAAATCACATGGAAAAATATTTCCTTTTTAGACAATAAAAAGACATCCAAAATATATACATAGTTGAATAGCAGGATCTCTGGAAACCCCCCAAGAACATCTACAACCCCCAACCTACATTCACTTAAAACTCACACTCAGACAGAACAATCATACTAAGTCACTCCCACACTTCAGTCATTCAAACCTCAAAATCACAATTCGATAAAAATACCAGGGGAGGAATCAATTGGGCAATAGCATATCCTTATTCAACACACTTCGAGTATTCAGATAATATATGACACTGAGTATCTTCATCCAATGGTCCTCCAGTTAAATAGATATCCTGGTCAGGATGGTTGTGAAATAGCACCAACTACTTGCGTTGATAGTATACTGCTTTTTAAAGAAGAGGCTGATAATGCAATTCCCTGCTTTTAGAAGGATATATCAGATTATGCAGAATAGAGAAAAAAACGGAGGTTTTCCCTCTAAATGCCCCCGTTTTTTCCGTATTTATTCAAAACACAGAACTAATATAGCACCGATCTTCTGAACCTACGGAGGCGGCGTAGCACAGGCGAACTCACAGGCGTACCTGCACAAGGCGACTCACTCCACTTTTTGCCGCACCCGCTCCGCGGGTGCCGCTTCGCCCAGGAGTGTGTGGGGTATCGCTACTACACTCCAAGGAGGAGGATCAGCAAGGCAGTCAGGGCGAGAGGCTCGGCGGGGCTGCGAGCGTGCGGGGACTCCATCAACCAGGAGTCCCTGCGAGACCACGGATACCAGCATCCGGTCCGCTCTCCCTGCTGGCCCGCCCCCTGCCCAGCTGAAGCTTGTTAAGGCTTCTACCACCCTTCCTCACTAGGACACCGATCTTCTGAACCTACGGAGGCGGCGTAGCACAGGCGAACTCACAGGCGTACCTGCACAATGCGACTCACTCCACTTCTTGCCGCACCCGCTCCGCGGGTGCCGCTTCGCCCAGGAGTGTGTGGGGTATCGCTACTACACTCCAAGGAGGAGGATCAGCAAGGCAGTCAGGGCGAGAGGCTCGGCGGGGCTGCGAGCGTGCGGGGACTCCATCAACCAGGAGTCCCTGCGAGACCACGGATACCAGCATCCGGTCCGCTCTCCCTGCTGGCCCGCCCCCTGCCCATACGGCCCTATAATATAGCCTCTAACTCCCGCAGCGCGGGACGCAGCTCGGGGCGAAGACCGGGCTAAGAGCGGGCCGTTTGAGGCCTTTAGAGGCAGGTAGAGACTGGACTGGGCCGGACCACTTGATCCTACCGCTCTCCCCTACAGCCAACATCTCGTAGATTGCCTTGTATACCCACCATGGCAACCCGCGAGTTTAGAGACAGAGCGGCCAAATCCAAATAGAAAAATGGCACCTTAGACGATTTTATCACTAGGACCCACACTGCAATTGACAATGAAATAACTAAAATGCAGCATAGGGTCTCTATAGAACTAGAAGCCGCCAGAAGACTGTCTGAAGAGCTAACTGCTGCCAAAAAATCCTCCTTAGGGCCTATTGCGTGGGCTAAAACACCTGAGCGCCCACATGGCACTGCTCCTACCCTGATCGTCACACACGTTGACATCCATCAGCCGCAAACGGCTAGTATACCTTCATTACAGGGGGGATCTACACCAAAACCCACCCACTGCCCACAACCCCTTCTGGGTGAAACTGCTGAGCAAAAGAAGGAAGCCGAGGTAGGCCTATCCCCCACAGCGATAATCAACTATACAATGCCACCAAAAGGAGGTAATTCCCCCACACCACAAAATGGACTATATAACAAAAGGAAGCGCAAAAACACCACAGCATATTCAAGGAAAAAGGCCAAAATAGCAAAGGCCCAGCTACTAACTAAGGCACCACCTCAGGCTCCCTCAGTTCCCTCCCCAATGACCACCACTCTCCCCTCTGAAACGAGCCCAGAAAATATTCCCCCACACTCGGTAGTCATCCAAGAAAATAATGATCTCACAATAGAAAGTGACATCACCGGAGCTCCGCTCTGTACCATCAGAGGGAAGGACGTTGAGTTTCTGACAATTGTCTGGGAAACACTCAAAAAACTTCTCTCCCCCCCTTGAAGTGAGATTCACACATATAGAAACACAGCTCCTGGAAATTGAAAAAAGCATTTTAAATTTGGCAACTATTACCATGCAGAACAATAAATCCACCTGCCCGCACGGAACTTCGCCCCTCACAGCACCACCCATTCCTGCAATCCCAGCTGTTGTTAACTCGTTGGCCCCCGCGAAGGCTAAGACCCTGGGACTTATCAATACTATTCCACTTCCCTCCCCTACTGTACCTTCATCTGCCACCTCCACTGCTATTTTAAAGGCCAAACCAATTCCAAAACCTCGGAGTAAGGTAAATACTAATGATCCAACTAATAGGGTAACGATGACCACCAACCAACCGGCGGTTGAAAATCCACCGCCACCCCCATCAGCCACGCCAGGCCAAAAGGTATCATCCTCGACAGGTCAGCTAAATTCGAGGCAAAATGGCCATAATCCTAACCATCTTCCATCTCAGAGAGCCAGTACTAACTACATACGCACAAGGGGCTATGTAGATCTTCCCCCAGAGGTTAGCTCCTATGTTGTAGTGCTGACAGGGGTTACAGAATTGACGTATAACCAGCAGGAAAACTTTGCTTCCTTAAAGAACAAGGTGATCCACTGGTTCGACGTCAATAAGCCAATACCCAACCACCTAAGGAGTAAAATCGTCATGGTGCAAGTCCAGCAGTGGCGATTGCGTGATTGTCTCCTTTGAGGATCCAAATACTGCGCATGCCATCTACTCCTGGATTAACCATAGCACAAATTCAACAATAGTAGCCAGACCCCTCACTTATTTTTACCCACCCCGTCCCCATTCAAACCAGGGGGGGGAACTGGAGAAGGATACCGGAGAGGAACGGCACATGGGGAGGGCAAAGTAACTACTCGGCGGATACACTTGGCGGCTGGAATGGGGTACCGATTTCCAATAGATACTGGTGTCTTGAGGAAGTGGATTGACGTCCACATCTGCCAGTCACCGCACCCTCAACACCCGTCCCAATAAGCTGTCAATTCCATTCAATGGGTCAATCACTAACTTTCACTGCACTAAATGTACACATGGGTGGTCTAACTCCTCCTCCATTACCAAACCAGTCGGAGGCTCACAAATTCAGAGTAGGGCCAGGTAGGCGTGACACCACGCCACTAAAAGCTAGCAAAAACTGAATCCAATACGATTGACAAAGATAGCCCTCCCACATTGTATAGCCCACAACTGAATAGCGTCTGTAGTAATTAGTCCAAGGAAGCAAAGAGAAGTTGAAAGTAGTTTATTCTGAGAAGACAGCTTAACAACCACCTCCAGCATAACACCAGTAGTAACTGACCAGCTAGTACAGATAGAATGTTAAGCCAGGAATGTACAATAACAATTCTGAGAAGGAATGGTGCACTAACATAGGATAACATGGGATACTACACACCTTCCCCCCTAAAAAAATAAATAAAAGACCAAAAAAAAAAAATACAACATAAGTAAAGAAATTCAACATAAGTAATCATGTAACTTTACAGGTAATTGCTTGACACGAGAACTTTTCCTTTGCATTGTGAAAGGAACAACACTGTGTTTGGTAGAAGAACTTAGGGAATCAGGAGCACTTTCCAGAACATTGGAATTATTGATAACACAATCATCAGAGGACGGGGAGGATTGAGGAAGAGAAACATATGCAGGAACACTGGGAACCGGACTCTCCGGTGCAAAAGTGTCAACCATGGCAGAGTAAGAGGTGTCATCCTCAACAGTGGGATGACTAGGTACAGAGATAGGAGGACACAGGCTGTTATTTTCCCAGCTGGGGTTCTTGCATAGAGACACTCTCCTGAAATTCCATACCTTCCCCCCTTCGACACGAATAGCTTTTGAGAAAATTTCAATCACCCTACAAGGGTCAGACCATTTGTTCCATTTGTTCCCAACAGACCTACCCAACTTGACTCGTACGAAATCGCCAACTTTGATTTTGGTGCTTTGGCTATTTAAAGACAAAAAACTGTTTTTCATCTTCTCCTGATATTTCAAAACCCTGTCTTTGACTTCATTACAATCAAAAGAAGATTCAAATGGGAGTTTGGATTTTAACCACCAAGGAAGCAGTTTGGAACCAGGTTTCCTACCCCTGAGCATTTCAAAAGGTGATAGACCTGTGACGGAATTAGGAGAGGTACGGTAAGACAAAAGCATAGCACGTAAAGATTTCTTCCAATCAAGGTTACTCTTAATGGCCAATTGGATAGATTCCTTGACGACTTTATTAAAGCGTTCTGTTTGACCATTGGCCTGAGGATTATAGTTGGACACCCTCTTATGCACAATTCCACATCTAGCAAGAAAAGATTCAAACTCCCTACTCACAAATTGTGGCCCATTGTCAGACACAATTTCGGCTGGTATTCCTTCCTTGCAAAAAACTTCATCCAGAAACTGAATAACCTGTGTAGAACCAACCTTATCCACAACTTTAAGTTCAGGCCACTTAGAAAAATAGTCGATGAGCACTAAAGCAAAGACCTCCTTGTTGGAAGATAAGGATAGGGGACCAATAATGTCAATGCCCAATTTTTTCCAAGGACAGGCTACAAATTCAATAGGAGAAACACTCGTAGACAAAGGTTTGACAGTCTTGTCACTTTTAGCACACGGGGAGCAGGAACTAACCCACTTATCCACCATCCTGTCAATGCCGGGCCACCAGTAGAATTCACGGATGCGCCTCTTGGTGCTGGACATGCCCATGTGGCCTTCATGAGCCATAGAAATAATTCTTTCTCTCAAAGTAAGGGGAGGAATGATTTTGTCACCTCTGATTAAAAAACCTTGATCAAACATAAGTTCATCCTGAATTTTAAAAAATGAGAGAATGTCACCAGAAAGATACCTCTCTTGAGGCCAACCATATTGCAAATGATCCACTACACTTGACAAACAAGTGTCCTTGGTCATGGCTTCTCTCCAAACAGTCTCAGATATGCTATCAGCAGAACAAGCAGTGGCACATTCATTGACATCATCGATGTTGAACACAACATCAGAATCGCACTGTTCACACCAAATAGCGTTAATTGACGGTAACCTGGACATACAATCGGCGTGTACGTTAAGACGACCAGGAATATACTCTACAACACACTGAAATTCTTGTAGTTTTGCTGCGAGACGGGCTAGACGTGCAGTTAACGTTCTACCGCCACCAGCTGCCAACATGTTTATCAAGGGCTTATGATCAGTTCTTAAACGGAATCTGGTTCCCCAAATAAATTGCCTAAAATGTTCACAGGCCCAGGTGCATGCTAAGAGTTCCTTTTCTATTGTAGAATAGTTATATTCAGCACCACGTAGTGTCCTAGAAGCATAAGAGACTACACATTCATCCCCTTTGTCTTTCTGGATTAAGACGGCACCCAAACCCACATTGCTTGCGTCCACACAAACTATGCATTCATTACCCAAAGTGAATGGTTTAAGAAACGGGGCGTTTGCTACTTCTTGTTTCATCAAATCGAAAGCCAGTTGTTGTTCGTGGCTCCAAACAAACTTTATATCTTTCTTTAGCAGAGATCTTAATGGATGTACCTTTGATGCATAACCCTGGACAAATTTGCTATAGAATTCAGTTAAGCCGAGGAAAGACACAAGTTGTTCTTTGTTCAATGGTGCTGGTGCCTTTAAAATACTCTGTATATGATTGAATTTGGGCTTTATACCTTCTGAGGATATTTCGTGACCTAGGTATTCGACCTTGTTTTGCCTAAACTTGCATTTTGATAATTTTAAAGTTAGACCTTTCTCTTGGACACATTTTAGAACATTTTCTAAATTAACATCATGTTCTTCATAACTTTTCCCGTAAATAAGGATATCGTCTTGAAAGGCGATGGCACCAAGACAACCCTCTAGAACAGTCTTCATTAGTCTTTGGAAGACCGAAGCCGCACTGGCTAAGCCGAAGGGCATCCTGCAATACTGGAACATGCCTTCGGGCGTAATAAATGTCGTCAAAAACTTTGACTCTTCATGGAGCAACACTTGGTGGTATGCACTAGTTAGGTCAAGAGTTGAGAACACAGTAGCTCCTGATAAAGTGGAAATGAGTTCATGGATATGGGGTAAGGGGTGTCTGTCAATCCAAATTTCCTTATTTAAACTCCGAAGGTCAACACATAAACGGAGTTCGCCGTTACTTTTGAGGGACAAAACTACTGGCGAAACCCACGGAGAGGATTCTACTGGTTCAATGATTTTCTTATCAACTAAATCTGCTAAAATTCCCTTTAATTTTTCACGGTAGGCTAGAGGGACGTTCCTTACTCTGTGTCTGATGGGAACAGCTGAATCTTTAAGTATTATGCGGTGTTTGAAATTTGTGAAAGTTCCTAAACTGTCTGAAAAAATAGATGAAAATTTTTGCTTCAACTGAAGGATGAAATCATTTTCAGGAGGAACAACATAGACAGGGGGTGATGCATTTGGGTCAAGCTTAATGCCAAGATCATGTTGGTGAGGCCAACATAACAGTGACGCACCCTTAGATGAAACATAAACCTTCCCTTTTATGGTCCTGTCTTTGAATTTGATGTCTGCCCACATGTAACCTTCCATGTCAATCTTCTTACCAGTATACCCACCTGGATTTACGTCAGGTGGTAGTAACTTAGTAGAAGGCCAGTGGCGATCAAAAACATTTTTACCAATTAAGGTGTACCAAGCACAGGAATCTATTAGCATAGAAATATCCTTACCATTAATACTGATGATGTCAGAGGGAAACCCTTCACATTTTGTGTCACTTACACATAATAACGTGTTAATTTCAGAAGGTTGTTCGACATCTTCACAATCTTCATAGGACAAAAAGTTAACTTTTTGAGGAGACTTACACATTTTACTGAAGTGCCCAGATTTTTTACACTTGACACAAATTTTGTTCCACGCAGGACAACCTCTATAATTGCCTACGTGGTCATTTGCCCCACATCTATAGCAAATAATTTGACTTTTCCTAATAGGAAATCTATTCTCCCTTCCTGCAAAATCTTTTCTGAAAGGAACAGGAGTTTTCTTAAAATTATTGACGTTTTTGACTAAAGAAACTTCAGGAATGACCACTTTACTTTTAACATCCTGGTTTCTAATTTCGTTTACAAATAGTTCAGACTGTTCGATGCCCTTTGCAATGTTCAAAACAGCACTGAGAGAAGAATCCGTCCCCATCCAGAGACGTTCTTGAATTTTTTTGCTTTTAGTGCGCATCATAATTTGATCTCTAAGGACCTGGTCAAAGTTTATAGTTTCAAAAGCACAGGAACCAGCTAAAGTGCGTAAAGCAGCTACGTAATTTTCTATGGATTCATCATCCTTTTGTATTCGAGAGTAAAATTTGAATCTCTCCATAACAATGTTGATCCTTCTTCCAAATCTAGTACTAAGTTGTTTTATAACTATATCAAATACATTTACATCACCAGAACCAACATTTTCAATGGGAGGTAAATTTTCCAATTCTTTAAGTCCTGCACCCCCTAAACAGTTTTTTAGCAATGCTAGCTTCCTTTTCGGAGAACAACCATCTTCCTCAATAACATCAACATAAGCCAGAAATGTGGGGTACCAAAGATCCCATTCTACCTTTGGATCTCCAGCAGTAGGTAGAAAATGTGCAGGAGAAATAATGTTATTAGACATTGTGAGTTGAAAGATACTTAAATTAAGATAAATGACAATAAAAGAAAATGGTAGAAAAATACCCAAAATAAAGAAAGTAGTCACCGTTGTCTTGTAGTGGAGAATGAAGAGATGGAAACATCCACACTAAAGTTCTCAAAGTTTGTTCTTCTTTCGTTTTGAGAAAAAAAAAAAAATTAATAAGAAAAGTTAATTAAATGACAAAAGTGTAGTTCTTATGAGGAGTTAAGGGTAAATGCAGTGAAAACGAGCGAAAACGGTGAAGAAATAGTGGAGAAATGCTTATAAACAAGATCGTAGTCTTGTAGTCATGGAAACGGAGGAAAAGTCACAACCAAAATGGCCGCTGAAACGCACACGTTGTAGCGTGATGCGTGGTGACGTCGGAATGACGTGTAGAGTGTTGCTTCTTTCGTTCGGGAAGACACGGAAGCAGTGCGAGGCAGGCGCGCGTTGGTGAGTATGGCTTTGTTATTTTTTAAAAGGCGCTGTGCAGAGACAACAACATGAGTGGCGCGCGCTAATGAAAGGCCAGCGATACCACTCAGAAACCAAGTCAAATGTTGCCAAACTGCTGAAAAACAGTAAATAAAGCGCACTTCATCAAACACGGTTGACAGATAGGTTAGACAGTGAAGATCCTTCAGCGCACCCCACCAAACGCGCTCGACAGTTAAAATAGGCAGTGAGGATCCTTAAATGAGGCTCAGGTGCGGTGAAAACTTAGAATAAAACTCCCGCTGGTGCAATCAAGGCACTTAACATAGTAGACAGCCGCTGGTGCAATCTTTCACACATAAGAATAATAAAGAAAACAAATACCTGGTAATTTTTTAGCTGTAAAGGCGAACGCTGTCAGGTTTTCAGAATTTTTCCAAAAAAAAAAAAAATCTTTAAAGGTGGAAATTCTTCTCTTGAAGTTGGGTAGTGAATCCCGTTCGTCGCCAAATTTATGTAGTAATTAGTCCAAGGAAGCAAAGAGAAGTTGAAAGTAGTTTATTCTGAGAAGACAGCTTAACAACCACCTCCAGCATAACACCAGTAGTAACTGACCAGCTAGTACAGATAGAATGTTAAGCCAGGAATGTACAATAACAATTCTGAGAAGGAATGGTGCACTAACATAGGATAACATGGGATACTACAGCGTCCTATCGGACATTTCTCCACCTGAACAACAAGTCAAACTCTTCGCACATGAATGTTCTCAGCCACCAGCCGACATTAAGACATTAGAGGCTCCGGGAGTAATTTCCATTCTCTCCTGGAATGTCGCTGGGTTAGCCAACAAAGTAGACACGCCTGATTGGGGGGATCTCATTGAAGGGTACGATGTATGCCTTTTTCAAGAGACATGGGCAAGAGAAAAATATTCCCGGCCAGGTTTTGCTACTTTTGACACCCAAGCAAAATGGGGAGGAAAGGGCCGACCATCACGAGGACTCTCGATCTGGGTTGGGGCCACTTGGGTTGCAAGGCCACACACTTGGAAACCAACTCCTTGGACTTCCAGTGTGTCTCTCTTGAATGGCCAGGCGGAGGAAAAGTAACGCTGATCAATATATACTCAAGACCAGTGGGGGTTGCAGCTACCTCAGGACCAGTCGAGGACTTAGCACAGTTTCTCGACTCACTTAATCTCTGCTCCCCACTAATTGTAGGTGGAGACTTTAATCAGCAGTATGAACCGCTTCCCGAGCACCTGTTTGGTATATCTAGTGAAGAGGACGAATTGTGGAACATCCCCACCCTGACAGACCCATTGGTCAGGGCTTGGACTCCACTTGCCACCCAAATAATGTCCCTCACGCTTAGTCACTTGCTGAGGGCTTGCAATGGCCGGATTAAAGGTGATATCCCGCCTAAACATACTTTTAACAGATTGGGTTATGAGACACGAATTGACTACATAATGGTCTCAACTAGGGACTGGGGGAAAGTGAAAGATTTTGGCGTAATTCCCAGACTCGATAGTGACCACAATTTGCTTTCACTAAAATTTGAGCTACAGGGGCCACAAATAGACAAGGTTGACGATAATTCCGCACTACAGGTGGACCTTGCACTATTTAGCAATAGGAGCAGAATTAAATGGGCTAAACTGCTGGAAAACCAAAGTAACATCGGGAGACATTATGCACTAGTCGTCCCCGCCTTGGAAAAGGTTGAGCGCTGCATACACCACCCAGTCAGTGAATCCGAATTCGATCATACAGGTAATCCTGGGGTATCCAATCCCCCCTTATATAAGCCGGCACAAATGATCGAACTTGGTACCATTCACTCCGAGTTATGCACTAACCTCGCAGAGGTGCTGAACCCAGTGGCCAGGCCAAATAAGTCCAAGCAGAAAAGAGCCACCTGGTTCAACGCTTCCTGCGGGGCAGCAAAAGCTGCACTATTGAAATCACTTAAAGCGCGAGACACTACAAGTGTAATCAGGGAGAAACGATTAGCTTATAAATCAGCCCTCCGTGCTGCCAAAGTAGATTGGGATGAGGGGAATTGGTCTAAAATGACAGCTGCCCTTGCATGTCGAGACGCACGGACTTTCTGGCAGATCGTCAAGCTCGGCTCAGCTGAACCACTTGTAGCAGTAGAGGCCAGTATAGCACCCTCTGTCTGGGAGGAACATTTTAAAAATCTATACAAATCACATAGTAGCGATCAGGTGACAACCCAACCCGTAGAAGTGTCATACTCCTCCAACGACAGTGTAATCGACATGGAAGGATTTAGCGTGGAGGAAATCACCATGGCAATTACGTCCCTGGCTGCTGGAAAGGCGCCGGGCCTGGACAGGCTCCCAGGCGACCTTTACAAACACGAACCAAAGATATGGGTTCCTTATCTTAGGGTGCTATTTAACTCTATCCTGAAAGGCATGCCAATCCCCCCGACCTGGCCGGGGGCAGAGATAGTCCCAATTTTTAAGAAGGGATCTCCTCTGCTCCCGGCCAACTACAGGCCAATAAGTTTGATTGACCTGTCCCAAAAACTCTTTGCAAAGCTACTGTTAAATCACCTACACGAGTGGATCAGTGATTTTAATATCCTGAGCCCTTTCCAGGCAGGTTTCAGGGAGAGGGTCTCTACCATTGACCAGGTCTTTCGGCTTGTCCTCATCTATTGGAAAACGGTGCAGTTGGAGGGTGGCAGCCTCTATACTGTATTCGTGGACCTGAGGGCGGCGTTCGACCTGGTCCCCCGGACCAAGTTGTGGGAGGTCCTTGCCAAACTGGGGGTTCCTGAAGGCTTGTTGAAAATGCTAGTCCGCCTCCACAGCGCTAATTTCGCGCAGGTGAGATGTGGCAGGATGGGTGCACTGTCCGAGAGGTTCCCCGTTGGAAGGGGGGTAAGACAGGGTTGTGTGCTTGCACCGACCCTGTTTTGCCTTTATGTCAACTGGGTTATCTCTCACTTAGAGGGGGTACCCAATTCTGATGCCCCAAAACTAGCCGCCGAAAGGGTGCCGGCCATCATGTTTGCCGACGACACTGTGTTGCTATCAAAGTCGGCAACGGGTATCCAGCGCATCCTTGATGGCTTCGTGGATTTCTGTGAGGCCCATGGATTGGAAATTAACGCCATCAAAACTAAATTCATGGTCCTCAATCCCCCACAGAAATTCCATTTTAGCCCCAGCATTGCACACAACAGGCTTGAGAGAGTGAAAACCTTCGAATATCTGGGCATAATGCTAAATGATAAACTAACCTGGAACACGCACCTGGAGAAGGTCCTACTCAAACTGACCAACATTCGGGGGGCATCATGAAGCTTTTGGCAAACAATAAATCCACAATCAGGCCCATTGGTCCTCCGATGCAGATCTACAAATCCCAGGCCAAGGGGCTGCCATCTACGGGTCTGAACTTTGGGGCCACGTTGGAACATCAGACCTCTTGAAAGTGGAAAATAAATTCATCCGAAATCTTGTTGGATTACCACCTAGCACTCCCCTTGTCCCCCTCAGGATGGATCTAGGCTTATGCCCGCTAGATGATGACCTGGCCCTCCGCCCGCTGGCCTTCTGGCGCAGACTATGGACAACTCCAGAATTGGCCATCTACAGACAGGGACTCCAGGAGGTCCTTGCTATCCCGGGTGCTGGAAAAATCAAATGGCTCAATTTCATTAAATTGGAATTGGAGGGTTTGGGACTTTCTAAAATGTGGTCTGATCCCTTGCCTACGTGCCAACTCATTTCCAAAAAAGAGTTAGCCTAGACATACCGTGACAGCAAATTATCCCTGCTTTTCAATCAATGCAAACTTGGGACTCTGACAGACTCTTTCATGTCCTTCAAGGCCATTTACAATATTGAACCGATCCTGGATAAAGTTTACCCTTCTCTACTTAGGAAATTATACCTACAGTGGAGACATGGGTCCCTCCCTATCAGATCATTTACAACTAAATGGAGTGATGACGCAAGCAGTACCTGCCCAGCATGCAGAACCTCGGATGAAACTGAACTTCACATTCTCTTTCTTTGCCCCGCCTACCGAGAGATCCGCAAGTACTGGATTGTTCCTCTATGTAAGAATCTGGGCTTTGTGAAGTGCATGGCCGCTTTTAGAGTCCTAAAAACTGATTTGACCGACTACATTGTGTTTGCGGTGGCTAAGTACCTGGGCGCACTTTGGTTCTTCAGAAGGAAATGCCTTAAGGCTGGTAACTGACCTTTCTGCACACAGGTTATCCCTGTGCAACTTGGGATTGTGTAAAAGCTTGATTTTATAAATTTTATATTTTACTGCATAACTTTCAATCAAAATCAGTTTTAAAATGTATGTTATAAACGTCTTTTATGGTAAAATTTTACCGAAATAAAGATAATTTTGAATTGAATTGAATTGAATATAGCAAAATAAGGCGCTAAAAGGCCTGGGCCTTTGGTTTGGAAGGGATATTAAAGGAATATTGTTAAATGAAAACAAAACAATCAACAAAGTCAAGGACTTAGTCCTGCAAAATTAGCCAAAATGTATAATATGGTCGGGGAATCTTGATGCAGTCGGGAAGATTGGTTTGCCTGCTATGTTTCATGGGAGTCCAGTCGGCATCGTTCAAAATCCAGAGTTTCATTTGTGATAGAGTTGGTGTAACTTTCCCTTTTAAAGAGCAAATTCCACATGTTTCTTTATGCAGTTGAGGGTTTATCAGTTCCCAAGAGTGCTCTGTTAACAGTGGGACATTATACATATGATATATAGCTGTAAGTATGTCTGTCCTTTGTGGCATCAGATCCAGAAAGCGCTGCAATAGTTTTAAGTCTTACCTCACCATTGAGGCTACCATGGCCCTCTTAGGCGATCCTTGCAACTCCATATATATCTACCCTTTCCGCCAAAGACTTTCAATCGATTGATCTCTTGCTCTCTATAGGAACTAAAATGATCCTCTCTGAATGGAAGAGCTCCTTAAATAGGTCTTTCCTTACTTGGTGGACAAGGATATTTTTCATCAGAAGCACTGACAACACATGTAAGGAAACTGATCAGGGTGGCATCCTGTAACCAATTGTTTTGATCCTCACTTTTGATTCACCAGTGTAAAAACTTGTTCTACTTCCAACTTTAACATTTCAAAGCTGTTGGCCACCTCGCTTCTTTAAAGTATTTCCACTGATCTTGCTGCTAACTTAAGGTTGCTAAACTCTATGTTTCAGGTGCTATGCTGCCAGACTGAAAGTTGCTGTAAGTAGCATACTTCCCTATCCTGTTAGTAGATCTTAGTGTGTTGCTAGTCTTATGAATTGTCCCCAGGATATCTCCACTAGGTCCTAAAACCATGTTTGCCTCGCCCATTGAGTGGATCTTAGGATTAATGTGAAGTTTCCTTCTCACACTTGTGTATCACCTGTGTTATCATTGGATTGGAGTCCCATGCGCTCCACACCACTGGATTCAAGCAAGCCATGCTGAAGACGGCTGGAATGCCAGAAACCGGTCCTCTGAAGCTTGTTTCCGGTCCAGGGAAGGCATGGCTTTGCAGTTCGGGCTGGACTGTTCCCATGAGGCACAGGGTCAGACTGATTTGCATATGGCCATGTCTGAACTGAGGTGGTGTGGAGTCCAAAAAATGATGGATTTAGGCCCAGATCTCTGTACTGGGGTGAATGTATGACATTGTTCTGCATTCTGTCCATCAACTGTGGTTTTTAGGGCTCGTCCCTTTTCTATTTCGCAGAAATAGAACAGGGGGAGCCCTTATGTCGCTGATCTGCTTCTTTCCCCAAAGGCTCTCTTCAGGCAGCTGATTGGCTGTCCTCAAGGAGGATTCCCAACAGTTCACGAGCTCGTGGACGAGCTTGGCCGATACTTCCCCCTGCCAGCAGCATTTTGCACATCAAAGGCTTCGCTGCCCCGCCCCCCGCCGTCACTTATTCACGGCCGCAGGCCGTGCTCTCTTCCTCCAGTGCGTGTAATCCCTCCTTGTTGCCTCTGTCCGCTTTTAGCCCCGCCCACCGGGACTGGATGCTTTACTCGCTCCGTGAGACTGTCTCCTTCATTAGCCTAGATGCACTATATTTTTCACAATGGCAACAGCTTGTTCCTACTGCAGGCACAATGTGTTTTCCTCGCCATGCCTGCTTTCACTTTCCATCCACTTCACTTTATCTCCTGTGCCTTCCCCGAACTACTCTTCATGCCATCGTAAAATAGCTGCAGGCTTGCCCGGCTCTCATCGCTGCACCCTGCGTTGTAATCCTTAAATATAGTGGCCGGTCTTGCTTTTGTTCTGTGCTTTGCGGCTCGCTTTGATCAGCAGGGCGCTAATGAAACAGGCGCCACGCTTGGGGCTGCACTTCAGGGAAGCTCTGTAGCCACTTCAGTGGAGCTGGGTTGCGCTGTACTCCGGCAGCATGTCTGTGCCGTACTGTGTGGGACAGGTAAGGAGAGACTGTGCTGCTGCTGTGTTTGTAAACAACACATGTGGACAGCTTGGAGGGGCTGAGCTGGCGCTGTTAGCTTTGCCTAATGCTAGAGCCTGGGGTGCAATATAAATCTTGTTTCAAATGTCTGTGTTGGGGTTGGCAAGCAGCGTGGATCAGCCTAGATATGGGTAGCCCAGACTTGACTGAAAAGTTGGTTGCCTCGTCCACACACTAACTGCCCAGCACAAGGAAGGCAGAACCTTCAGATCGGCATGGATATTCCAAGAGGCAGCCGGCGTCCCCACACACTGGCTCACGCCGTGCGTAGGGAAGTTGAAGCAATCTCACGGCTTTGTTCTAAAATGATTTGGTTCCCAGGGCCTGTTCAAACAAAGGTCGTGGACGTGCGACAAGACCCCCGCGCTTTTGTCACTCCTTAGCCTAGTTTTATCTCCGTTACATTGTAGATCATTGTGTGTGCCTAAAAGCAGCGCCATATTAAGTAGCGCTTCCACCCAGCCAGGAATGCATTTGTATAGCTTTGTAGAATGCATCTGATATCCGTGGAGCAGCGGCTGGCCACGAGGGCTACTGAATCGGATCCCCTGCATTGTCGCCCTCTTTCAGCTTTGGGAACCAAGCTCACAGTACAATGCATAAATTCATGCGGAGTAGCGAGAATTCACAGGTACAACTGGCCGTTTGTTGTTGTTTTTGAACTGCAGTTGTGCTGGGAAGCTGTCTATCCAGATTATAGTTGAGCCTTCGGACCCACGGCCGTTGTCTCATCCACACTAATGCAGTGGGGTTGCTTTAAAAAAGCATGTTTCAAGATCACTCATGCTTTGTCACGTAATACGTATGTACGTTTTGTTGCTGCTGTGGCACATTCACACACTCGATTAATCGCGACAAAAGGTCTTTAAAGATTCTGACAAGAGGCCACATTGTCTGTGCTGTAGAAGCTATCATTAATTCCTAAGATGAAACGGTCCATGCGGCTACATTTTAAACATTTACAGTATTTTAAGCCACCATGCTTTGTTGCTTGCTTTTTATGTATATCCTGTAACCATATTAAAGATTTTACCTTTCCTTTATATTCTGTATTCGGGTAAAAATACAGAACACATTAGAAGTTTATCTGAACTCTCATTTTCTTTTAGTGAGATCACAGATTCTCCCCGCGCCCTCTACTAAACTCCCAACTGTGTATAGTAACCCACTAGAGTCGACACCCAATTCTCCCATGAGTCCCACTACGGTTCTAACAACTTATGTTTTTCCTCCAGCAAATGAACCCGGAGAGCCAGTTATGTCACTGCCTTGGGTTTAATCAGCAGAAGTCTTTCTTTTTATTATTTTAGAAAGTGTACCAGCTACCTAGTCCCCTAGCATTGTTTTTTGTTTTTTCCAACATATCGGTCTATAGATCTGTGCCAATGCAGTTTCCTTTAACAGTAAATGTTGTCACAGAGAGTTACATAATGCTGTATTGCCATTAGTATGGCCTCGCAGCAATCCCATAGTTCTAGAGACTAACAAATGCTTGATAAACTGCACATTATCTCTGGATAGTGCTGACCAAAACACAATTCTGCGATACTTCACATATCTCTGCCAATATCTACTTCATGGTGAGTGAATCGTTTGTCTTTTTAGTGCCTCTTTCCTTCTCCTCCCTCACCGCAGGCCCGATTTACAAACCCACATCTAAACAGTAAGAAGTCTACACTTATGGGTTTTGTTTTAAGGTGGAAGTAGATTTGTCAGTTTTGATGGATTCACAACAATCCCAGTGGGTACTCCTTGGAGTGCAGGGCGACGGGTAGATTTTTTTCACTAAGTGGAACATTTGCCTATATATAGCAAAAGTACGTTTGCACACTTACGTTTTGCTTCTGTGTTTCCGCAAGTAGTAAATATTTTTTACATGTGAATATTCTGTCCCATAATATGAGAGGCGTTCTCTCTCAAGTCAAGTCACCCAGTCTTCAGAGCGACCCCCGTAAACGTCCTCCTCCCACTTGTTCCCGGACATCTTGGGTGTTTCTTGTTGCATTTGTCACCCAGAGTGGGATGGGTATGCTCAGACGTGAGTCCCATGCGCTCCACACCACTGGATTCAAGCAAGCCGGGCTGAAGATGGCTGGAATGCCAGAAACCGGTCCTTGGAAGCTTTTTATCCGGTCCAGGGAAGACATGGCTTGGCAGTTCGGCTGGACTGTTCTCATGAGGCACAGGGTCAGACTGATTTGCATATGGCCATGTCTGAACTGGGGTGGTGTGGAGTGGAAAAAAACGATGGATTTAGGCCCAGATCTCTGTACTGGGGTGAATGTATGACATTGTTCTGCATTCTGTCCATCAACTGTGGTTTTTGCATTTGTCACCCCGAGTGGGATGGGTATGCTCAGACGTGAGTCCCATGCGCTCCACACCACCCTCAAGCAAGCCATGCTGAAGACGGCTGGAATGCCAGAAACCGGTCCTCTGAAGCTTGTTTCCGGTCCAGGGAAGGCATGGCTTTGCAGTTCGGGCTGGACTGTTCCCATGAGGCACAGGGTCAGACTGATTTGCATATGGCCATGTCTGAACTGGGGTGGTGTGGATTGCAAAAAAAACGATGGATTTAGGCCCAGATCTCTGTACTGGGGTGAATGTATGACATTGTTCTGCATTCTATCCATCAACTGTGGTTTTTGCATTGGTCACCCCGAGTGGGATGGGTATGCTCAGTCGTGAGTCCAATGCTCTCCACACCACTGGACTCAAGCAAGCCGGGCTGAAGACGGTTGGAATGCCAGAAACCGGTCCTCAGAGCTTGTTTCTGGTCCAGGGAAGGCATGGCTTGGCAGTTCGGGCTGGACTGTTCCCATGAGGCACAGGGTCAGACTGATTTGCATATGGCCATATCTGAACTGGGGTGGTGTGGAGTGCAAAAAAACGATGGATTTAAGCCCAGATCTCTGTACTGGGGTGAATATATGACATTGTTCTGCATTCTGTCCATCAACTGTGGTTTTTGCATTTGTCACCCAGAGTGGGATGGGTATGCTCAGATGTGAGTCCCAAGCGCTCCACACCACTGGATTCAAGCAAGCCGGGCTGAAGACGGCAGGAATGCCAGAAACCGGTCCTCGGAAGCTTGTTTCCGGTCCAGGGAAGACATGGCTTGGCAGTTCGGCTGGACTGTTCTCATGAGGCACAGGGTCGGACTGATTTGCATATGGCCATGTCTGAACTGGGGTGGTGTGGAGTGGAAAAAACGATGGATTTAGGCCCAGAATTCTGTACTGGGGTGAATGTATGACATTGTTCTGCATTCTGTCCATCAACTGTGGTTTTTGCATCATTGGAATTGGAGCTCCAGTGTAAGGAAAAGGTCGCTGACCCTTGTATCAACCAGGCATTCCCCAGCAATTTTGGGTGGTAGAACCTGGATGCAGTGGTGGCTGGTGGAATTTGAAAGTGGTGGGCTTAAGACAAGTTAATGAACTTTGGTGCACAAGCAAGTGCATTGAAGGAGGTTGACATTTCCTCAGGAGATTAGGGGTTTCTCCCTGAGAAAATTTCAAACAATGAGTGGGAAATTGGGCATTTACGAGTACAATTCCTGTAATAACTTCACCCAAAACAGGTAGAGGCATGCCCTGATGGAGAGCCCCACTATTACTCCTACTCATTAATAGCACATTCTTATTCAGATGGTTGAGGGAAGCTCAAATCCTATTTCAAAGGTGGTGTCCAAAACCTAGATTACACTAAGAAAGAGATGCTCTTTCAGTTAGATGGTTGCCAACAAACTAGCATTCCGGACAATGTGCATAGAGTGTGCTGTCTGTCATGCTTCTGGAACACAAGTTAGCTGTCGTGAATGGTGGTTGAAGTGCATAAAAAACACAAAGTATCGCAAGTGTGATGCTGAGTGTTATGTGGTGTGGGGGTCAGTGAGTGTTGGGGTGGGTCAAAGAGGTGCATAAAGTACAAAATGTTTTGCAACCATTTTTTGTTTTAATCTTCAGGTAACTGCCAATCAAATAACGCGTATATCGTAAGTGAGTTAGTTAAACTAAGCTGTGAGAAATTAACTTTTTATGTTATGTTATGAAGCCTTAATTGGATTATGCAATAATGCAGATGTTAGTTTGTGTATCCAGGGAGTCGCAGAATTTGATTCTGGTTGGTGCACTGGAGACTACTGACTTTTGTATTTACAGTGCTCTTATGTCCCTTGTCCCAGCCTGTAACTGAAAGCACTGTGAACTTGTAGTCATTATTTGCTTATTTTCCTAAATTGATCGCTGGTTTCTTCTTGAGTGTGGGTCATTTATTGACTTTGTGTGTACAACAAATGCTTAACGCTACCATCTGAAAAGCCTAAACTGGCCACAATAACACAAATTAGATCATTTGAGATCATTAATTTAAGGCATGTAAACCAATAAGGGTGTCTGGACTTTCTACACTGTGTACCTCATTTTGATACACTACACAAAGAGCCAGCTTCCTACAGGAATCATAGATGTTTCCCATGCCAAATTCGCATGTGCTTCAGTTAACACACTGCCCAGAATGATCATCATGTAGTACTAGTTTCATTTATGTCGTTTTCCAATACTACACAACTTGGAACCACTCTCTGCATCATTTCTGACAATGCATTAATTGCAGCACATGTGAATTTGGCATGGCAGTTTATTTTTGAACATGGAAAAACTTGAAACAATAGCACTTCATGATGATCACTGGAAAGTAAGGCTGGCATAGCACCTTTGAAATATGTGGGTAGCGCCTGGTGTGAATTTTAGCAGTGTCTCTGACAGGAAGATACGCTGAGCCTCGAATAATGTGCAGCATTTTAATATAAGCATGTATCTTCCACTATTTGAGCAACGCTGCAGGCATCTGACAGACAGCACTCCTCCAACTTCACTGAATTTCTTATCTTCTTTCTTCACTGAAAAATAGCTGGAAATGCAAAAGGGATTCACCTTGCTTTGTGGGCAATGATGTTCAAATAGCAGTACCAGAAGTCAGTTATTCGGAAGCAATTACTACGGTCTTTCAGTTCGTTTTGCTTAAAGCATTTTTGCAAAGCATTTCTGTAGCTGGTCATTTTTTCTATGTCAGCCAATATAATAGTGATACGGACTAGCTGGGACAAGGGGCCTTTTTACAGGAAATGAAGATTTATGTTATATTTTGTTCTTTGGACTAGTAGATTAATTTATAAATCTCACATCCCTGGGACTCAATTCCTCTGTCCCCCAAACAAAAACAACTGGGGAGATGGAGTCCCCAAGGCACTGACAGGCTTGGGGAGTGGGGGCTGCATGTCCTCTTCCCCGAAAATGAAAAATCCACACCGGGGAATGGGGTCTCTGGGGCCATTAAGTGGCTTCAGGAAGTGGGGCCTCTGCCTCCTTCTACTTTAAAGAAGAAAAAAAGAGAAATCGGCTTGGGGTGGTAGGGTGGGTAGGTATTGTCCACCGAGCCTGTAGAACGCTCAGGGAGAGGGCCGCATGCCCGCTACTCCAAAAATGATCACTGGTCGTGGGGGATGGAGTCCCTGGGGCCTTGGAAGGGTTGAGAGGTGGCTCGATACTCCGACAAACGGTCCATCAGGAGGTCATGATGGACCGTGTCGAAGGCAGCGGATAGGTCCTGCATAATGAGGGCAGCCTCACCTCCTTGGTCCAGGGCTTTCCTGATTTCTTCCCTTGATTTTATCAGGGCAGCCTCAGTACTGTGCCCTACCCTGAAACCATACTGAGTGGGATGTCCGACGTGAGCTGCCTTTACCTGTAATGCACAGCATAGCAAACATTGAACATTGGTAAAAAGTTCTATTTCTTCAAAATTGCCAAGTAGGAAACAGAGCTGTGTGTTTATTACTAATGGCACATGTCTTATCATCCTGGATTATGCAAATTATCCAAGATATTGCAAAACTTTCTGATAAACAGTATACTACACACACACGTATAATGCACAGTAGAGGGAAGTGCCTTGTTAGCTGTATTTGGATGCTCTTTTTTTAACTGAAATGTGGCTAGTGCGATTTCTGTAGACTTTGGATCCACGTTGGCCTGCTGGTCTGCTAATCCTCCCAGCCATACAAATTTAACGACGGCAAACAAATTGTCACATAGACTAGAATTTGCCGACATAGGCAAAGGTCCTATATTCCCACATTTCTGTAAAAACAGTAGCCTACTTGTGGAAGGTTATGTAATATGTGAGAGGACCTCTAACAAGTAAATTCCATTTTGGCCTGTTTCTTTCTCCTTTGATGTTTCCATTTACGCGTGTGGGAATGTACAATTGTAGGAATCTTGCCTTTGACGACAAAGTTCAGTGGTTTCCAGTTCCTAAGTATGAGGAAATTATTTTCTGTTCGCCATAGTTTGTCGTTTTCTGGTCGTTTTGTGTAAGTAACAGGAGTGACATCCATGCAAGCTATGGAGTCTCAAATCTCTCTAGTTTTTACAAATGTTTGGGGTTGTTAGGGTTTATTGGTGCTGGATGGCCGATGGTCCAAATGCTGCAGGCAACTCTGATGATAATTTGCCAAATATATTCCACCTCTAAGATTTATCCTATACCTGCCCTGCAAGATATGGTCACCCCTGAAGTAGGTTACTGTTTATGGAAAATTATATGCCATTTGAAAAGCCTTTGAGTTACTGTTGTCCATTAAAGTTTTGTTTTGCAAAACCTCGCTTACAGTCACATGCCATTATGACTATTCCAGAATTATTTGCTGCACGAAAGACATATATCCCTAAGCTGAGCATTATGGGTATAGATTATGCTTACCTTCTCCTTAATATTCATTTTTTTATTAGTTTTGTGTTGAGATACTCCTTTTTTGCATTTGACATATTACATGTTTTTGGAGTGACAAATATTGCACCTCTGTCACCAGAAGTGTCTGGGCAATATAATCATATGTTACTTTCATAGATAAGCCGTCAATCTTTTATAAATCAGCCCTCAATCTAAAAATTTTCAGAGAAAAATATTTTCTCCATTTAATGCATTATACGGCAAAACCGTTACCAATTTACATAACTGCTAGAGGCAGGATGTCTTTCAGTTTTCACAAATGTATTGTTTTTAGGCTCACACATGGTTTTCCCATCTAGTTTACCCAAATATTGCAAGAGAATAAAATATGCAAATTTGGCGTATAATGACCATCACGTACAGAAAGGCAAACAGTGGTGACAGCTTAAACATATTTCTCCTTACCCCTTTTCAGAAAGCAGAGAAGAGAGCTGCTTTGCAAAGCAAATCTGTTGTTAATAGCAGATTTTAGAAGAAAATAAATCACACACCTTGATGGCTGGCTTTTTTTTGTTTATCAAAACAACTTTGTGCATATTTGCCCTATTTTCTCAGATCCCACCAGAGCTTAATAAAAACCTGTTGTATCTTTACAGTCCGTCATATGTGGCTGAAAAGGGACACATTTGACCTGTATGTCAGCTGGGTGGAGAAGTGAGGAGGAACATTATTAAGGATTAAGCATCAACTGGCCCAAAATTTCAGAAAAGGGGAGACCCTTAAAGAGGTCATCCTATGTATACTGTCACAATACAGCTCAAACCACACGCAGACACCCTCAAACAAATCAGTACTCTAGAATGCCTGTTGAGGATGATAGAGATGTAGGACTGGGCAAAGGAAACTGTTTCCCCCCACAGTGGATGGCCCCTCTGGCACTTACGGGTTTGATACAAAGACACTGAATGATACCGTTGTCTGTCCCTTGATAGAATGCAATTGATGTTGTTTCAACCTGGCTTGCTTTTAAGCTGAGTCTGTTGTTATGAAATGTATTAGTTTCAGTGTAGGCCAGACCATCTGTTCAATGGACAGGGGCAGCATGGAGTCACACAGTGTCAGTTGTTGACAGAATCATCAGCAGTTTCTCTTCCTTAAATGATTTAATCATGTTGGGGATATTCACTTCACAAATCTTTTCCATAATCCACTTCTTGAACCACAGTGACATTAAAAAACGTAAAGTAACACGATTGTACGTTTATAAATCAGCACCATAATATTCATAGTCTTGTTGTGCACTGGCTAGCATTTCCAACTCAAAAGTCGGAGAGGAATTAGCTTGGAAGCTCATGGTTTCCTTCATGTGACGTGTCAACTGTGGATTGTACAAGATCACTGCACTGTGGAGTCTAGCTCAATTGTAGCATCTGAAAAGCTAGATAGAATGTGAACACATAAAACGCATTGTGTAGTGAAAATCATTTTATTTTCATTTCGAGGGAGCACTTTGCACCTCTAGTTTAACTGTGGATGTGTATTGAGAAACATAAACATTCTTTTCTTTTCAGATGTCCCGTTTTGAATGAAGAATACACTTATATGATGGAGGCCTTACTGGAAGGCATTCGCCAACGAGAAGAAAATGGGTGAGTGATAGTGAAGAACCATGGGTTTCAATAGATGATCTGCTTGAACTTAACTCACTGTATTTAAGCTGTGGACATGGTACTAGTGGCTGAGCTTGCTTGAAGATCTGCTTCCGCGTGTGCGTGTTTACAGCGGAATATCTGAGGTACAGGAGTTAAATACAAAATATGTCAAAGAAACCCTTAGATTTTCATGCCATTGCCTTTGTTTTGATGTGAAATCCGCAAAAAACAAAAGATGATGGACGGACTGTTGCACATTGGCAAACATTCACCCCTGGTCACAGATCTGGGTTTAATCCATTGTTATTTTGCTCACCATGCCACCCCAGTTCAGACATGGCCATATGCCAATCAGTCTCGACCTTGTGCCTCATGGGAACAGTCCAGCCGGAACTGCCAATCCGTGTCTTACCTGGACCGGAATCAAGCATCCTATGACCGGTTTCTGGCTATCCACCATCATCAGCCAGGATAGCTTGACTCCAGTGGCGTAGTGGGCATGGGACCCACGTCTGGGCATACCCTTCCCACATAGGGCGAACAGCAAAACACGCAAGATGATGGACGGAATGTTGCACATTGGCAAAACATTCACCCCCAGTCGCAGATCTGGGTTTAATCCATCGTTATTTGTGAAATCCAGCGCCACTGTAAGAACACTACCTATGGCTTACACTGAAAACACTTGAGGCTGCAAGTGTGCTCTATGCCTAGGCAGGATTGTGGCTCTTTGGCTTGATTGTGAAAGTGAAATGAGTATGATGTTATTGAAATGCTAGATGTCCATTCTGTGTAGAGCAAAAAAAAACGGATGGATTAAAAGCTTGAACCAAACCCAACGATTGATAATTACTCAAGTCCCATTCTAGTCCATTGTATTTTATTGATTTCTGTGCCACTTCTTGCAGAGGTCAACCCTATGCAAATTTGCATTGCCCCATGTCCAGTCGGAACAATCCAGATTATGTGCCAAGTCATGCCCCTCTGAACAGTATTGAAATCAAATCAGAAGTGGTTCTGCCTTAAAGAGTTCTTGCCAATGTATATTTTCATTCACCTAGCAAAATACAGTACCTTGAGTTTTATTTATTTATTCAGCGTCAGTTAGCAGTTCACTTGTTCAAGTAGAAACTATCCATGAGAACTGATGAGCTTCTGGAGTCTTCTAGGTGTCTAGGATAATAGTGTGCCATCATAAACAATATTTAGGCTAAGCTCTCTCACCTAGACTCTGCATCCATACTTTCAGTGCAGTTCAATAAATGCAAGACCCCAGAATCAGCTCATAGAGTACACATTCATATACATGGCTGTAGTCCACAGAGTGTACAGAAGATGTTTATCATAATTTTTTGTGGTTGTAGCTAATTGGTTCGTACCAATTGGTTGATGCTTGACAATTCCTTCTTAGCTATATAGAAGTATTTGCCTTAACTAAATACAACTCCAGTTGCCACTACAGGACAACCATAGCAAATTGTTTATCCATTTGTTTGTCAGTCATTCTGCCTTTGAGACAGTGGGGATTCTTAGGGCCTCTTTAATGGATTGATTTCTTTAAACTACCATTAAAGGGCCATGAATCTTGAGTAGTGAATAAACAAAAGCTGTAAAATGTACACAACTGTTCTGTTTATTAAATTAGCAATGCCAACTTTGCTTAGACATCAGATGTAAAAATCAATTGTTATTGTTTATCCGAATTAAAATAATTTAAAAGAAAGAAAAATAATTTCACGTTATGGCATCATTGTTTTGGGTTTACCAGGACGAGCACAAGGTTTATGTAAAACATAGGGCTATAAATTGGATTAAATGCATAGATCAGGAGCAATGATGAATGTACTTATCATGCCTTTCATTCACAAAGGCTCTATTACAACCTCCAGGCTGCAGGGTACACCAAGCAAGAAAAGACGGAATTATATAAATGACAAAAATGTTTTTTTTTTTTTAACCATATATATTTAGAGGTAAACTGGGATTATAAGTGGGTTCGTTTTCAATTGTATTCCTTTTACCTCAGAGAAATCATACAGTATAAAAGTTACTCCTGAGAAATAGTCAGGCTGGGTATTGTTTAGTTATTAAAATTATTTTAAGCAGAAATCGCCAGATCACCCTTGGGTCTTCCCTATCTTTTAACAACATTGTTAATTAATCATTTATATCCCTCAAAATGTATAGCGCTCTACTTATCACAAACTCACACAATGTTAGTCTTGTAAGTCGTAGCCCATTCCATGGTAGCATTTTAATCCAACTTTTGATATCGCCATCATTAACCAAAATTGCTCTCCTTCATTGGCGCACCATTTACTTTGATCGCTACAAGTCAATGGCAACCACTCTAAAGTATGTATTCGGGCATTTCTCTATGTATCATTGAGCCAACTTGCACTTTATGTTTCTAGGGAGATTTTCTAATTGTCTTGTCCAACTATGTTTTCTTTTCATCGTGCATCTCATCTTTGAAGAGATAACCTTTGTAATTAATGCTTAAGTAAAAATAGTGAACAGCTATTGATCACTTCAATCTCAATAGCATACTTTACCAGTGCTAAAGACAGCATTAAACACTTCTACATATTTTTCAGAATGGGAATAGAGGATTTCCTAGGTGAAAGAGCTTTTCTGTCTATCACCCCTACTGCCCTAGAAAAACGACAATTTGTTTGTTTTATTTTTAACTATAAAGTGACCAAAAAAATTGTTTGCAATAAATTGTGTTTGTTTATGATTTTAATGGAAATGTTTTTTTAATTGTGATTACTGATTTGTAAATAATGTACACCATGACCCAAATAGAATACTGATATTTTAACCATTTTTTCAATAAATCATTGAAGTTTTAAACTCATGTGTGAGAATGTGCTTTTGTTAAAGAATTGTCCCAAAATAGTTTTGTACATTCGGTAACTCTTGCATTGACCATACTCTTGTTGGGTGGGAAGGGCGCACTAAGATCTAGTGACCCATGAGGATCATTATCCTTGATAAAGTGAGGAAAAGGGAAACCTGCTGTTTGTTGAAGTTACTTTCCCACCTTTTGTTTGTTATGTGGCATACTGAGTAGTCCTACAGTCAGTCATTGACCAAGCCATCCGATTGGTCCTTTGAAGAGTAATTGCTGTTTGCCACCCTCATTATATTTCAGTTCCAGCAACCAAATTGTATTGGAATGCTACCATTGGGGGTGCTTGTTTCCATGACAGTGAGGCTCTCTCCAGGGTTGTTGTGGGCAAAGTTGTGAGCTCCCTCTGAAGCAATTTGTGCCTCCTGGTCCCGTCAGTTTGGAGAGATGTCAAGCCCGCTGATGTAGATCTGTCTCTCTGTGGCGGTGCACCTTTATACAGTTTATCGTGATGCAGTCCCTAAAAAGTAAAAAGACCCCTTTAATAATTCAAAATAAGAATGTATACTTTCGCTGTAGACTGTATCCTCCTACCCATAAATAGTCCTGGATACCTGATCTTATACACAGCCATGAGAACTTCCTGTTTATGGTCATAGTTGCACAACCTCATCTTTATAATCTGCTGCTGTCATTAAGGGGGCGTTAAGTATGTATGCATGATGTGATCTTTGGATAGTATGATTGTTCTTCTCTGCCAGATATAATGTGTCAACAAAGAAGTTATGCCTAACAAAAGGAGGGACTTAAAGCCTATCAAGGTATAGCTATGTGCTCCAAATAATCTAATAAATGTACGTGGGGTAAGCAGTTCCTAATGAAGAATAAGTGTCTATTTGGGTCAACAACAATTCTGTAGGGTATGCGGTGGGTGTAACCCTGCAATAATCACATGCCCTCACATACCTGGATAGGTGTTGTGCTTCAACATAGGACGTTTGCTCATTGTCGGACCGGCGCTGCCATGCCTGACGGGCACCCTCAATTGCTGAAGATCTTCTTGTTCACCGTTTGGTGAACTGCGGGCATGGGGGCTTAAGGAGTAGATTTGTATTGAGGTGTGAGGTTAAAAATAGGGAAAGAGGTACTTCTTAGGAAAAACTAATGAACAAGTTCTCTTACCTATTTTAAAATTGTGTGGTGCAATCTATTACACTTTAGTTATCTTAGATAGCTATAGGTCAACATGTGTAACATGATGTCTTTTTATTAGGTGTAATAAACAGCATCGTTATTTAACTATAGTGAAACAAAGTGATTTTATACAGATTTAGACTTTAGAACTGTATTTACGAAAAGAGTGTTTTATTTGATGAATAATGATTTAACACGGAAATAAGTACAAGAGAGAAATATTTTTTGTTTGACACTATAACCCTGACCCTTTGGTTTAGAAGGGTAACTCTCCTTTTTTGGGGATGATGTATTTTAACACAATGCCAAAGCAAAGTCGGGTTGTGACAGAAAATGGGCCTCGGCACCAAAATGATAGTGGTCCCCATTAAACAGCCCAAAAAAGCTCCAGCATTGAGGAAACCTGTGTAAGTGACACGTGCTGCTCAAATATAGTATAGGGAACACGGGTGGGTAACGAGAAGCTCAAGAGGGAGAAACAAGATGATGGTGGGTAGGGGGGGAAGAAACCGATGGGGGAACGTAAAAATAAATAAAAAGCTATGACACAGCCAGTGTGAACCGAGTCATTGCGTTTTTTGTTGTGTTTTTTTTTACAAAGAAATAGTGCCTGAATCACAATGCGAGTAGCGTAAGAACATTAATTTCGTTTAATTAATCTGTGCTTGGTCCATGTGCCGATAACAAACAAAAAAAGTGATGCATGGCAAAAAACAGTCTAACTAGAAGGCAGAAAAAATGAGTGACAATGCTACAAGCAAACAACAGGTTACCAGCCAGCCCACTATAGAATTCAAGACTCTAGCATTCGAGAGGGCATACGCTAGCGCAGGCTCACGCAGGCAAGGCCTAAAAATTAGGTGAACATTACTTTACTGCATCGGAAATCTGTTCCCATTGACACCAGCAAAAAGCTACTTCTACATTTGCACCAATAAATGCTGTAAAAATGCGCAAACACAGTTTTTGCATCTCATCCCCCCTTTTTCCGTATTTATGTGTTAACATCACAAATCTGAAATCCCCAACACAGATTCCAGAATTATGATGTGGCCTGATATTATTCAAATGAGGCATATACCACCACATGCACCACCACTCAACATTATCATCCACCACCACACAGCACTGGAAACCACCACATACCCCATTTTACAGAAGGCACACTTTTCCAACAGACAAAGCTAGCATGTTACGTTAGTTTTCTGTGTACCTTCTTGTGTAAAGGTAGGGCAATCTGAAGGACACAGGTTTGAATCTTGGCTTGAATACAGACTTTAGTTCTAGGATGAATAATATAATCTTCACTTAGGGGATCATTCCAACCTCTCACTAGCTTACATGTGCACCCCAATTTTGACTAAAGCCGCAGATTCTTGCCTGATGAAATCTGGCTGAAATTGTGCATCCAGTGCAAATTTTTAGTTTGTGTTTGTCGGAATGTGGGAAAGTATGCATAACTAATGTATTAACCCCCCATTTTGAGGGTTAAAACTTTGAGTGTTGTGGATTTGGCACGTTCAGTACTTAAGGCAGCTAGTGGATTTACTTTATTGGATGCAAAATAACTGTCTACTATGACTGTACAAATATTGGAATCGAGCCAAAGATTAAGTGTTACAGCTCTTATCAAGAGTCCGGCTAAATTGCAATTCTCGGAACATGTACCACGTAATACACATAACAAATGTAGGTATGCACCTATGTTTGGGGAAAAAACAAGTTTGCACCAAGCATGCCACTTTAATTTGTGGAGAGATTAAACTATGAATATTGGAAACATGGCAACCGTAGCCTGGAGTCTTGAGACAGCATACTGTCAACCGTTTTTAATGGTCATTTGTGCCTCTCAATTCCAAATATATGATTCCAGTCGAGATATGTGTACCACCTAGAGTCCAAGCCACTGCAAATGTGCAGTGCCTCGCTGCAACATTGTCCACGGTCAGTGTCCAATATGGTTACATCCCGTCTGTCAGCATAGTCTGAAGATCATTGTACTAAATACCGTCACCACTGCTCAAAGGTTTCTGTCAGCAGCTGTCAGCTGGGCAGCGGCTACGCTGCACTGGAGGTGGAGAACAAAATGCATGCTGTTTAAAGTAAAATATGGTCTTATTAACGAATTATGGTACTGTTTAGGGGGAAAGTTGTAGCAAAACAAATATATTTATTGCAGGTGTAAAGACATGCACCAAAGATAACTTCAGAAAAGAGTTTATTGTAGCCCCGTAGAGTCGCAGCTGCTCAGAGGTAAAGGTATGATAGCTCCCATTCCAATAGCAATTCAAACATAGAATACTTGTGTGAGCGGAACCCAGGACAAGCCTACATGAGTAATATAGAACACAACCCATTTTCCATTCTAATAAAATTAATTAACTTGACACACAAACAACATTACAATAATAAAAACTAGTTGTACTACTCGCTACTCGTAATACCAATCATCATGAGATAACAAAGTCATTAAAGCGAGAAGGTTTCACAATGACACGTCCAAATGTACTCCTATGAGTATCACTGGAACTATTAGCTGGTACCTGGTTGAGGTTGTTGAACAGCATCAACACCCCATCCACCCCGCTTCGTACATTGTCACATGGTTGAAGCTGATGTGAAGTTGCTCAGCATTGCCACATGGTTGGGGTTGACTCTCTCCTCCATCTTAACATTTTTCTTCATCAACCTTGTGAAATTTGTATCAATTTGATTCTCTCTCCTCAAAACAGCATGACGGTTCTTACATGCCTTCGAGCGACTCAAACCCCACTAGAAAGCTCCAGCACGTTTAAATCTAACAGCGCAGGTTTTCGGTTGGAACATAGAAATTAGTTAACTTCCCCATGAACATGGTGGCATCGGATTATATACTCTGATCGTGACGGCTAGCAGGTATATATTAGAGTATGAGCAATTTGCCCCTAACAAAGGAACCTGGGTCCCGAAATGCACCGGGCACACATTTTGACTGTGTTTTTCAGAATTCATGAACCTGCTGTATCATTAGAATGTTTTGAATGTATAATTTGTGCCTAATTTGCATTTGATTTGTACTCATTGATGCAAAGAGCACACATGGAAAAAATGTTTAGCACTGGTTGAAATTGAAGTGGTGCATTAAACAATAATCGTGCGACGAAATATTGTCAAAACTGTTGATATATTGTTTGAAAGTTGTGCACATCTTTATCCCAGTTGCCGGCTCGAACTTGGCCTTCGCTCACATACATTTTGTCCTACACAGCCACTTGAAAGTGCAGCACACAGATCGTTTCCTAGTTCCTTATCAGAATACATCATTATAAAATTGGTGTGCCCAATCTACACATCTTTATTACTTTCTTACACGGCGCCATCTTACGCAAATTCCACACCCTTTCTTCCTACAACCATGCAGAATTAGTGAAAACTTCTACATGAAGAGAGATGTAGAGATGAGAGGGAGAAGGATGTAGCCTAACGGCTAGAGCGGTCGACTGTGAAGCGAGGGAACCGAGTTCGAGTCTTGGCAACGACGTTCAACATCCTGTGATTCTGGGCAAATCACTTAATCTCCCAGTGCCTGCCAAAAAAAATATGAATGTGTCCATCTGTACAGGTGGACACATTCATATTTTTTTTGGCAGGCATTGGGAGATTAAGTGATTTGCCCAGAATCACAGGATCGGCTCTTTCTATCAATCCCCACCACTTCCGAAGCCATATTAGGCCATTTAATTAGAAACAATTGTGGTTTCAAGGTTACTTGTGACTTATTGGCCTCGTCACACTCGTTACACGTCATAACAAGGACCTCTGCTTCTTTATCCAACCCCCAATAAAATTATTTCGCTCTTTTTTTCATACTTCAGGTTACCCAGAAACCCCTCATGACACAATGCTAAAATATTTTTTCTCAAACATACTGGAGGAACCATTCTTGATCTTCTACATTTCTTACCGCTCTCCAGTGAAAGTTCACATCTTACTTCCTAGAACTTCCTGGTACTCAAATTTAACTGTGAATTATGAGGCCAACCATTCTATACATGCCCCCTCACACTGATCACTTGTTCATCTTCCTTATACCAAAGTCACATTCATCTATTGAATTGATTTTCTCAATTTCATTTCTAAGCCATGCCACACTGAAGTCCTCCCAAGCTTCCCCAACACATTTCTCTGCCAGTAGTGGCAACCTACTCAATCTGCAACTCTGTTTTTGATACCAGACATATACTGCACAGTATAGTCAAAATACAGTAGTTTTGCATAAATTTGCAAATGGAGGAGTGGCATTTAACAGCCACTTTGTAGTTAACAAATGGGATAAAGGTTTGTGATCACACCTAACATTGACGTGGACTCACCTTACAAATTGCCTAAAATATTCTTGGCCCTATACTACTGCCAATGTTTACTTTTCAAAGACTGAATATCTTGTTTCTCGAAGTGTTAATGTCCTCAAAGCAAATTCCAGTGTCAGTTCCTTCCCATTTTTATTCCTCTGGATCAACACTGCACCTAACCCATTGCAACTGACATCAGTGGTTAGAGTGGTTTGCAATGAAGAATCAAATCCTTGAATGGGGTTGGCATTGCACAATTCATCTTTTATCATTAACAGCTCTTGTTGACATTTGTTCGACCATTCAAATTTACATTCGGCTTTTAGTAATTGTCTCACGGAGTACATTTTCTCGGCATAAGTTCCAACAAATTTTGAGTAAAATTCCAATAATTCTAATAAAGATCTTAACCCATCCTTTCTCTCTCATGAAGGAGCTTCCTATATCGCTCATAATAACTCAGGTTTAGGTTTGGTCCCCTTGCAACTTACTTCATGAGCAAGGTATTTTAATTTCTGCATGGCAAATTTACATATATAATACTCCATGATTAACCCCTTCTCTTCCAAAGTGCTCAAAACTTCCCTGAGGTGTTTATCATGGATGTCTTTATCTTGTCCCATGATTAAGATATCGTCCTTGAAGAAGATTACCCTATCATCTGTAAGGAAGCAAAGAATGCATCAGCTTTTGAAAAACAGCGGCAGCTGAGGCAAGTCCAAAAGGCTTCCATACATACTGAAAACAACCTTGGGGATTCATAAGCACTGTGGGTTTCTTACTTTCTGGATGTGAACAGACCTGGATATGCTGACGACAAGTCGATAGAGGAAATCCACTGCATTCCCTACATCAAGGCGGGCATTTAATTATTCTTGGGTAATTGAAACGGTTCCACGACAATATTTTTCTTTAAATCTCTCAAGTCAAAACATACACTTATTTTTCCATTCGCCTGTCTAGCCACCGCCAATGGTGCCAACCATTCAGCACCTTCAATTGTTTTTTAATTATACAATATTAGAGCAGGTTTTCAATTTCCATGTTTACCTCTTCCCTCTCAATTATGGGTAAATTCCTAGCTTTATGCACTTAGGGCATGGCCCCTTTTTTTAACACAAACTTATGAGCAAACCATTTAAAACTCCCTATTTTTCCAGAAAATCCCCTAAGAAACTCAGATATTAAAACTTCCCCTTCTAGATCTCTTTCGTTCAAAACCATTACTTGCTCTGGACTATGGGGATTAGGAATGATGTCTAATGCTCTTTGATGAATCCAGCTCAGTACAAATGGGCCTTCTTTGGCTACATATAGTTTGCCAAATGTCTTCCTATTCTTAAATTCAGATGAAACCCTGCGAAACCCCACCATGGGTATGGGATCCCCATTGAAACTGTCAGGTCTCATGCTATAATTCTCTCCCCAATATTCCTACAAATTTCTTCTCCCAAGTATCACCATCAATGATGGTTATATGGAGCTCCTGAATTAGCTACAATAAGCATCTCTACCCCACCAGTTTGATTTTAAATACTGGTTTGTTTCTACACTTGGTACTGAGTTTACACTTGTTGTAATTTCCTATACTAAGAATGGAGTCATTATTTACATCCGAATCGGTACTCTTCTTTCCCCGAGTCCAAAGGTGTTTCACAAACGTACACAACTTTGACTATATTTTGCTTAGCTTTGCAAACTCCAGCAAAGTGACCTTTAATACCGCAAAAGAAACACTTTTGGTTTACAACAGGGCATCTTTTACAATAAGCCAGACGATCGTTACTCCCACATCTATAACATTTTTTCCACCATTATCGATACATCAGTTTTTTTTTTAATAATCAGAAGCTTGTTTAGGGTCAATTGATTTCCTTGCATCCCCCCTATGGTTATCTTTCTTGTGCCCCACCTTCCTCACTTATTTACTTACTTACTTTTTCCTTATTGCTACTATTCATCTCAGAAGCAATGGTGTTAGTGCAATTACTCAAGACTTCAGCCTTACGGACAACTGCTATAATATCCAAGAGTTTCCAAGAACCCATCATCTTTCCTGAACTGCCTCATTTTTTTTAGATGCATGATAATGTGGTTTCATATCAGCTCATTGTGTAAAGCTCTGAATCTACAACTAAGGACTACTTTTTTTTAAGAGCTGAAGCATAATCATCAGTTTTCATCCTGCTCTTGTTTTCTGTGAAAGAAATTATGTTTATTAATAGCTGTGCTCAGTACCCATCCAGATATAATACGGCCTGTGAAAATACATCGCCTTCATTTCTTATCATCTTTTCCTTGTGTAGTTAAGTTTTGAGACAATCCGTACCTAAGGGATAGCAAAAGGATTTTCTTTTTCTTATCTTGTGAAACATCATCATCAATCTTATCAATGAGGTTAATGAAGTATAGATGGTTTCCATTTCACAGGCATGAAGGAAAGAGGAGTTAGGGAAAAGGTTTGTGTTGAACGTATTACAATTTGACTCTAAGAATATTGAGGCTAAATTGTGAATTTTGCACAACATCAACAATTAAATTAAGTTTTAGCGGAAGAATGGAGTCGATGCTACCCAGCACTACTTTAATTGGACAGCGAGGCAAAAACAAGTTATAAGTGCAGTCACCAACACTGGCGCAATGGAGATGAAGCGGAAGCACGCACAGACAACTCCACAGCCTCTGGAACCCAGCAGCAATCATGGAGAAGGAGTGGTTGTCATGACAAACAACAGGTTCAGGAGAAGACAATCCTCCAGCATAAACAGAAGCTGCAGAAAAGGTTGCGTTGGGTTCCTATCATGTGGGGATCTTCCTCCTCGCCAAATTTGTAAAGGCCTGCAGCAAAGGTAACTTCATATTTTTTTTATTGTAGCCCTGGAGAGACGCACCTGCTCCAGAGGGTAATTGCCCGATAACTGTCTCATTCAAACATTCCCGTTCCAATAACAATTCAAACACAGAATACTTAAGTAAGTGGAACCCAGCACGAGCCTACATAAGTAATAAACAACACAACAGCAGAGATGGATGGATATGTGGTTTGTTAAGAAGGGATAGCAATGGTAAGCATTTTAAGATAAAGATGAAGGTTTTTTCCCCGTGATTCCTAAGATATCTAAACTTAATATAAAATCAACTGTAAAACAGTTTTAGGAGTCAGTAATGTAAAAAAATGTACTTTATGCATCTGTCTATAGAGCCTCTAATTGGAGACCTATTTACATTCTGCAGGGGTTTCTTGTCCTCGTGTGAGGCAGAGCTTCAGGAGCTGTTGAGGCAGATCGACATCATGGTGACCCACAAGAAAACAGAGTGGGAATTGCAGACTCATACACTGGCCACCAGCTTGGAACTGCGGGAGCAGGAGCTGACCTCCATTAGAGTCTCCGCGGAGCAGAAGCACAAAGAGGTACAGTCTTCAACACAACATACCCTGGTAGTTTGTTTTTTGCCAGAGGGCAAGGAAATTCAGCTCTTGCATAGCGGAAAGTTCGGATTTTAAAGTGCAGAAATGACTTTAAGTTTTACTTTAGACACCCATGCCTGGCTTGCATTGGCACATTGCTACTTCCAAGCCCATGTTGCAGGTTTTCCTCAAAATGTGAATGGAGAAAATTTTCTTTTCAGGATTATAGTTGGAATTTTGCTTTTATGTAGCCTTGGACATCTGTGCATATCCAAAAAACAAAATAAATCATTGGGCACACAGAGAAAAGACAAACTTTATATATCGTGTGTGTGTGGCAGCTGGGATGGATGGGGGATAGTTGGCCTGCAGCATTCCTAACATGGCAACAGAATTTAAAGTCACACATACATGTATAAGAATAATATAACAGAGGGAATTTGTGGTCTATTGGTAGATGCTTGGAGAGGGGTTTAATATAACTTTCAAAAGATACTGGGGATGGTTTTATAAACATGAAGGCAGAGAAAGTAGCTTAAATCAAACAGTCTAAATGCACTAGCTTATATTATTAATATTTCACCAGTGTACTATTTAAATTCATGCTAGGTAGCAAAACCTGACCTCAAAGCATTTGCAGACATGTGAATTCAGACTACCAGTTGCACAAAAAGAACACTTTGAATAAGTACTTCTCAAAGCAGTGCTATACTGTGCATATTAGTGTCAAAGCTTCCATGTTAAAGAATAGTAGATGTTACAGAACCCAGGATAATGGGTTGCATGACTAAATACTTATAAGCACTAAGTTGGGGCTTAATATAACTTCTAATAAGATTGCTTCTTCCCTGTGTAGTATCAATAATCTTTTTCAATCTTCGAGTTTAAGACTACCGCAAATTTAAAACAACATGTACGTTATATTACACACCTGAAAGGATCTCTTAAGTGGTCTATGAATATTTAGTTTAGTGATCGTACAAAATGCCTTAAATGCGACCTTGTCGCGGCAGATCTGGAGCACATGTTGTTTTCTTGTCCAGCTCTGACCGAGTTTTGGTCAGCTCTGGACAAGATCTTGAAACTAAAACTGGTCAGCTTGCCTTTTCTTACGGCATCTATAGTATTATTAGACATACATACCGTCACTATCCCGCAACAAGCTTTAGTTACCATATTATTGTCATGTGCCAAACTAGTCGTTGCCCGTGCCTGGATTTCCCCGAAGCCCCCTCACATAATGGAATGGTGGTCATTGGTCAATGAAATCTATTCTATGGAGCACGCTCTTGCAAGACTAATAGGTGCTCGATCATTATTGAAATGTGATAAAATTTGGGGTACCTTCTTATACATTTCTGTCTTAATTTTGTTTATATACGTGGCTAATTTCCTGCAACGTTATATTATATTTTCTTCAATTTTGAACTGTAAAGCATTGTTTCAATTTACATTCTGCTACATTGTTTATTTCTCCCAACCTGGTATGTTATGCTATGTTTTGTTTTGTCAAATTGTATTTCTTTTTTTTTTCTCGTGTTGTCAATAAAAAGTAAAAAAAAAAAGGTATGGGGTGTGTAATTTAATAAAATATCTACTTATCCATGTGACAGGTTGCTTTATAAATCTACTTGTCCTGTCCTGTTAAAAAAAAACACTTGACCCTTTGGTGCCACATAGTGTGACGACTAATTATGGCAGCAATCTCATTATATGAGAACTCTGAAAATAGCCTGTTGGATTATGCCAGGGCTCATACTATAATATGGTTTGAATACTAGCAATTCAGTGATTTTGACACCTTTCCATACATCTACATACTGGGGCTGGCGGTAGCAGTAAACAATAGTTTCAGTGTTGGAATGCCCTTTGAAACTTGTGCGAACCTGCTAACGTGCAATTTTTAGGGGTTTTCTCCACTTCTTCCCAAATCATTTGTATACTGAGGAAAGTTGGAAATGTACTCCTGACAAGGACAGAAGTAAAAATTCTTCCAGGTTTGGGAATAAAGGGGCTGGAGGAAAAGTGATCTTGTAAACACTCAGCAGATTGTCACTTGAACAAATATACACATATATATTTGCTCGTGCTAAAGTGCAGATTACAAATATTTTCTAGGCGTGCCATTTCCTGGCCAACTTCTGTAAATTCTTGAACATTTATGTAAGCTGTAAATCTGCACTAATGCAAGAATATATACCATAGGCTCACTTCTGTGACTTTCTTTAAGAAAAGGGCCCCTAACTAGGTCTAGCGTTAGCCAAGACCTTTTGTGTTTATTAACGTTATCACTATCTATCTATCCATCATCTGGCTTCACTGCGAGTAACAGCATTCTACTCTTTCACAAGGAGCATACCTGCACTCATTGACCGGGACTATTGTGACAACGTGTTCTTTTTGAGATCAAAAAGTATTTTTTCCATTATTGGCTATAATGGTGAGGGCCTAGCATGTTCCACAACAATAAAGATTTACAAAACCAGGTCAAAACAAGACTCGCATAGACAAAACCAAAATGCTGAATGCCAGTGTCAGACCTATCAGACCTATTGGATTTGCCAATGCATGTTTCTTTTTGTTTCCTATAATCTTGTAGAAACTGGTTACAGTGATTTTCCATTATGAGTATATTTGTAAGTACTAGCATGTTTCTTACTAAACCGTGATTCAAAGAAATGGTACCTAAAATGTACATAGCGTATAAAGGAAAAGAACTATAAGTCAATCTCTGCATGTTGGGTACAGGATAGAGTGTACCTGTCCATGTAGCATTTCAGTGGGTATCACATATGTGTATAGTCTCGTGCGGTGGACCACCCAGCATGGGTGTGCCAGTGGAGAGGGCAATGGGGGGGGAAGGCAGGAGCAAAGAAGGGAGAAGGAGGAGAAAGGGACACCATCTACGAATGAGGACCCGTCTTGGTCAGCTTGGTTTAAATTAGTGATGGATAATCCCTCCATTGAGTAAGGGGCTGTCGCGGGGTCGTGCTAGTTGGTTTGTGTGTTCCGATACCAATGCCCTCTGAAGATCTAGCAGCCACGAATGCACGCTGGGGCCCGTCTGGTCTTTCCATGTCATGGATATATTGAGTTTGGCTAGGCCTAGGTCTAGAAACTTATTCAGAGTTTTACGCTATGCAGAGAGCTTTGTGGCACCCAACAGGAAATGGGTGGGCTGCATTGTCACCTGAGTTTCAGCTGCTTCTGTAAGTACAGTAGCTATAACGCTCAAATACCTTTGAATGCTTGTACATATCCACACCATATGCGTGAATGTGGCCCTCGGGTCATGGCATCTAGAGCATCTGTCAGCAGATGTTGGGTACATGCTCGCTAGGCTTTGGGGTGTGAGGTACGTGTGGTGTAGATAATTAAATTGGGTGTATTTCAACCTGGCGTTGGTAGATACCATTTATGGGTGGCCAAGACATTGTGCCCAGTGTTTATCTGATATAGTAGTTGCCATCTCAGTTTCCCAGTACACCAGTAAGGCTGCCAACGCAGGTGCATCATCCAGCTGGAAAGAAGCGTATATGGCCGTTACTGCGTGTCTGCCCCTTCCATGTGTCAGTAATGCCTGCAAGAGATGCAGTGTGGGGGGTCCTGCTTGATCATTAGCCCACATTCTTCGGAAGTAGCACGTAAGTAGGACATGTAGGAGAAAACAACCCTGTGTTACTTCATACGTGTCCACTAGCTCTTCAAACGGTTGTAAATATAAGTCTGCCTACATGTCTCCCCAGGTATCCAGCCCCCTCTCTTTCCAGACACCTAGCTCCAAACGTCCGTGACAAGTACATATGCTGGGGAGTACTTCCAGTGGTAAGCCTGAGGCATACAGGGCAATCCGGCCCTTTGAAAGCACATATTTGGACCAGATGCGCCCAACCACCCTCATTAATATGTTGCCACGATATTTCTGGGACAGTGTAGTAGTTCCCAACATCCACTCCAGTATTGTCGGAGGATCCCAGGATATGGCCTCCGTAACCAATTCAGTAAGATTACTCTTACCTAGCCACCTCATTGGCCATATAAACTGTGCTGCGGCAAAGTAACGCTCGTAGTTTGGAGCGCCCAGACCACCTCCGATAATGGTAGATACAATTTATATAATGTCACCCTGGCCCTGGAGTGTCGCCAAATGAGGGAGACCAAAAGAGATTCCAGGTCTTTAAAGAGTTTCTGTGGCAGGTGATAGGGGAGTGTGTAAAAGAAGTATAGGAGAAAGGGAAGGGCCAGTATCTTTGAGATCGCCACCAATCCCATGGAAGATAAGGCAAGACTTAACCAGAACGGAAGAGTTGATTGGGCTTTAGTGATAGCGTGCCCCAATTTAACGTCTATGGTGTCCACCCCGAGTGGTAGACCTGTATCCCCAAATATTTAAAAGTATCAAGCGGCCAGTCCAGTGAGGTTTGTGGTGCGGACTGCCTCTTGGCTAATGACCTAGGTGTCATCGGGAACACTGCTGATTTTGTCCAATTAATTTGCGGTCCCGAGACTAGCGCGGGTCGTTCAGCAGCTCCATTATCAGTTGAAGTACCTCGGTTAGGCCACGCAGGTAACTTAAGGCGTCGTTCGCATATAGCGACACTATGTGCCATCGGCGATCTGCCTGTAGTCCCCACTCCACTACACCCTGTGGTAATCTACACACCAGTGGTTCCATAGCCAGGGCAAAAAGTATCAGCAACGTTGGGCAACCTTGACGCATGCCTTGCGCTATCCTAAAAAATGAGGAAAAAACTCGACCCGTCTTTACCCTGGCTCGCGATCTGCGGTTTAACAATCGTATCCCTCTTAAGAAGGTAGGGCTAATGCCAAACCCCGACGACACCGCCAGCAAGTAGTCCCAACTCAACGTATCAAACGCCTTTTCGATGTCTAGGGAATGCTATCCAGGGCATTTCTGCCTCCCCTCTTGTCCACTCCAGCAGTGTGTATAAACATTGTAGGTTCAACCCAGTATTTCGTCCTAGTATAAAACCGTTCTGATCTTCATGGACCAGCAAAGGGCCCGCCACAATTAACCTATTCACTAGTAGCATCCCAAGAATCTTATAGTCTACGTTCAGCATTGATAGAAGACGGTACGAGGCCATTAACAGAGGGTCTTTGCCTGGGTTTGGTAGAACCACCATTATCGCCTCTCTGAGTGGGCGGGAGTTTACCAGTCTCAAAGGCTTCGGCGTACATGCTGGCCAACCATGGTGTTAGCTGCTCAGAATATGAGACTCTGTCCCTCACCACCCCTTGTTGTAAATATTTTTGTCCACCCTAAGCGTGGAAGGGTATACTCAGATGTGAGTCCCTTGCTCATTGCACCATCAGGATTCAAGCAAGCCGGGCCGAAGACGGCTGAAATGCCAGAAACCGGTCCCCGGTAGCTTGTTTCCTTCCCAGTGTAAGAATTGGCTTTTGTAGTTTGGTTTGCCCTGTTCCCATCATGCACTGGGACAGGAACAGACTAATTTGCATACAGCCAGGTTCTGAAACTGGGATGGTGCAGTGAGCTAAAAAACGGTGTTGGATCTAGCCCTGATCTCTTGACTGGGTGAGAGTATTCTGTTTAATTCAGAGACTCTGTCCCTCACCACCCCTTGTTGTAAATATTTTTGTCCACCCTAAGCGTGGAAGGGTATACTCAGATGTGAGTCCCTTGCTCATTGCACCATCAGGATTCAAGCAAGCCGGGCCGAAGACGGCTGAAATGCCAGAAACCGGTCCCCGGTAGCTTGTTTCCTTCCCAGTGTAAGAATTGGCTTTTGTAGTTTGGTTTGCCCTGTTCCCATCATGCACTGGGACAGGAACAGACTAATTTGCATACAGCCAGGTTCTGAAACTGGGATGGTGCAGTGAGCTAAAAAACGGTGTTGGATCTAGCCCTGATCTCTTGACTGGGTGAGAGTATTCTGTTTAATTCAGAGACTCTGTCCCTCACCACCCCTTGTTGTAAATATTTTTGTCCACCCTAAGCGTGGAAGGGTATACTCAGATGTGAGTCCCTTGCTCATTGCACCATCAGGATTCAAGCAAGCCGGGCCGAAGACGGCTGAAATGCCAGAAACCGGTCCCCGGTAGCTTGTTTCCTTCCCAGTGTAAGAATTGGCTTTTGTAGTTTGGTTTGCCCTGTTCCCATCATGCACTGGGACAGGAACAGACTAATTTGCATACAGCCAGGTTCTGAAACTGGGATGGTGCAGTGAGCTAAAAAACGGTGTTGGATCTAGCCCTGATCTCTTGACTGGGTGAGAGTATTCTGTTTAATTCAGAGACTCTGTCCCTCACCACCCCTTGTTGTAATTATAACACTACGTAGGCCAACAGTTCGTTCCCGGCTTTCCGGTTGCTAATTGCCCGAACGCCTCCACTATCTCCCCTACCGTAATAGGGTCTTCCAGATTATCGTAATGCTCTGGTATAATTTGTGGGAGTTGAGTCCCGGCGAGAAAGCCTTGCGTGGTGGCATGGTCCTGGAGGACGGGAGTCGCGTACAGTGTTGTGTAGTATTATAGGAAGGATTGATTAATAGCCTCTTGTGTATTCACAAGGGTCCCGGTGGATCTGTGTATGGCAGTAATAAGGGGTTGAGAGGTGTCTGATTTCAGTAGCCACGCTAGCAGCTTACCCGCTTTGTCTCCCTCCTTATGCCTGCGCACTAGGTATGTTTTTTAATCTAGTGCGCAGAGGTCATCCATTGCACCTATGTATGCATGGTGGGCTTGGGCCAGAGAAGGGCCGATTTGAGGGTTGATTGGGATGAGTTGCTAACATCGCTGTATTTCCATTTCATGGGACTGAAGTGCGTCCGTCAGTGATTTACTAGTACCATACGTGGTATTAATGGCATGTCCTTGAAGGTCCGCCTTAAAAGCGTTCAATTCTATTCCCACGGACGAGGCAGTACCGGTGTTTGTCAAAAAATATGCATTGATGTGGTTTGAAAGAGTAGCCCAGTATGATCAGCCAGTACAGCGCATGGCAATCGCCATGTCCATATGTCAGGCCATTTCCCACCCCAGGACAGGCTTATTATTAACAGGTTATGATCAGATAGTGTTCGTGGCAAGTAGTCCGCCTGCAGTACATTGCATAGTGCATTATCCAAACAATATATAATGTCTATCCTAGTGTATAAAGCATGTAGTGCCGAGTAATAAGAATATGTGCGTGTCAGAGGATGATTGCTGCGCCGTGTATCTGTGGAGAAGTGTGGCTCACTGGTTAGAAGCGGCAGACCCTGAAGCAGAGTTCGGCCCGGGACCAGGGTTCTAATCCCGACGCAGCAGGGTCATAGGTCAATGTCTGCGGACTCGATAATTCTCACCTAGGTGCCTACGCTAACCATGGGTCCCACTCTGCAACTCTGGGCAATAGCTTGCTTAATCTCCACAACGGCCCTAGCAGCGCTGGGGATGCCTGGCTTCACCTTGGGGGTGCCCTCTCACAGGGAAAGCCAGGACGGGTCCCACAGCGGTACACAGCGCCAGGATGCCACGAGTGATGGGGTAACAGTGCGCTTTACAAGTATACATACATTTACATTTACATGTATCATTGACTTGCATATTAGAGACCCACTCTTTCAGGTGTTGCACCAGCTTGATGGATTGTGCCCCCAGGAGGGGGGGCGGGAGCGGTCCAGGTTGAGATCACACACCGCATTAAAATCCCCACCCCAATACCCATGGACCCCATAGGATCCACAAGTAGGGACGGCCTGAGAGTTTGTAGGAATAAGGATTGCCCCGAGTTCAAGGCGTATAAAGATACCGGCGCCAATGGAGATCCGTTCAATAGGCCCTCCATGACAACATAGCGGCCCTGTGTGTCCACTCGGGAGCGTGTGACCTGAAGCGGGGTTCCCAGAGCCACCCATATTAGTATACCCCTAGCATATTCTGAGTATGTGGTACCCAAGACCTTGCCCCTCCAGCACTTACAAAGTCATGCAAGTGTTTGTGTGGTGAGGTGTGTTTCCTGTAACAGTGCAAATGTGATCTTATGACTTTGCAGGTATTGGTACGCTCTGTGTCGCTTAGCGCAGCCCACCAGGCCCCTTACGTTTCAGGTCAGCAATTTATAGTCCTCCTTCTTCATTAATCAACAGTGAGAGAAGTGTCTGACACACTGTAATTCTCCACTAACCAGCACCCCACCCCTCGCACACAACACCAAATTGCAGTAGCAGCCCACGTTTTCTGCAATATACAGACAATGAGAGAGATCGACATATTAAACATATTGAAAAAAGAGAATCCCCAACACCACACCCTATGCCAGTTTGCCAGCAGACAATTGGCCATTCGCGCTAGAATGCAGTTTAAACTTGTAGAAAAATAACACACAGAAATTAAACCAAAATTGGTGCTGTATCAGCTACTTATCGCTCGTTGAAAGGGGGGCCACATCGGTGTGCCGCCTCTCGTGACTCAGCTTGGTACGTTGCGCAGGTGCATATGACGTAATGTCCAAGCAGAGAGAGCCACAATAAGGCCCAGAATGTTCATCGCAGGGCGTCGGTGGGGTGAGGGCTGGTCCGCCCCCGACTGTGCTTCCAGTTGTGAGGGCGAAAGAGGCAGTGTTTAATCCTTTTTCGCTTCTGAGTCTAATCTCTGGGAGGATAAGGGGCTGCCTATATGTGCTGCCGTCTTGATGGCTTGAGTGTGCTCCTGTGTCATCTGGGCTTTTGTTGGTCGGCGATTCCTTCTTGTACCGCGGCCTCTTCCGGGTTCAACCAATTTCCAGGCCTGATTGGAGTCCGTATGTGGTGAGGGTGGCCCGTGCCCTAGGCCCAGCTGTTTTATCCATGCCCACACCTCCTCAAGTGTGTTACAAAATACCATGCCCTATGACGGATGCGCAGGCGCGCCGGGTATTGAAGTGAATACTGGATGTCATCTCTCAAGCATTTCTTAACATCCAAATATGAGGAGCGGTGGTGTTGCACTAGCAGAGTATAGTCCGGATAGAAATGGACTGTAGAGTTGTCGACTTGCCATTGGCCCAAGCCCTGGTGACCTGCAATATGTGGTCCCTATCTCGATAGTTAAACAGTCTTACCACTACCGGCCTGGGAAAAGCGCCGGGACTCGGTGGGGGGTACCCTATGCGCGCATTCTATGGAGAGGTATTTTGAGATCTTGCCCTGCAGAATATCTTGTGAGAGCCATTCTTCCAGGTAGAGTTCCATGTTGGAGCCCTCTGCGCCTTCGGGAAGACCCACAATGTGTATGTTATTCTGGCGTGAGCACCCCTCCTGGTCCTCCACGCGGTCTCTGTAATCCACCTCCTGCTGAAGGGACTGCAGCTGGGTGGTCGTCGCGGTCACTGTGGATTCCTCCACCCTGCCCTTCAATTTCTTATGGTCTTCCCAAAGGTATCCCATGCCGATACTAAGGGAGCCAATCTTCGTACCGAGGGTGGTTTTATGTCCGGGATCGCTGCCAGTAGCTCGTCAAATCTATGCAACGGTCTGCTGATGTGTAGGGCCCCAATTGCTCCACAGTCTTCTCACACAGAGGTACCAGTTTCACCTCTGGGGGCTCTGCCTGGGACTTCGCCGTTCTAGGTTTGCCCATTGTGTCGCCGGCAGGTGCCCAAGTGCGAAGGGCCAGCAGTGGCAGAGAAAACTGTACAAGGGTGTGAGCCACCACTTTGTGGGACTCCAACTGCGCGTCTGAAGATGCTGGGTGTTTATGCAAGCCTGTGCAGAAAGGGCACGCCCCTGCTATTAGGATGACAAGAGTGTGGGTGCAGAATTCCGCACAAGGCCAGGTCACAGGCACCCCTCTGGTATGGCGGACCTGTCAGGGAAACACACTCCCAGGAAACATTGGTAATCGGTCCAGAGCTACACTGCCGTATGAGGCGGTGAACGGACAGTCCAGTGCCCCATCTCCATCACCGGGGTCCAAATGGGGGTCTTACCAGCGCGGTTGGCTGTTCTGTGGAGTGCGAGCCAAGGAATCACTGTTGACAAAATGTGTGGGCCAAGGGCAGCACACGTGTGCTTCCACTGTGCGCTGGAGGCTAGGCCTGGACACATGGCGCAGTCAGGTGAGGGAGACAGCTGTGGGGACAAAGTCGAGTTCCACGCGCTGCCTCCTCCGCCACCACAAGGGTGTCCCAACCCCTTCCCACTCATGCGGAGATCCCGTTCCTTAGTTGTCTCTGGGCTGCCAATCTTTTCTGGTCTCTAGGCACAGGGCCCAGTATACCTGCAGCAGGAAAGCTCATCGGAAAAGAAGCTGCGGGGACAAAGCACTCCTCCTGTGGCAGGATCGCAAACGGCAATGTCTTATCTTCCAGCAGGTGAAGGGTAGAGTCGCGAGGCACAGACCCAGGGTGCAGTGACGGTGCGGGTCATGTGGATGTCGTCCAACACCGAGTCCCTGCATCTCTGGCCAGGGCCTCGGGATATGTAGGCAGCACGCTGGGTCACACGGTGCGCTAAGCACCTACCGTCTCACAGAACACTCGTTGGCACTGGGAAATGCGGGAAATTGTACAGAGGCACTTCCGCCTCTGAAACAATGAGAATTACTCCACCAGGACAGGGGATGTCAGGATTCTTCCTGTGAGCTCAATGCAGAGCTTAGTACAGTGTGTCTGCTCTAGCCGCCATCTTGACCACGCCCCTATGTCATTCATCATTATACTGAAATTGTTTTTTTTTTTTTTTAACATTTTTAAAACCTTTATTATGAAAGAGCACACAGCTATTCAGCCTAACATCCCGGAGGCAAGGCAGCATGGTGAATCAGGAGAGCAATAGTGCAAGAGCATTCACAACAGAGCATTGAAGGTTGTTTTTATATTTTATATAGAAGAGAACCAAAACCAAAGGAAGAAACGCCAAAAGGCGCCAGAGAGTGGCAATGGAATAAAGAAAGCTGTCAGGGTAGTTGTAGTGGGCAGTGGAGAGCAAGCAGAGAGTCACGAATTCAGGAGAGTAAAACAGGATGGCAGTAGGGAGGAGGAAAGACAGGATCAATCAGTTCAGCATGTCTCAGTTGGTGTCATAGGCTATGGTGACATACGTTCATCTAGAGAAACAGGTTCTGGCGGCAGGCACACATCGCCCCGGTAAGCATTCCAGGCTCCCCACACTTTACTCCATTTCCGAGGCCTACCTCTGGCAACATAGACCGTCTTTTCCCGGAACATACACCAATCCATGTTGGCTTTCCATTGTACCACAAGGGGAGCTGTGGCAGCGCCCCACTTTTGAGCGATGTCTCGCTTGGCCACCATGTTACCCAGGGTCACCCACCGAGTCTGCGCCGTGTTATGATCAGATGGTTCCCAGATGTTGAGGAGGCACCTTTGAGCCTCTGCATTAGACACCACCCCAGTCACGTCACTCATAATTCGGTGCACCCTTCTCCAGTAGGAGGCAATGACTGGGCATTCCCATAGAATGTGCAGGAAAGTAGCGAGGGCACCACAGCCCCGACGACAAAGTCCGTCGGGCGAGTATCCCATACGCACAAGCCGTGGGCCGGTCACATACACTCTGTGCAAGATCTTGAATTGCACCAGCCGAAGGCGAGAGGATATAGCAACCTCTTTAGGGGAGGACACTGCACTCTGCCAATCCTCATCATCAATCTCTAGCCCATCTTCCACCCATTGATCACGCACGCCAAGGAGAAGGTCAGTGCGAACATTGATTAGTTTTTTATATGACAGGGAGATAGCACTATCGGGCATATGGCCATCCAATACTCTGTCCTCCAAGGGAGAGCTCTCTGGAATATCCCCCTCCGTTGGTTTGGCAGAGAGCAACGCGTGCCGCAGCTGGGCGTAGCGGAAGAACTCCGAGTCGCCCAACTGGTATTCAGCCTGCAACTGAGGAAAGGTCTTGACATCACCCTTAGAAATCATGTCGTCCACCCTGGAGATACCTATGAGGTCCCACTTATCGAAGCCCCTGGTGTGCCATAGCCTACCCAAAATATCAGATTCATACAGAGGGGTGAATCTGGTCAGTCTGCCCTGCCAGCCCTGCGCCTTGGTGATCGCCCGCCAAATGTGGACCGCTGTCCTCGTTGGACCCGACATCCGCCGATCTAAGGACCTCGAGTACAGGGCCCGGTAGTAATTACCACCGCCCAGGAGCCATCTGTCCATGGCGTATCCGGGGCTATTCACAGGACCATAGAAACCGTGATTGAGAGCCGCGAGCTGGGAGGACCAGTAATACCGACGCACATCCGGCAGTGCTATGCCCCCGTCGTACCACGGAAGCGTAAGCTTCTTGACAGCGACGCGGGGTCGACCATCCCAGAGCAAGGCCCGTTGAAGACTTTCAATCTCCCTAAAGTAGCGGGCCGGAACCGGATCCTGGGTGTTTTGCAAGGCATACAAGAACCTGGGCAAAGACATCATCTTGAATAGAGCCGCACGGCCAAGTAGGGAGAGCGGAAGCTTGCGCCAACTGTCCACGTCGCGCCGGAGACGCTGGAGAGGAGGGAGCAAGTTGTGGTCGTATCGCGCCTTCGAACTCCCGGAGATGTAAATCCCCAAGTACTTGAAACCCTGTCTGGCCACCTGGATGTTGCAGCCTCTGGGGAGGCGCGGCGTATCCCCTTTTAGGACGTACAGAGAGGACTTGGCCCAGTTAATAACTAGGCCAGAGTACCGTCCGAAGAGTCTGAGTACGTCGCAGGCCACGATGAGTGACTTGCAGGGGGAGGTTAAATACAGCAGAATATCGTTGGCATACAGGGAAACTCTGTCTTCGAAGCCGGGGGCCCAAGTTATGCCATGTAGATTAGGGTGCGTGCGCAGCATGGCCGCGAGCGGCTCAAGAGCCAGGGCAAACAGAAGAGGCGACAGGGGGCAACCCTGTCTGGTACCTCGGTGAAGGGCAAACGACGCCGATAGACGGCCATTAACTGTGACATTAGCCAACGGACTAGCGTAGAGAAGTTTCACCCAGCTCACGAACACCGGGCCAAAACCGAGCTTCGTCAACACTGCCCAGAGATAGCTCCACTCAAGAGAGTCAAAGGCCATTGTGGCGTCAAGAGAAGCAAGGACTGCCGGCTCCTCGAGGGTATGGGCCCTAGCCAGGGCGCCGTGGAGTCGACGCAAATTGAGGGCAGTGTTGCGGTGAGGAATAAAGCCCGACTGGTCCGGATGCACTAAGTCGCCAATAACTCCAATCAGTCGATTTGCGAGTAGTTTGGCAAGGATCTTAGGCTCGACATTCAAGAGAGAAATGGGACGATAAGATCGACACATGTCTCTCGGCTTCCCTTCCTTATGGATGACCACAATGGTGGCCAACCTCTGGTCAAGGGGAAGAAGGCCAGCGTCCAGTGCTTCCACAAACATAGTACGCAGGTGCGGGGAAACCACGTCCGGTCGAATTTTATATAACTCGACCGGGATGCCGTTGGGACCAGATGCCTTACCCGACCTCAACGAACGGATCGCAAGGGCGATCTCGTCAGTGGATATGTCTCTATCCAAATCGGCACGGTCCTCTTCAGAGAGACAGGGAAGGTCAACTGTCGAGAGAAGCGCCGTCGAGTCCGCCTCGGAGCACTCTGAGGTAGAAGTGTAGACACCCCGGAAGTAGTCAGCAAAGGACTCGGCAATGGCACTCGGGTCAGTGACAGCAACCCCGTCGTCGCCCAAAATCTCGGGTACGACGCGGCTAGCCATCTCTCTCCTGTCCAACGAAGCCAGCAACTTTCCAGCCTTGTCACCAACGTCATAAATACGACCTTGCTGTTCCTTAGCCAAGGCCAGGGCAGCATTCGTGGCAAGATCATGGTATTCCGACTGTTTGAGGGAAAGGGCATGTAGAAGCGCGGGGTCGGGTTCGGGCCCCAACTGGGAGTCAAGGTTCATGACCTCCTCCTCGATGCGTATCAAATCGGCATCCCTGACTCTCCGGGCCTCCGCTATGAGAGCGAAAGCCTCACCCCTCAAAACAGTCTTAAATGCCTCCCACAGGGTCACGGCGGAACCAACCGAGCCCTCATTTTCAGAGAAATAAAGGTCGATGGCCTTGGCCAGGAGAGTGCGAGTTTTAGGATTACGGAAATACCACGGGTTTACCGCCACTGGTCGGTCCGACAGGACGACGTCAAAGTCAAATGAAACCCACAACGGGGAGTGGTCGGAAATGCCCCGCGCCAGGAACCGGGCCTCAGACACGGCAGGCGCGTGTGCTGCCAAGGTGAGAACGTAGTCTATACGAGAAAGACTACCATGTGCACCCGAAAGGAAGGAGAAATGGCAGAGCATGGGGTGTAATAGCCGCCAGCTATCCACTAAGCCTATGGACTCAAGGAAGGAAGGCAGCCACAGTTGGGAACTCCGGAGGTCTCTAGGCGGATGACGGTCCAAGGAGCCAGAGCAGACTGAGTTGAAGTCACCCCCCACTACCAGCAAACCAGCAGGCAAAGACAAAATGGCGCCACCAAGGTCTTGGAAAGTACTAGACTGCAGGCCTGGGGGAACGTAAACCGAAAGTAACGTCAGGGCACGCCCTTCCCATCTCCCCGCCACTGCGGCAAAGCGTCCTCTCTCATCAATCATGGTGACGTCTATCTCAAGCGGAAGGGACGTACATACAAGGACTCCCGCCCCCCGAGAGCCCGAAGAGAACCCAGAGTGGGCCACCTTTTTGTACCCTTTACGGTTGAGTGCTTTGCACGAGTTGCCAACCAAGTGCGTCTCCTGCAGGAGGACAACATCAGGCATATGACGTTTAAGTAGTTGAATCACCACCCCTCTCTTGATACGGTCACCCAGCCCATTAACATTCCAACTGATTACTCTTAGTTTCCTACCCCCCATCATCCTGCCGCCCGCCCCACCCAACCCCAACAATCCTCAACAGCAAGTGAAGCTCAACAGTGTACAGGACCCATTGCCTAAGAGAAAGAAGAGGGAAAAAACGAACAAACAGAGAAACTTGCCCAAACTCACCCCCCACCCTGCACCCCTGCATCAGACTAAAGAGCCCCCCCAACCAGCAGTGTGCCTGTCGCCCCATTAAACTAGTCTACGAAAAGCTCCCACCACGAACACCTCCCGCCACCCTCCATGTAAACGACAGGAAAATTGGCAAAGTTAATTCAAGAACAGTATCGACAGTCACATACAGCAGGCCACCAACCGCCAAAGTCCTTACGGTAGAGCCAAGTCTCATTGATCCGAACCACCAGTCCATCCCCAGCGTGTCCATCGTGATCATCCCGGCGTTGTGGCAGAGTGTCCAGCCATTCACTCACATTTTCGGGGACGTCAAAGAACAGGGCATGCCCATCATGTTCAATCCGGAGCTTGGCAGGGAACAACATCGAGTACTTGAAGCCCATGTCCCTCAGTCGCCGTTTCACTCCCGCATAACTCTGACGCGGTCTCTGAACAGCCCTGGTGAAATCAGGATTAAAATGTACTTCCGAATTCTGGAACTTAAGCGGCCCATGTCTTCTGGACGCCTGCAGGATCGCGTCCCGGTCCCGGAAATTGAGGAGCCGTGCAACAATGGGTCTAGGCGCCATGCCCGACTCCGGCGGGCCGCCCGGCACCCGGTGGGCGCGCTCCACTGAGAAAAAGTTACTCAGACCAGAAGGCGCTAGATGGGTCTGTACCAGTTCCTCCACAAAGAGGTCCGTCGCCGCTTCCTCTGAGCCTTCCGGAACACCAATGATGCGGACATTCTGCCGCCTGGCACGTCCCTCAAAATCCTCCAGCCTCCTGGAGAAGTGATCCGTAGTCATCCGCAAATTCCGGACCTCAGTCTGCAGGTCCGAGACGTCGGTGGTTAGGCTGGAAGTTTTAATGTCCAATGACTTCACACTTGGAGTGGTGTGGCTCACTGGTTAGAGGCGGCAGACCCGGAAGCAGAGAACGGCCCGGGACCAGGGTTCAATTCCCGACGCGGCAGGGTCGTGGACCTGGGTCAACGGACTCGATAATTCTCGCCTCGGTGCCTACTCTAACCAGGGATCACACTCGGCAACTCTGGGCATTAAGCTTGCCTCATCTCTACAACGGCCCCCCACAGACGCCGGGGATGCCTGGTTTCACCTTGGAGATACCCAGAAGGGACCATCTCACAGGGAAAGCCAGGACGGGTTCCCCAGCGGTCTTCAGCGCCAGGACACCCCGAGATGGGGTAACAGTGCGCTTTACAAGTATCATCATTACATTACATTACGGTCATTGGTCTTACCCAGGTCGGCTCTGATAAGGGTGAGATAAACTGCCAAAGTGTCCACCTTGTGGGTCAAGACCTCATGCTGCTTCTGCATTTCGGCCCGGATGCCTGTGATGGCCCCCATAATGTCACTGAGGGTAGGCTCGGAGCCTTCGGGCGAGCCCGCTGAAGGAAGGTCTTTAGTGGAGGCCATCACAGCAGGTGGCGTCCTCGGCTGAACATACCGCTCAATCCTGTTCAGTTGCGTTTGAGACTTGCCGCGAACGCCTTTGTTCGACGTCTTGTCGGGGTCCCCTCTGCCCGCCATGATAGGTCTGATGAGAACAAAGGGGCACGCCACCCAAGCCAGAGCCAAGCGAACCAAGGAAAGGGGTCGAAGCCAGATATTCAGGCCAGGCTGATGGAAGTGAGCATTGTAGTCACGAGCACTCCGCCAGTAGGGAACTCAGGCAGCCACTACGCATTCCAGTCGTGCGGAGCGGCGGAGATCGGGGAGACAATGGCGCATCCCTGGCACGGAGTCCCACTCGACGTAGCTCAGCGTTGGGACCACCGATTTGGAGGCGGAAGGCAGCTCCCGCTTCAGTGATCCGTCAGCAATTAGGATCCACCAACGTGGATTAGGATTTCGAGCAGGATATTTGAGGAGGATCGGAGGGTCCGTGGAGCTCCGAGCTTACGCGGCCATCTTGGTTGCCCGCGAAGCTCCTCCCATTATACTGAAATTTTGAACATTTCACAAACAAGCAATCTGAAATCTTGGCCGCTATGACTCTATTGTGGAAGGATTGTCATCCAGTTGCATGGCCTTTTCGGCAGAGCTCTTCTACCAGATCAGGTAGATAATAAGGTGAGGTCATCAGTCAAAAGATCCTGTTCATCTTCCAATTTCTGTTTAAGGGCAGGACCGTACGTCACTTTTATGGTGCAATACCTTTTGCATGATTTTCACACTCTTCCTATAGACTTACAGCTACAAGAAGATACTGCTTCTAGATCATCAATCATGAAGTAACAGGTCATATTTTTGTCTGACATAACGTTTGACTCCCTCCCTTTCAGTAGAAGCATCCAGGGCTTCCATCTCTGCCAGACATCACATATGGATGAGGTCCTGGAAGGCTATTAACATGCAGAAATCCTTGGTCAGCCACCTTCCGATTACTGGGCAAAGCTATTCGATTCACAGCTAGACAATCTAGTTAAGAAGTCTGCGGAGGATCGCAAACTGATTGCTCCAGTGAAAGCTCTAGGATTTGAATTTTGACGAGCCTGTAGCCAGTCCTCTTCTTCACAGACTTCCAGTCAGCCCTTATGGGCGAGGCAACGAGGCTGTGGCACTCCTTCCACTGACAAGTCCCGGCAACAACACTCAGCCCCCTCAACCTTTTCAGCCACTCCAAAATCATGACTATCTGATTGGAGGGAGGTTCAAGGTTTTTGCCACTGCATGGGAGGCAGATGTGCCTTATTCATTGGTGTTGCAAGTGTTTAGAGAAGGTTACACCATAGGATTTTCCTCCTCTTTGGACAATGTCGTTGTTAGGACTCCAAGTCCAGACAATTCTCTTACACTTCTAGTGTTAAGAATTGGGATCCAGGACCTGCAAGCAAATGGTGCCATCTTGCTAGTCCCAAAACATCACTGGGGACAAGGATGTTACTCAATTACGTCTTCAGGCGAGTTCTGTACTGTCTTGGATTAAGGAGAGTGACTCTGTTTATTCCTCATTACGAGTTGTAAATGGCGAGTCTACAGCAGATTCTTTCTCTCATCTCACCAGGCATGTTTTTGCCATTGATTGATCTTCTTGACGCTTACTTTCACATTCCTATGCACCCCTTCTTTCTTAAAAATACATTATATTCTATGTTTTTGGGCACCACTATCAGCTCTGTGCTCTGGCTTTTGGGTTCTCTTCGGCTCCGAGAGTTTTCACAAGGGTGTTGGCTCCCTTGGTGGTTAACCTACATTTATGTGGCATGTTGATTTTCCCATATATGGATGACCGGTTAATTTCTGAATATTTTTTTCGAAGGGTCTCCGAGACATTCACACGGTCCGCAGTTGCCTAAATAAAACTCTCAGGTTTCCGTTGAACATCAAGAAGTTCTAGCTTCTACCCCAAATATTTTGGGAAACCGAATTGGTTAGTTACAATCGTTGAAAAGGAAGCCATGACACACATAGAGAATCTCGATTTGATATCTGAACTCCCAAAAGCTTTGGTATCAGATAATCAACTGATTTAACTACTTTTAATATGCAGCCTTATCCTTAATAGGTTTTAAACCCACTCCATAGGTTGGTTCTTACATGTTTAAGATTGGATATATTCCATCGATTATGCAGTTTCCCCACCATGAACCATTGGTCCACAAAATTGATAAACTGCCCGTGTGATAACAGGATACCCCAGAACACCATGCATGTGGTTCTTTTGTGTAAATTTTATTCTCCACACAGGAAGCGGTACATTTAACCAATCATAAGTCAGTTAGGTACACAATGTCGCCCTGCCTATTTGTACCTACAATCCTTGCCAACACTTGAAATTAGTGGTAGATTGTCATCATTTTTATGGGCCGCTTTCTATGTTAGAAAGGGCAAGACTTTAACCAGTATTTAGAACACGGCAATAGGTTCATATAATTTAGGGGCACAGGTAGTAAGGGCCTTGGGTAGAGGCGATATTGGAAATTAATAGAAAAAGCGTTGCGCTTTTAAACCTTAGGATTTTACCTGTATAATTAGTCATGGATGTTTTTAAATGCTCTGGATTGTACTTTATTACTTGTAATTAAATGAAATCGAGGTATGTTTTATATTTGTATAACTGCTTTTATAGGCGTTTTTTCATGGCTCCGATATATGACTAATGGCCTAGCTGATTGCCTCTCACACACTCCAGTTCATCTGAGCCCTTTTCAACATAGAAAGTGGGAAGAAGTTTTTCCCTTCATAACAAAAACGGAAGCTGATGCCCCATCTATGTTCATTGCTACAAGCAGAAAATCCTCCAACAAGGGAGTGTATAAGAGTGCAAGGGGCCATGGCAGTCTAGTTGTTTCTGGTCCCCTGTGCCCACCTACACTTTTTTCATCTTGCATATTACCTATCTCACAGAAATCGCGTTGCTGGACTACGAAGCTCCTGTTCATGTATCACCAACCAATATCTAGGAAGCTTCATTGGTGGCTCAATCCTTTAAATCTCAACAAGCAAATTCTTCTAGTGCCCCCCTTTCTGGTCACAATAACAGATGCCAGCAGTCTGGGGTGGGGAGCGAAACTGAAGGAAAAATGTGGACGCTGAAAGAATCCACTCATTCTTCAAACTAGATGTAACTTTCTGATGTGTTAGAGGCTCTGTTATTGGTTGCTTCAAGAATAAAATACAAGCCTGTTCAGATCAGAACGAACAGTCCAGGAACAGGGACATATGCGAATCATCTAGGGGTACCCAAATGTCCTAGTTAGTGGCCTTGGCAGATCAAATAGGACTGTGGGCAGAACAGAACATCTGATAGCGATCGATCTTTGGATGAGGGAAGATGCTCATGGGGATTTGTTGAGCTGCACATTCACCTCCTTGGTCTCCCTGTCTGTGTACCCTATAGTACTCAAACCACTTTATTCGGTTACTGAAAACCATACAAGTACCATTCATTAGATCACAATGCATTACATAAAACCTATACGGTACACAATAAAAACACATACATAACACAATAAAATGTCATAACCGATTCTTCAATAATAGGGGGATTTAAGAAAATTAGGGCGGGAATAAAACAAAATTCATGAATACATAAAGCCTTCCATATGGTAAAAACAATTAGGGCAATGCACCATTACAATAAAAATAAATTAGTGATAAAAAGGCAAGTATTAAAAAAGTAGTAACATGGACTTTATGGTATTCTTATACCAGCATAGGGTGCCGGATTTTTCTAAGTCTCACTGCTGCGACAAGAAAGCTTGCAATATTAAAAATCTCCCATAGATTATTAAGCTTTTGTAAGTACAATAGAGCGGGTTTAACGTGAATAAAGCCTCTCCCTTTAAAGGTTGGGACTAAAAACATCCTGCGTATAGCGCAATAATGATCACAAAACATAAAGTGCATTGTTTACTGTAACGAAAAATTATCACAGGTACAGGGACCTAAATCACACTTCCTGCTCCACCCTAGTGAATTTCCCAAATAAAAATGAATTAAGTTAAAACGGAATCTCGGGAGAAGCAGGCACTGAAATGGTTTAGTAACAATCCTCAGATAAGGTTCAATCTCAGGGATAGTTTTGAACAGGAAGTGGATTTTAACCGTAGGTTTCATTAGTTCAATCTCCTCCCTCTCTACCTTCATCTGATCCAGTTAGTGTATTTTTACCCATACCAAATTATCTTTAGATACTTTATCCAGAGAATTGAATAAGTCTGGACGTCCAAGCTTAGTTAAAATATTCTTGACATAATTCAGCCATGGAATTTTGTTGGCTTGGTCCAGGATGACACAATCCCTGATTTATCTTATGGTTCAGCGTTAATTGGGGGTTGAGCCAGGTTTTAAGACAGCAGAGCACTGGAGCCTGCCTCAACCTGTCTGTCACATAGCCAACCCCTAGTTCCTGGTGAATTGAAAAAGTAGGAGTGGATTGGGGTACAGACAGGAGAGAGCGTAGGAATTTATTTTCAACAGTTTGTATCTCCTCCATCGGTTTATATCCCCATATTGCTGAGCCATACAATGCAATCGCTATACATTTAGATTTATAGATATTAAGCATTGAATCCATCGGTTTAGCCCCAGTCGCTGCGCAAAACCATTCACAGCGTCTGTTGACCTAGCCATCGCATTTGCTTTAACTTTTGGTTGAGGTACCCAGGAACCCTTCTGATCAAAAAATACTCCCAGATAAGTAAAAGAGGTCACCTTAGTCAACTCTACAGTATCACAAAGAAAAGTGTTTGGTTTTTTGGGTTTCTGGCCCATAGTCATTACAAGAGATTTGGCTATGTTTATCGCTAAGTCCAGAGATTTCATGTAGGCCCCAAAGGAATCCAAAAGCCTTTGGAGCCCCATAGCTGTACGGGCCAATAGGACGGCATCATGCGCGTAGAGGAGCACCGGAATGAGCCTGTCCCCTACCTGAGGCATGTCCAGACTGGCCATTTCTAAAAACTTGCCCAGATAATTAATATACAATGTAAAAAGTAGTGCTGCTAAAATACATCTTTGGCGGACACCTCTGCCTGATGTAAACTGTCTTGTGCATTTTCCTTCGTGGTTGACCCTCACTCTTGCTGTGAGATCCCGGTGTAGGTCAGCCAAGAAGTAGACTAAACTAGGGTCAATGCCCATATCTAACAGGATGTGCCAGAGCTTGTGCCTTATAGTATTGCAGGGGATCACAGAGCCTTTGGGGGGGGGGTTCCTTGGCTAGATTTATTTGCATCTCCCCAGGATGCTCTCCTCCCTTATTTTTGCTCTCTCCTTTCATGTCATGGGGCTTGGGGAGTGGCTGCTATGAGCTTCAGATAGCTCAGGCTTCTCTTCTAGGCTTTCCCCCATTTCCATTGTTCAACAAGGTTCTATCCAAGATAAGAAAGGAGCACACAGAGATTCTCCTAGTAGTTTCTTCATGGAAGCACCAACCTTGGTACCCTTGGTTACCCCACCTGGCAATTTAACCTCCCTGGATATTCACAATTGCCATGACCCGCCTGCAATTGCGCCAAACAACCCCTAAGCGGCGCCCATATCTTCCTAAGCAATCACACTGGTCATCATTTTTGATAATCAGGCACTCCAAGCGTCCTATATTGATGTAACGACCGGATTCTCGGACCAGATAGAATCAGCTCCACCAACCCAGCCGGAACGTAACCACCTCCCTCCTTAGGACCTATTTACAACAGGTATCTATGTCTCTTACCCAAGGATGGGGAATTAGCAATATACATGCCTAAGTTTTCTACAATACCACACTCTTACTATATAGTCTCACGGCAACTCAGACCCAGACTATTCTACCCTAAGGCAGTTCTGATTCTTTACCATTACACACTGGCCGCGACCAGTGCTCGCTCAAGCCACAATCTTGTGGGTATAAACACCAGTATCCCCCCTGGTGCTCTCTCTTTTTTCCGTACAAGCCACAATCTTGTGGGTATAAACACCAGTGTCCCCCCTGGTGCTCTCATTAACGCCGCCTCACAACGACGATCACTTTCCTATGAATACCGTTAGCTCTTCATGTTGGAGAATCTCTCGCTATTTACTAGGGGTACAATACTACAATATTATAGATCACACAATGATGGCCAAATTATATGATGTACAACTTATTCTCCATTCCAAGGGCTCCTCTCTCCCTCATTATTCAGTTACCATTTACATGATCGGGGGGTAGCGTCCATTCGTGAAACAATACCTGACTAGAAGAACAGGTTACCTTTATTATGCAAGAGGCACATGCTGGTTCACTAAGAACTGGGGTACTTTATTTATCACAATAACAATAACAATATAACACTATACTATAACATATAGCCTGCAAAGGAAAATGAAAGGTTAGAATGTGTGCACGCTAATAAGAAAGGGTCGACGTCACCTTATTAATATGAAGTCTGGACTCAGCAGTCATCTGGGTTCCCTTCTCGTTTGTGCCTTGGCTCGTCTTAGGATCACACCTCTGCAGTCACGGATACACGTCTGCACCGCTATGCTCTGTCTCCTCCGCTTCCCTCCAAGTCACTGAAACCTTCCTCTCATCAGCTGCTTTCTCTCTGGCTGTTCTGCACTACTCCTCTCTCCTCTCTCCTCTCAATCACAGACCATCTTCACTTCTCGGCTTCGATCTTATAACTCAGTTTCTGCCACTCTGGTATTCGTTCCCTCAACTAACTGCTTCACTTGGTATGCTCTGATCTTAATGTCAAAGCTCGCCAGCTGCTCCAACTAGAATAACTTCAATCTTTCTAAGAGAGTATCAGCTTCTCGGTCTTTCTCGGACTTCAAGATGGCGACTGCCTGCCCTGGAATAATTGATGGCATTGATGCTAACGACTAGCTGCCGCCTACAGACTGACTGATTCACTACCTCATGCCTTCGCTAATATCGAAGCTTGTCCCTTCATGGAAAGTTACGGCCAGTAACCTGCTGCCCACCAAATTCTTGTACCTCCCCGTACCAAGGACACGTTCTCAGCCGGCCAGCCTGATGTTATGTCTTCGGAATGGAGAAAAATACAGTCTTTGATAAGGGCCAGCCTGAGCCGGTTCTCTCCAAGCGAACAACACTTCGTAACTAAAACATTACATTTGACCTAGAAGCATCTCAGGCTGCCGGGGCAGAAAGAAAGATGGAGTCTCTCCCGTTTGAGGCCTACAAGGCCCGAAATAAGCATAACTCCATGGAAAGTATACTAACACTCTTACAAAGGGACGGATTATCACTAGTACTAATGAATATATCCCCTAACATAAGTTTATAAGCCCTGATCTAAAGAAAAGGGTACGGAATTATATCAACACGCCTTGTGAATAGGCTCTATTTACGGTTCTAATCCCTCCATTAGAATGATAGTAGACTGAAGTCACCTCCAATCACCTTCCCTCAAGGAAGGGCCGAAAAAGTCAGTCAGAACACTTCACCCTTGACTTTAGGCTACTAATCATTCGCTAATTGGAACTAACATCTGTAGAAGAATAATATGAAACAAAACTAACAGATCAATTTCTCGTACCGAACCTACAGTACTGAAATAAGGAAGGAATGCACTGAATAAAGCAGCAAATAGCTACTAAAATGCTAATAGTAATCATAATGCCCCCTAATATTCGTCGTAGAGAATGTAAGTCAGGTAACCAATTGAAGGGCCAGTCAAACCAGCCCTGGTCAATGTGTTTTCTAACCTCTTCAGTCAAGTTGTGAAGTTTATCACTATGAGCCTGAATGGATCTAGTATGATCCGATAAGTTGAAACAACAAAGGCCCTCAAAGTCAGAACAGTCATGTCCATGCGTGAGCCCGGTTCTGCAAGATAGCTCTGCGTTCACCCTGGGCGTCTAATAACATGTCAGATAGGATTGTAGAAGTATGATTGATGGATTTGACCATCCAGCAGGCCATTTTCCCAATAGATTTGGCGTTGTAAACCGATAAAGCTGGGACACCAATAATTGAAAAAGCTAAACTAAGGTATTCAGATTTGGAATATAAATGTAGTGAAGAATCACAATCTTCATGTAACATTACAGCATCACGAACAACACGAGAATATGTATTAGGATGTGAAGAGAACATCAATAGGCTCAATCTAGTGATGGCACAAGGTCCTCCAGAAATGTTTGCGGGAATGTAGGGCCAGGAAGTATTACCACAAGAGAAAAGCCATCCAGAGGGTAACAGCATTGTACGATAATGGCTAGGGGTAACTACTAAGCTCCTACAGGTCATATTATTTATAACAGAAGTACATGATTTCGGGGGTCTTCGGGAACATAAAGTTCGTTCATGAGCTGAAAAGGAGTTGCTGCTTTCAATTTTAAACGTATACATTAAGTAATTGCATTGGGATCACGGGTAAGGAAAAAACACAAGTCACCTTGGGTGATATTATATGTAGTGATTTGGGAATGAATCGGTGGTATTGGATCTAGAAGTACAGTATATAAAGGACAGTATTCATGCTTGAGGATAACATTGGGCCGTGCATTTGATTTATTAAAGATATGGGCTAGAGTCTCCAACGAAGCAGGGACAGCAACCAAACAGGTCGCTAGAATGTCAGACACCGAACGCATCGGTGTTAGACAGAAATGTGGAGAGTTGGTAACTCGTTTAGCTAAAGTAGTCCAAAAATTAGATGATGAATCCCACGCAGCAAAGGAACGCGGTACTCTGGTTATCAAATCAACTACAGTCTGCGGGTTCCCTCCTTTCCCGACGTAGCAGACCAAAAGGAGTCCAACGCCGACACATCCTGCAGCAACAGTCCAGAGAATGATCTGAAAGAAAATCAAATACAGGCATTATTCATTCTCGTAAATAACATTTGTCAGCCGGGACAGCTTCCCAGCTATCTTTCCCTGGTCTCATGACAAGAATCGTATTATCATGACCGGTTGCAATAATTTCAGCTTGTTCAGGGGGATTTTTAGGCGATTGCACCCACACTCTCGCTCCAGGATTATCCGTGGAGCCAAAACCTTTTTGTCCTCGTACAGTTAGCAAAGTTGGGGCAGTGCCTTTTTGAATCTCACCACTGAAAACAGGCATTATTAGCAACTGAGCAATTCAGTCAGTTTTGTGAATTGATAAATCAACCTCACTGCTATTCAGCAGGAGCACCTTAACCTCTCCCTGATAATCGCTGTCAATGATTCCTCCGAGTACTTGAATGCCTTTTAAGGCTAGGCCCGATCTAGGGACAATCAGTCCAAAATTTCCTTCTGGGATACAGACACCAACACCAGTTTCAATGATAACTCAAAATCTGCTTTTAATGATAGTGTCGTTCATGGCATGCAGGTCCAAGCCTGCGGAACCTGGGGTTGCTCTGCATGGAGCTAATGCTCCAGGGGAAATTTCCCAATACATTACAGTGTTGCCAATTGAGTTAGGCTTCGCGTCAATAGCTGGAGGAAATAAACGCATTAATGGAGATTCAGTATTTATTAAGGGACGATTAGTCAAAATTAACAGTGCTTGAAACAAGTAATCTCTCCTATTTTTATATGTATTGTCAGTTAATTTTCGTAATTGATCTTTTAGCAAACCATTCATTCTCTCAAAAAGACCCGCAGCCTGTGGATAATATGGTATATGAAACACCCATTAGATATTATTTTCTACACAAAATTCCTGCACCAATCTTCCCCTAAAATGGGATGCATTGTCAGATTGAATTTGAAATGGAACACCATAATACAGCATAATCAATTCCAATGTGTTAGACGGACCGGGAGGGTCGGCCGAGGTTACGGGGAGAGGTCTCCAGGGAGAGCCGTCTCCAACGACTGTACAGATAAGTAACTTCCCCCCCACAGACGGACACCACACAAGGTTGAAGGTTAACGAGACTTTATATGCAATTCTTAGGTTACGAGGATGGATACAAGGAGGTCTGGACTCAGGGGTCCCCTCGGTTCTAGTCTCTGGTTTAGGAAAGGGGTAGCGGGACAGTCTTAGTTACCAATGAGTACAAAATAGCTCTCAATCCTCGAGCTCGGCGTTCTAGATGATCGGGCCGTGGAGGAGCCAAGCAGGTCCCGAGATGGATGAAGGAAGGGCGACGGTCCGCGGCGGAGCCTGCAGGTCCCGGTGGAAGATGACGGTTACAACGGTCCGCGGCCACGCCAGCAGATCCCGACGACGATGAAGGATGAAGGTTACGACGGCTGTGGCAGCGCCAACAGGCAGGACGATGGTGCACAGGACAGAGCTATGGCAGCGCCAGTAGTCCGTCCAGGATGAGTTCCTCTTTACGTCTCTCGACTCCAAGATACAACTGCCTTCCTGCTCTGGAGCTGCCCCAGTTATAGGGCTGGCGTGCTTTGATGTCCGGACCCTCGCACTTGGAGGTCGGGAGGTCCGGGATGGGGGAGTCCAGACACCCAGCAGGGGGGTGGAGCCAGCGCCCGGGGAGGCGATGGGCGAGCGGCACTTGGTGGGGGAGAGCCATCGGCACCTCTTTCTCCCATGGACTTGCCAAGTAGCCCGCTCACCTCCTGGGTGGAGGGTGGTGCCGGAATGTCTGAGGCCGGGCCAGGCCCAGGGTTGAGGTCGATCGGGGGCCAGGCGGCCTCGTGGTGGAGTGTCCAAGATGGCGCCCCAGGCTGGGCGCGTGGGCCGGCAGTGGATCGGACCCTCGAGGTCGGCAGGCTCGAGGGCAGGGGTCCCTGAGGGGACGGAGGACGTGCAATGGTGGTGTGTGGTACTTGCGGGACTGGGCTCAGGCCTGGTTGGGCCGGGGGAGAGCGGCCCTTCATGTGGCCTGTCCAACATGCGTCCCCCCCAGCTGAAGGCGGGGAGAGTTACCCATCCTCTTGGGGACTCTCCTCGTCGAGGCGGAAAAACCGGGACAGGCCATCCGCGTTGGCGTGATCTGGCCCAGGCCGGTGTTCGACTGTGAAGTCCATACCTTGCAAGGAGATGGACCAGCGTAGCAACTTTGGGTTCTCCCCCCGCATATGCATCAGCCATTGCAGGGGTCGGTGGTCGGTCTGCACCCGAAAGTGGGTGCCGAAAAGGTAGGGCCGGAGCTTCTTGAGGGCCCATACCACAGCGAAGGCTTCCCTCTCTATGGTGCTCCAGCGTTGCTCCCGTGGTAGGAGTCTCCGGCTGATGAAGGCCACCGGTTGATCAAGGCCTTCGGTGTTCACTTGAGACAGGACTGCCCCAATGCCCTGGTCGGAGGCGTCCGTCTGGACGACGAACTCCCGGCTGTAGTCTGGGGCCTGGAGCACAGGGGCGGAACACATGGCGGCCTTTAATTGTTCAAATGCAGTTTGACACTCTGGGGTCCAGGTGACTTTCTTGGGCTGGTTCTTTGACGTGAGTTCTGTGAGGGGCCCCACTATGGTACCATAGTCTTTTACGAACCTTCGGTAGTAGCCCGTGAGGCCCAGGAAGGCTCGTACCTCGGTTTGGGTGATGGGGGGCTGCCAGGCCTGGATGGCGGCAATTTTCAGCTGTAGCGGGGCCACTAGGCCGCTTCCCACCTGGTGTCCGAGGTAGGTTACAGACCCTTGCCCAATTTGACACTTGCTGGCCTTGATCGTGAGGCCAGCTCGCTGAAGGGCTTGCAGCACTGCTCGGAGGTGGTGGAGGTGCTCGGTCCAATGGTGGCTGTATACAGCGATGTCGTCTAGGTAGGCGGCGCTGAATCCTTCGAGCCCCGCCAGGACCTGATTGACGAGCCGTTGGAATGTTGCTGGGGCATTCTTCATGCCGAAGGGCATGACCGTGAAATGGTAATGGCCATCGGGGGTGGAGAAGGCAGAACGTTCTTGCGCCCGGGGTGTGAGGCCGATCTGCCAATAGCCTGCTGTCAAGTCGAAGATGCTGAGGTAGCGGGCAGCTCCCATTCGGTCGACTAGTTCATCTGCCCGGGGGATGGGGTGCGCGTCTGTTCTGGTGACCGCATTCAAGCCCCGGTAGTCGACGCAGAACCGGAGTTCGGGTGTGGTGCCGGGGGCAGCTGCTTTGGGGACCAGTACGACAGGGCTGGCCCAGGGACTGTCTGAGGGCTCGATGACCCCGATCGTGAGCATCTTGGCTATTTCTTCCTGGATGCAGGCCCGTACCCGGTCTGGCACGCGGTAGGCCCGGTGGCGGATAGGGGGGCTGTCCCCGGTATCCACATCGTGCACACACCAGGAAGTGACACCCGGGGTGAGGGAGAACAGGCTGGCGAACTGTGATAGGAGGGCTTGACACTCCTGGCGTTGTTCTCTGGTGAGGGCCTCTGAGAGCCGGACCCCATCCACGGAGCCGTCTTGCTCTTGAGTCCGTAGGAGGTCAGGGAGAGGCTCGGAGTCTTCTTCAACCCCAGTGTCTGTGGCCATCAGGAGGCTGAGCTCTGTTCGCACAAAGTGGGGCTTTAGTCTGTTAGCGTGGAGGACCCGGAGAGGGTTCCGGGAGGATTCCATGTCGATGAGATAAGTGGCAGGACCCTTGCGCTCTATTACTTTGAAGGGCCCCGTCCATTTGTCTTGCAGGGCGCATGGCTCAGTGGGGGACATCACCCATACCTGTTGGCCAGGTTCGAATTCAATGGATGAGGCATTCTGGTCATACCATTTTTTCATGTCCTCTTGACTGGCCTCTAGGTTGGCCTTCGCTAGTTCTCTGAACCGCCGGGTCTGGTTGCGGAGGGTGAGGAGGTACCGGAAGACATCTGGAGGGTTCTTTAGCGGAGGCATCTCCCAGCCTTCTTTGACGAGACTGAGCGGCCCTCGCACTGGGTGTCCATATAGCAGTTCAAATGGGCTGAAGCCCAGGGATTTCTGGGGGACTTCTCGATATGCGAAGAGGAGGCACGGCAGCAGCACATCCCACTGGCGACGGAGGGGCTCTTCCAACCCCCCGATCATTCCCTTTAGCGTGCGGTTGAACCGCTCAACGAGTCCGTTCCCTTGAGGGTGATAGGGGGTTGTGAATCTGTAGGTGACCCCGCACTGTTGCCAGAGGGAATTCATGTATTTGGAAATAAAGTTCGTGCCTCTGTCGCTGACGACTTCTCGGGGGAAGCCCACACGGGAGAAGATCCCCATCAGGGCCCGGCCGACCACCGGGGCTGTCACAGTTCGCAGAGGAACAGCCTCAGGGTAGCGGGTGGCGTGGTCCACTAGCACCAGGATGAATCGATGGCCTTGTTTTGTGCGTGGGTCCAATGGCCCCACAATGTCTATTCCGACTCTCTCAAACGGGGTAGTGACCACGGGAAAAGGTTGCAGGGGAGCCTTTAGTTTGCGGCCGCTCTTCCCACTGGCTTGGCACGTGGGGCAAGATCGGCAATGCTGGTGCACATCGTTTCTCATTTTGGGCCAGAAGAAGTGGGTCACTAGGCGACTGTAGGTTTTATCTTGTCCCAGATGTCCTGCCAGGGGGACATCGTGGGCCAGGTTTAACAGGAAGTCTCTGAAACGGAGGGGTACCACTAGTACTCGGTTGCTCCCCAGCTCGGCGATTCTTTGCTCGCTGTACAGCAGATCATTGTCCCAGTAGACCCAATGAGTTCCGGGGGTATCCCCTGCGCTTTGGGCGAGCGCTTGCTGGCGGAGTCCCTCGAGGGAGGGACAGGTCTTCTGTTCTTTGCGAAATTGTTCTTGCGTGGGCCCCCCTTCTTGAGGCCACTGGTCGAGGTTAGCGAGGTCGGTAGGTTGAGCTGGTTCGGCGGGAATGTTACGGTCGGTGTTTTCGGCCGGGGCGACCGAAGGCGGTGGCGCCGGCCATTCGGGTTCTTCTGGCTGGTGGTTGGCACGGGCGGCCATGGAACGGGTGGTGACGCACGCCCAGTCTGGGACGCCCAACATCCCCAGGTGTTCCTTTCGCTCCACGGCGGCCCACGGAGAGCTTTCCAGGTCATTGCCCAGGAGGCAGTCTACGGGGGCATCGTCTCGGACCGTCACTTTCAACAGGCCGGAGACCCCCCCCCATTCGAAGGGGACGCAGGCCATCCGACACAGGCTCTCCGAGTTATCGGCTGATCGTACAGGGCAGAGAATGTTCGGTAGATACTGTTCTGGGGCCACCAGGTGACAGCGGACGGCTGTTACACTGGCCCCGGTGTCACGAAGGGCTTCGGCCTGGTGTCCATTGATGCTCACCCATTGGCTGTACTTCTGGGTGTTAGCGGGTAGGGGGACCCGCGGGACCATGTCTTTCCCCCCTAAGCAGGCTAGAGTCATGGCGGCTGGCTCCCACTCTTGATGCTCTTGTTCGTACTCTTCCTGTTCCTCGGAGATCTGTTCTTCCCCTAGGGCTGCAGCGGCCACTTGGCGGGGTCTTGGGCTCTGGTACTGCGGGCAGTTTGGGTCGTTCGCATAGTGGCCGACTCGTTGACATCGGTGACACGTGACATTGGCTCTGTACCCCGGTCGCGCTGGGGTGCTGCCCTGGTTGGCCGGGGGGGTGGTGTTGGTAGCGGGGGCGACCGGGGCGTTGTCTCTTCCTCGCCCTTGGCCCCCTCCTCCTCCTCTGGGTCGGTGCTGACCATTGTTGTTCCGGTTCTGATCGTAGGACCCATTCCGGCCCACTCTGGTGATCTCCCACCGGTCAGCTTCGGCTGCGAGCTGCCGGGGATCCGTTAACTTGCTGTCGAGGAGGTGTTGGCGGAGTTCAATGAAGCAATTGTTCGACAGATGCTCCCATACCATCAGGTTAAATAGTTGCTCGTAGGTCGTGACGCTGCTTCCTCGGATCCAGCCCTCGAAGGCTCGGCTAAAGTATGTTACATAGTCCACCCAAGTTGTACCCGGGATGCGGGTGCAGTCTCGGAACCTCTGACGGTACATCTCGGGTGTGAGACCATAGCGGGTGAGGAGGGCCGCTTTCATATGGTCGTAGGAGGTCATCTGGTGGTCCGGGAGCTGTAGTAGGGTGTCGCGGCCCTCATTGAGGAATCTTCCCCAGAGACCGGCTCCCCAGTCGCTTCTATCGATCCGGTGTGCAGTCATAGCGATTTCATAGGCTTTAAACCATTGCTGGATGTCGTCCTCTCTGAAGTATTCTCGGACAACATCCTTGGGGATGTGTACCTTTTTGTCTGTGGCCCCTGAGGTGGGGGGTCGCTCGGGTACCCCTGCTTCTTTATTCTGCTTGCGTAGGTTGATCTCGGCTAGGTTTCGTTCGTGTTCGTACGCTAGTTTTTTTTCCTCGAGCTCCCTTTGTCTCTGTTTCTCCTCTCTTTCTTCTCGGAGACGCAGGTGCTCTAAGTTGATTTTTTGTTCGGCCAACTTAAGTTCAACGTCCATTTTAAGTCGGGCCATTTCTAGTTCGTGTAGTCGGGTCCTTTCTCTTTCCTGGATCTCGCCTTGCGAGAGACCCGTTCTTTGCCCTTCCGGGGCCGTGGTCGTTTTTTCTACGGTGCTTTGATCAGGGGTTCCGGCAGCCCCGGTTTCTGCCCAAGATTCTAGGGCATGCTTAAAATCGTCCTTGGTACTCAGTCCGGTGGTAGCGATACCCAGTTCGATGCAGAATTGTTTAAGTTCACGATGGTTGTACTCCTCCAATTTCTCCATTTGGAATTTCTCGGTTGATCCGCTCTCTTTCGTGGTCATTGTGACTTCGTCGTGGGGTGAGCTACTCTCTGTACGTTTATGCGGTGATTCGGATCGCGCCGCTGGCCACCAATGTTAGACGGACCGGGAGGGTCGGCCGAGGTTACGGGGAGAGGTCTCCAGGGAGAGCCGTCTCCAACGACTGTACAGATAAGTAACTTCCCCCCCACAGACGGACACCACACAAGGTTGAAGGTTAACGAGACTTTATATGCAATTCTTAGGTTACGAGGATGGATACAAGGAGGTCTGGACTCAGGGGTCCCCTCGGTTCTAGTCTCTGGTTTAGGAAAGGGGTAGCGGGACAGTCTTAGTTACCAATGAGTACAAAATAGCTCTCAATCCTCGAGCTCGGCGTTCTAGATGATCGGGCCGTGGAGGAGCCAAGCAGGTCCCGAGATGGATGAAGGAAGGGCGACGGTCCGCGGCGGAGCCTGCAGGTCCCGGTGGAAGATGACGGTTACAACGGTCCGCGGCCACGCCAGCAGATCCCGACGACGATGAAGGATGAAGGTTACGACGGCTGTGGCAGCGCCAACAGGCAGGACGATGGTGCACAGGACAGAGCTATGGCAGCGCCAGTAGTCCGTCCAGGATGAGTTCCTCTTTACGTCTCTCGACTCCAAGATACAACTGCCTTCCTGCTCTGGAGCTGCCCCAGTTATAGGGCTGGCGTGCTTTGATGTCCGGACCCTCGCACTTGGAGGTCGGGAGGTCCGGGATGGGGGAGTCCAGACACCCAGCAGGGGGGTGGAGCCAGCGCCCGGGGAGGCGATGGGCGAGCGGCACTTGGTGGGGGAGAGCCATCGGCACCTCTTTCTCCCATGGACTTGCCAAGTAGCCCGCTCACCTCCTGGGTGGAGGGTGGTGCCGGAATGTCTGAGGCCGGGCCAGGCCCAGGGTTGAGGTCGATCGGGGGCCAGGCGGCCTCGTGGTGGAGTGTCCAAGATGGCGCCCCAGGCTGGGCGCGTGGGCCGGCAGTGGATCGGACCCTCGAGGTCGGCAGGCTCGAGGGCAGGGGTCCCTGAGGGGACGGAGGACGTGCAATGGTGGTGTGTGGTACTTGCGGGACTGGGCTCAGGCCTGGTTGGGCCGGGGGAGAGCGGCCCTTCATGTGGCCTGTCCAACACAATGTTTTAATGGTATTCACTTGGGTAGCTCGTTTACAGGGAAAGGCCACTAAAAGGCCACTGTATGTATCAACAATGGTGCAAACATATTGGCAGTTTTTACTCATAGGGAGTGGACCAATATAATCAATTTGCCAAATTTGAGCGGGCAATTTTCCTCGATGTAAATGACCTTTAACAATTTGGGGTACTTTTTGTTGTCTAGAATGTTGACAGATAGGACAATGCAATATTGTGTCTTTAATCAAGTTTAAAGGAATATAAATTCCTCGATCGGCGGCCCACCTGCTAGTGGCTCTCTCTCCAAAATGTCCTGCTTTCTGGTGGGCCCATTTCGCCAATCCTGCCAAATCAGAATCTTGCATGTCCACCACTGCCTCAGCAATTTTAGATTTCTCATCTGCAATGTTATGAAAGAATTTGTCAAGGGAGTCTATCGGGGTATGAGCATCCACATGAAAGATTGTAACAGTACTTTGTGGGAGCATTTCCCAGATTTCTTGCCATAATTCTTTTCCCCACAGTTCTTTAGAGTGCAATTCCCAATTATGAGAATGCCAAGTTGGTAACCAAACCGCCAGTCCATTAGCAGTGGACCAGGAATCAGTGAAAATGTGGCATGTACCAGGTAACTCTTGTTTCAAAACTTGATAAACAGCATATAATTCTGCAAATTGACTGCTCTTTCCTTCACCAGTTGTACTCAGCAATTTTTGTGTGATGGGATTATAGGACACTGCCTTCCAATGCCGTTTCTCTCCTATGTACCTCGCTGAACCATCCGTAAACCACACATGATTTCTGTCCTCCGCGGACAGATCATCAAATGGCTTACCTCACTTAACAGAGGATTCCTGTACTACAGGTACGGAGCAATCGATCCCAGTCTCAATCGATGGCGCCTGCGCCACTTGCTCATGTAAAGATGCTACACCTTTCGGTCCCACACGTGCCCTGTCTTGTATGTACCATTTCCACTTAATCACACTCGCCTCTAGAGCATGTCCAATTCGATGAGTTTTCGGCGAACTCAAAACCCACTGCATAATAGGAATTTCAGGCCTCAAAATCACATCATGTCCCAAAGTTAATTGTTCGGTATCCACCAGAGCCCAATAACATGCAAGCAACTGTTTCTCAAAAAGTGTATAACGCTCACTAGCATCGGGTAACAATTTGGTCCAGAAACCTAATGGTACTTTATTTTTGTCTTGTTTTTGCCACAAACTACAATTCGCATAGAGACCTTGCACGGACACATTCAAATCCACATCACCATCGCACACAGGCCACAAATCCAAAGCATACTGAATCGCTTCTTTTGCCAAATTAAACGCATCCTGTTGTAGTTTACCCCATTCAAACACATTCTTTTTACGAGTGACTCTGTATAAAGGGGCCAATATCTGACTCAAATGTGGAATATGCTGACGCCAAAAGCCAAATAAGCCAAATAAGCCAATAAAGCTTTGGGCTTCTTTCCTATTTCTTGGGACTGCAAAATCAAGAATTTTCTGTTTCACTTGTGGAATCACCTCTCTGTGACCTTCACGCCAATTGATGCCTAAAAATTTTAAATTTTGAGATGGACCTTGCAACTTATCGGGATTGATTTCCCAACCTTTTTCACGTAAGCAATCAATGATTTGATCTAACTGGGTCTGGACTTGGGTCTCACCTTGAATCAAAATGTCATCAATATAGTGACATATCTGAATTTGCGGGTGTACAGGTACTTCGGACAAATGTTCCGCCACCAGCCGGTGACAGATCGTAGGACTATGTACATAGCCTTGGGGAAGACTTCTAAACGTCATTTGATGTCCATTCCATGTAAAACTGAATTGTTCCTGACACTCGGGGGCAATTGGAATTGAAAAGAAAACATTGGCAATATCAATAGACGCATACCATGTACCTGAATGTTTTTGAGTTCTTTCAATTAAAGTAATGGTGTCTGGTACTGCAACAGTCAAAGAGGGTGTATGTTTATTCAATTCGCGGTAATCAACAGTCATGCGCCAGGAATTATCACTCTTACGTACGGGCCATACATGATTATTCCAAGCAGAAGTAACCAGAGTTATAAATCCTGCATCCACCAAATCTTGAATCGTAGCACTAATTTCTTCATGGCCACCTGGGATACGGTACTGCTTTTGAGAGACAACCTGTGTAGCCTGAGGAATTTTTATAGGGGGCATTCTTAAACAACCAACTCGTACAGGCTTGGCCGATATATAATTTTTACTTCCAAATTGATAACCGCCATCATCTAAATGCAATGTCATTCCTTTCAGAATGTCAATTCCAATTATGTATTCCAGAAGTGGTACAACTAATACAGAATACTCTTTTCGGGGAATTCTACCTATTTTCATTTCAAGTGTAGTTTGCACTGCAGGGGTTTCCTTTCCACCTAAACCAGTAATTGTGAAAAATTGACCTTTAAATTTCTTTGATTTTCCATGGATAAGAGTGGCCTCCGCTCCCGTATCTACCAATGCTCGGGCCCTTTGGATGTTACGATGTTTCCAAAAGATTTCAATATCTACATAGGGTCTATTATCCTTGTGAGCCCACCTGCGTACTGGAGCTTGACCTATTTCCTAGTCATTTTTACTGCGTTCTGCCAACCAGGGCAAATCAGGGTAAATGCTCTCATACTTCTTGGGTGTTAAAACATTATGTTCATATCCATCTCCATGACGAAATGGATTCTTGTCATCTGCCTGGAACTGCGAATTTCGATCGGAAAGTCTGTGTCGATCCTCCCTTCTCCTCAACTCGGGGGACTGATCCCTTTCATCTCTATATCTGCTGTTAACACGGTCATCTCTCCCCCTTTCTCTTTCCCCCTCTCGCCCCCTCTCCTTCACACGGCGAGGGGACACATCACGCTCATGCCGTCGTTCACCACGACGATCAGAATCATCACAACGTCTTTCATCTCCACTGTCATCAGAATATCCACGATCACAATCATTCTTCCGCACACGTCGGGCACCTTCCTTTCGATCCAAACCACGCTTGCGAAACATGTCCCACAAGCGATTATTAGGTTCACCATCAATGTCCTCCTGTTTTACACCATCAGCCAACAGTGCAAGAAACATATCACGTCTAGAGTACTTGTAATCTCCAGCAGTACGACCCTCGGGTCTGGATTGTCTCTCAGGTTTAAACCAGTCACCCAACTCACCAAGCTGACTGACAGATTCAAGCACCATAGACAAAGGATTGCCAGTTTGATTAATCAACAAAGTCATCATAACCTGCTTATAAGCAACAGGGGAAGAACGGATAATGCGATTACCCACAGAAGAAGTTAACAAACCATCCAACAATCTGTCAGCTGTACTTAGAAAAATCGCAGTTTTCATCACCTCCTCTTTCAGCCGTAGCTCCGCATCGGCCAAGCTGTACCACGGCTTGTCATTCACAGGCCAATCAGATTCAGTAGGGTATTTGTGATTACAGCCGTCAGTCGCTAACTGAAGTAGACTAGTCTGACCAGCACCATTAAAATTTCGAAAATGATCTTGCACAGTCGAATCGGAACTCAAAGAACAAAATTTTAAGGCATCTCCTGCATCTAACATGATACCCGCAGCGCCCAACTCATAAAGGCGCACCATCCGCGTACGCAAGGCCTCACCAGGCCGTTGTCGAAATCGTTGCAAAATGTCACTAACTTCCTGTTGCGTAAAATCTTCTAAACTATCCAAAGGAATACCATTTGGATTACCAGGAGCTTGTTGTAATTTTCGCCGAAAAACCGGATGCGCAGAAACCTCCGGACGAGCATCCGAAGAAGCCCGATCCATAGATTTAGAGGAACAATCAGAATGAGAAACGTCATTAGAATGGGAAGAGCGACCACGGTCACCGGAATCATCATGTTTGTCACAAGAAGTAGATTTACAGTCGCGTCCGGAGCGGGAAGACTCGTGCCTGTCAGACTCCTCAGCCGAGGAGCAGAATCATTCGAGTCCCAGATATTACCATCCCATTCATCGGGATTCCAGTCCAGTCCGGCTTTCGCCACGACCAGACGCACCTTCCGCTTACAAACATGACCACGACGATTCTTATATTTATATTTCGCAATTCGAACAGCAGCCCTTTCGGCTATTGTCTGATAAGTTTCAAGTTTGTCGGCAAGCAATTTATTTTGACAACGCAAAAGAGTATGAGCATTTTGCACTTCAACAAACCTTTCCTCCATATCCACATATTGTTTCTGCAATTTCAAAAAATGTTCATGTACAATCCTGTACGCAGTTAAAACAATCCAACCTCTGCGTCCTAAAATAGGAAGTTCCTCACCCTTCACTACCGGCGCTTTCTGCAAACAAGAAATCACATTAGCTGGCTCTGCCAATTCCAAACAAGAACTCCAATTTTCACTCAAACCAGTAGAATCGGCCCATTCACGGGCCAAGGCCTCGTAAGGCGTTGATTCCCAGCCGGGAATTTCAGCAGGCAATTTGAAAGTAGATCTTGACCTTCGCAAAAACATTTTGACGAAACAAAAAGATATATACAACTATAAACAAAAATATACAAAATAAACTCCACACGAGCCGAGCGCAAACCAACGAGATAAAAACAATACAGCGCACACAGGCTTCGTAAACAGTTCCTGACGCCAGATGTAACGACCGGATTCTCGGACCAGATAGAATCAGCTCACTAGAGCACCACCAACCCAGCCGGAACGTAACCACCTCCCTCCTTAGGACCTATTTACAACCGGTATCTATGTCTCCTACCCAAGGATGGGGAATTAGCAATATACATGCCTAAGTTTTCTACAATACCACACTCTTACTATATAGTCTCACGGCAACTCGGACCCAGACTATTCTACCCTAAGGCAGTTCTGATTCTTCACCATTACACACTGGCCGCGACCAGTGCTCGCTCAAGCCACAATCTTGTGGGTATACACACCAGTATCCCCCCTGGTGCTCTCTCTTATTTCCGTACAAGCCACAATCTTGTGGGTATAAACACCAGTAACCCCCCTGGTGCTCTCTCTTATTTCCGTACAAGCCACAATCTTGTGGGTATAAACACCAGTGTCCCCCCTGGTGCTCTCATTAACGCCGCCTCACAACGACGATCACTTTCCTATGAATACCGTTAGCTCTTCATGTTGGGGAATCTCTCGCTATTTACTAGGGGTACAATACTACAATATTATAGATCACACAATGATGGCCAAATTATATGATGTACAACTTATTCTCCATTCCAAGGGCTCCTCTCTCCCTCATTATTCAGTTACCATTTACCTGATCGGGGGTAGCGTCCGTTCGTGAAACAATACCTGACTAGAAGAACAGGTTACCTTTATTATACAAGAACAAGAGGCACATGCTGGTTTACTAAGAACTGGGGTACTTTATTTATCACAATAACAATAACAATATAACACTATACTATAACATATAGCCTGCAAAGGAAAATGAAAGGTTAGAATGTGTGCACGCTAATAAGAAAGGGTCGACGTCACCTTATTAATATGAAGTCTGGACTCAGCAGTCATCTGGGTTCGCTTCTCGTATGTGCCTTGGCTCGTCTTAGGATCACACCTCTGCAGTCACGGATACACGTCTGCACCGCTATGCTCTGTCTCCTCCGCTTCCCTCCAAGTCACTGGAACCTTCCTCTCATCAGCTGCTTTCTCTCTGGCTGTTCTGCACTACTCCTCTCTCCTCTCAATCACAGACCATCTTCACTTCTCGGCTTCGATCTTATAACTCAGTTTCTGCCACTCTGGTATTCGTTCCCTCAACTAACTGCTTCACTTGGTATGCTCTGATTTTAATGTCAAAGCTCTCCAGCTGCTCCAACTAGAATAACTTCAATCTTTCTAAGAGAGTATCAGCTTCTCGGTCTTTCTCGGACTTCAAGATGGCGAATGTCTGCCCTGGAATAATTGATGGCATTGATGCTAACGACTAGCTGCCGCCTACAGACTGACTGATTCACTACCTCATGCCTTCGCTAATATCGAAGCTTGTCCCTTCATGGAAAGTTACGGCCAGTAACCTGCCGCCCACCAAATTCTTGTACCTCCCCGTACCAAGGACACGTTCTCAGCCGGCCGGCCTGATGTTATGTCTTCGGAATGGAGAAAAATACAGTCTTTCGATAAGGGCCAGCCTGAGCCGGTTCCCTCCAAGCGAACAACACTTCGTAACTAAAACATTACATTTGACCTAGAAGCATCTCAAGCTGCCGGGGCAGAAAGAAAGATGGAGTCTCTCCCGTTTGAGGCCTCCAAGGCCCGAAATAAGCATAACTCCATGGAAAGTATACTAACATTCTTACAAAGGGACAGATTATCACTAGTACTAATGAATCTATCCTCTAACATAAGTTTATAAGCCCTGATCTAAAGAAAAGGGTACGGAATTATATCAACACGCCTTGTGAATAGGCTCTATTTTCGGTTCTAATCTCTTCATTAGAATGATAGTAGACTGAAGTCACCTCCAATCACCTTCCCTCAAGGAAGTGCCGAAACAGTCGGTCAGAACAATTGATAAATTCATGCCACCAGAGCATACTGTTGGGAGAATGGGCTAGCAAACAATGTTGGGCCAGAATCAGTCGAGCTAGAGCGATATCACCAAAAAATATATCACTTAGGTGGGCCGGTACACAAGGTGAATGACCTAATGCGATTAATTTAGGGTCCCACCTCACGATAGTTGGGAAAGCATATTCAGCTTACCAAATGCGATCTGCCAGTAGTGAAAAATCACTGGAACATTGAAGTAAATGATAAGGAATATAATCAGTTCAATTCATAAGTCTTTATTCGGTGCAATTAACCATAAAAGACATCACAAAATAAAACACACAGTTTAAAACATACAATACATTATTAAAACCAACATAATACATAATTGCATGATACATAGTATTTTCTCTGGTTGTTCAAAATAAGAAAGAAAGAGCGATATTTCTACAGACACTCTTTAAAGAAAAAAAAAAGAAAAACCGACCATGCTATGAATTTTTACGTTTCAACTAGACATATAATGAAGTAGGATAGAAGTCACATATGCTCCATATAGATATAGGACCATCTCCTATTTGAGGCTGCCAGGATTGGAGATAAGGAACCACATAGTTAGACCTGAATTTAACAAGTACCAGATCGCCCACCAAGTCCTTGCGTAGAGGTCCTAGCCAGCCCACCCTTCTGACACCAAGTATGGTCCCGTCAATATTTGGCGGTAGAGGTCTATTTTTGGTTAACCAAAATGAGACCTTGTTTCTAAGGTCCATATGGCTTTCATGTTTCCCCCTTATAAGTTCAGGTACTCCCGAAAGCACACACAGAATAGGGGCGGCCTCTGGAGGCAAATGTAGATGCTTGGCTTCGGGCGACATTTTGTTACGAGTGACCACGGTTTCCTTATTTGAAGGCAGTTGTTTATTTAGCCCTACTGTAGGGCGGAAGCTATGTACAGTTTTGACAGGGGGATCCAAGCTTTTCTCATGTCGAGTTGCAGACTGATATTGAGTGGACTTGCTTTGTACGGGGTTTGCGGGCTTTTTTGTGGCTACTAAACACTGTGATTGAGTAGATGTTGTTATAGTTTTTACAGGTAGTGGATTGGCCGTGATTGCATCCTCGACGGCCATAAGCCTATCCCCTAAACTGACCATTTTGTCCATCAGGGGGGATAATATAGTCTTGATTATGTTCTCGATTGAAGCCAGAAGAGAAGCGTGAATAAGTGGATTCGATGTGTCAGTGTTAGAAGTGATAGGAAATACCGGATAAGGATTTGGTTTCTGTTGCTTGGCCCGTCTCCCCAGGTGTTTGACTTCTTCTCGCTTCCTTTTAGCGATGGTGGGCTGAGGGGTCAATGCCAAAGGCGAGTTCAGATTTGATCGTATTAAAGGGGGGTCATCCTGTGTACTAGGGGTTTTTTGGGGTTGATTGCAAGGCCGAGGGCTAATATTTGATATGGCGCAGATGGGTGGATTAGTTTTCACATTGACTGGTTTCACATGTTCATACGTAGTTTTACACATGTTATTTAGGTCCTCCAGTAATGATATCTCGGGAGCAGGATCAACAAACTGTAAAGGAGAGTACATATTGAGCGAACTATCCAGGGCGGGAGATCGCTCTAATCGCTCTAGGTCCCTAACAATGGGGAGCTTTACCCTCTTTAGATAGTGGTCCAATGTTCCTCTGATCATGCCACTGTGCGAGGCATCGTTCCTGGGACCCCCCTTGCAGGTGAGGACATCAGCCATCTTCCAATATGAACAGTTCAGTGGAGCCACTTGTAGACAAAATAGGAAGGACCTTTTTGTAAAAGGGGGATATGTAAAGGGAAACAGTACCTTTAGTGCTTATTTCGCATCTCCTCGTACTGGGCCTAGGGGAATGGCCCCGCCCGACCTCCTCTGGCCTCTGATGGCCGCAGATGGCCCCGCCCTTGTCCCGGGCTTCTCCTGCGCGCGACTCGCGGAGGGCGCGAGCTATTAAGCGCCTCCGGTCGTGCAGGTGACTCCTCCTTCGTGCGCCGGTCCCGGGGCTGCTGGGTATTGTAGTTCCCCGATGGGAACTATCCCCTCACGGCGCTGATGTCAGAAGGATGAAATGCCCCTCTATGCCCCTGCCACGGGCTGTGCAGGTAAGGCTTGGCTTTGGTCTCCCCAGGGGCTCGCTTCATAACACAGTGTGCTCACTTAATAGGCTTCACTCACCGGCAACTTTTTTCTGCTAGAGCTTTCCTCAGGCTTCCCTTCAAAAACGGGACCAACTCCACTTCCCACGGCACTCCTGAGCCTCGCCGCGTCACTTCACTGGGAAAAGCCAGAGACCAAGTCAGTGCCTCCGGTTAAAGTTCTCAACTACAGTCACGGATTCAGACTGCTGCTCCTCCGAAAGTTGCCTTTTGCTGCCAATACCCTCTGTCAATAGTTTAGCACAGCTCAGCACTACATATCCCAGAATGCTTCATGGTTAGCTAGAAAGTACGGACCAAATAACTTTTTTTTTTTTTTTCGGAGAATGTCTTATTTAATTTCTTTAGATGTACCGGGTTTACCACCTACTTTCTTATTTGCCGCTTCCACTTTTGAAACCAATTAAATTTTGATTTTGACCCGACCCTATGGAACAACTTACCCTTCAGCATCAGGCAAATTCCCAACCACTCCGCCTTCAGAAAAAAATTAAAAACCAACCTGTTCTTAGAAGAATAACTGAACTATCAGCCTACTACTTTACAGCTCATCTGCAATATCCCCTCCCTCTACATCTGGCGAGCAAAGCGCGGAGATACCCCGTACAGGGTCGATTCTTGCGCTATACAAGAAATCAAATAAATAAATAAATAAATAAATGTGTCCCAATTTAGCAGTATAGCAGTTTGGCAGAATTAGTAATTTTGGCAGCTGCATACCTCCTCCGGCACACAGCTCGGGAGAAACTCGGAAACTAGAGCAAGGTTTCACCTTCACTTGCCCATCCGTAGAAAGAAACACTCCCCAGCGATGATGCCAAGACTCTGTCAGGACCGAGCCCGCCTCATTTAATTAATGCATGCAGCTCCGCAGAAAAGCACTCGGGAGAAGCTCGATATTTAAAGCGGGGACTTCAACATCTCCTATCCGTTTGAAAGACGTCCTGAGTGCAGCAAAACAGAGACAGAAAAAAAGACTCCTTAGTGGGAATACAAGGACGCCGTCAGGAACCCGCCACCATTGCTTAGGGGCGGAGTGGAGAATCCTTAGGGGCGGGCTGCTTCCTCCTTGCACCACTCTCCATGTGCCAAAAGTGGTGCAAGGAGGAAGCAGCCCGGAATATAATAGAAGTCATTGATTAATTTGAACTGACGAGTTTTAACCTGGGAGACATTCAGTACTGTATTTGATGAAATATTTGTATGCCTCATTTCATCAGGAATAACTTGGACCCTGAGATGTTGGCTCCACTTATCAGCCAATGTCTGAAAAATAGCGGTCGGTTGTTGTAACTCTGCGTCCAGAATCATTTGATTCGCCTGACTAATAACCTTTTTATGTGCGCCCTGACGCAAGTATTCAAAAAAGGCATTAGCGGAACAATTAACATCTTCTGCCTGCAATCCCATGATGAAATGCTGGAGTTGTAAGTAGCGAAAAGAATCCTAGCAAGGAAGAGAAAATTGCTATGATACTATCTCGAAAGAGAGAAGACAGTCACCTTAATTAAGTAAGCAGAATGCCTGCCAGCAATTGATAAAACTTTTGTGCAGTTGACGGGGGAAATTAAGGATTATAGCCCATATAAGAAAATGCATTAAATAATGTAATCCCCAATATCCGCATTTTCTTATAGGCCCAAAAAGAGTCAACAACGAGTCTGCTTGAAATAGACAGTATAGATAATGCCAAACTGTGGAGTAATATCGCTCCTCTAGGGAGGAATTCCGTAAACAATCCACATAGCCCCCCATGGTTCACATCCCAATACTTTAGTAATCGGGACATAAAATGCTACGAGAAAGTAGATACATAATCTGGTAACAAAAGTCCACCCTCCAGTCGTGGTTGCTGTAATATGCGTATGTTAGCCCTATGTATTTTTATTCCCCTGGATACATTTTTGCCATATAGACTCTGTCTGCGTAAAAAAAAGCCTTTGGCTATATGCAAAGGTATTCAACAAAAGAGGTATAGGTACCAAGGCAGTATAATCATCTTGATTAAGTTGCATTAACTGATTAGATTACACCAATGTGAGAGGGAGAGAGGAACAACAGCACAGAATCATACTTGGTCCCAACTTTGCCATCCACAAACATAAGGCCTCCTACCCCCAGCCCCTCCCATGCAAGGCCCCAAAAATGGGTTGGCCACCTCCCCACCCACTCCCAGGCCCTAAGAAAGCCCATAGCACTGCAGAAGTCAGGAGTTCAGTACACCCCCTCCCCCAAAGCTTCCCAGATCGAGGATGGATGTGGGGAAAAGAACTAAAGGGGCAGGGCCTAGGCCATCCGAAACACCCACCCAAAGGACTCAACTTGTTTTCCCCCAGAGCCATAATTAATTAAAAATAAAAATAACCCTCGTGATACCAAAGCTAGAAGCCAGCTGACCCTGCAGGGCTAAAGCTTTCACAATCAACTGAAAAGATATTAGAAAGAGAAATAAAAAAAGAAAAGTGACATCTATCTGAATAACATGAACCCATGAATGAGGCCCTCCTGCCTGTTCCCGTTACAAGAGGTATCCGGCAGCATGGGAACAATGAACTTGTCTAGGGTCTGCTGAGATCTAGAAAAGGTAGCATGTGAGGATCCCAGTGGCCGGGCTACCCCTGATTTCATGGGCCCCTCAGAAGTACAGTCCAACCTTGATGCCTGGTTATTGTGAATCCAGAAGGAATTACTGACCCATCTTTGCTCGCAGGGGTCCCAGTGTTAGCTGAGGCGAATGCCTCCTGCTGCCAATGTCTATGCTTATGCTGGCATCCCCTTTCTGTGCAAACTTTTCTTCCTCATCCCTGTTTATATTGAGCCAGTGTTTTATGACAGCATGCCAGTATTCACAAAAGCCCCAGCCTTGGCAGATGTTTTTGGTGGCATCTTTGATGTAGGAGTGAGGCAGAGTGGCTGGCAATAAAATGTGCTGATTTGGACCCACCCCCAGAGTGCAAGAGGTGGTCTAAGCCTGTTGCCACTGTGGAACTGACTTTGCACAGTGAGGGCCAAGGAGAGGGCAAGTGCATGAGCCAAACCTAGTAATAACTGCCACAAGCTTGGTAATTTCTGATGCTGCACCCAGCAGGAGCAACCTAATAGCTGACAATCATTGCAGCCTTTGAAACAATGTACTACCTGTTGGCGGCACAAAAGCACAGAAAGGTTGCAGCATTTAAAGTGATATCTGCAGGCACTGCAACGACTCTGACAGATCTGCTGCACCTGTGATGCTGAGCCTCCGAAAGGCTCAGCATCACAGGTGGTGGTTCTACAACTCCCTTGAGGCCTGACCTGTCCTCTCAGCAAGTTTGAGGCCAGTATTCCCTGTCGGAACTGTTGGAACAGGATATCTGTGCTTTGCGGCAACTTGCAATTGCCAAGGCTTGTTGACTTTCCTACTCCACAGATCTTTGGGCTAAAAGAATCTCCAGCATCTCTTCCTGCCAAGATATTTCTCGTCACCGCATCCTCTGCACCGTGGGCTTGCATCTTTGGTGAGCTGCTCGAGGTCCTCTTGCAACTCCTGTGGCTTCGGCCTGTGGTTCCTCTTGAGGGTCCTCTTTGGCTGCGATGGGCTCCCCTGCTTGCTCTGAGCCTGCTTTTACTCTCCTGCAATTGGCGAGTCCCTTGGTCCCAATGTAGCACCTTCTTCGTTTAGCATGTCTGTTGCAGCTTGTTGATGATCCCGCCGAACTCCGACCCTCTGGTTCCTGATATCCAACGTGGGACAGCTCGTGAATGGCTCCTGGTCACAGCATCGCCTGGTCCTCCAAGCCGCAGCGACAAGGTCACCGTCATTGCTCCTGCATCTTTCGTTACCAGTGGTCATTGTTCTTCTGTGCCTCCTGGTCACCTCCGAGTAACATAGGCTGTATTTTTTCGGCTTGCAGGTACTCCTCTTCAAGATTCCATCCTTGGATTCCCCTGGACCTTTTCAACTTCTTCGCCAGCTTCATCTTTGCTGAAGTCCTCCATTGTGGTCTACGGTGGTTTCCGACTTCACTTCGCACCTATACACCCGGCTTCTCTAGTGTAGGTATCCTGGTTCTTAGGGTATTCACGGGTGGGGTGACTCTCCAACCTTCTGTCTTCAACAGGGTGTCTTCAGGGTCCACTGGGAAGCGCCCTTCTTGAAAACTGCTACCAGGACTTTCCCATTGACTTGCATTGAGTACACAGCTGTGTTTCCACTTTGCACACAGCCTCGGTTGGGTTCCTGGGTACTTACCTTGGGAGTTTCCTTGTGTCCCCAACTCTTTTGAGTCTTGTGGTCCAAGTACCCACTTCGGTCGCAGTACGCATTCTTCTTTAGTATATGGTTTGGTCTCCCCCTGGAGACCGCTGTGTATTGGTGCTGATTTACCTGTTTATATTGGAGGTATTGTGGTTATTGTGTTGATATCTCGGGGTAGGAGATATACCAATGTGTTAGTGAATGTGCATAAGAAATATACTTCTTTTTATAACTACACTATGTGGTTCTTTTTGGTTTAATCTACACTATATGATTAGTTCTGGTAAAACAAGCTGCTGAACACTTCTTCTGGACTAAGCCTGAACGCTCTCTCCACCGCTACCACTTAGAGAGCATTCTATGGTTGTCTAAGACCTCTAAAATCATCATAAGGGTAATCTGGATTAGTGCAGTGTACTTCACCTAAATAAGTGTGCACCATATACCAAGCCAGCCTTCTACAAGAGTGAAAATAATGTATTGTTGATTCCACAGTTTTTTTTTAATTTCTACATTTATAAATGTTTTTCTTTGTTTCCTATTTTCAGTGTGATATGATAAACCGATTGCATGTCTTTGCTGTCCATGACTTTGGTTGTCTGTCCTTCTTTATCTAGATGGATGTAATATGTTGTTATTTTTTGGTGCATTTAGGTTGGGGTTTTGAGGCAGCAGGTGAAAGACCTTGAGAAAGCGAAACAGAGCTTAGCTGCAGAATATGAACAGCAACTGGGGCGATTCCAGCAGGAGGTGAGGTTATCTCATGATGGGTTATATTGGCAACTCTGACAGATGTCTTTTTATTATTGGGGGTGGGGGATGCCTGGGACTGATTAGAGAGTGCCTGTCTGCATTGATGGCTGTAGCAAATTGTTTTCGATGGACTTTGACCATTTAGTCTACCAGCATTTTTCGATTTTTTACTGTTGTACTGTGAGTTAGTCTCACTACCCGAGTCTCGCTTCTACCTGGTGCATTGTAGTTGTCCCAGTCTTGGAGCGGCCCTGAGGCATTGGTTTGGCTGGTGGTTGCAAACCTCAGTGAGGTGGTGCAGAAGATGGGTGTGTCCTCAGTACCACAACCAGGTGGCCAGGAGGTATCTGCTCCTGAGGGAGGGGAACCATGTGCCTGAGATCTGTTAGTACTCGACACTTCTATCTGTGACTGACACTCTGAGCAGTCACAAGGGAAGGCTGCAGAGGGCTTTACCCAACAGACTGCTTCTGGGTGCAATTTAGGTGAACCTGCATTGGGGCAGATGCCCATGAGAGGGTGGCGCAGGAAGGGTGAAGAGAGCCTGCAGTAGCCCAAGAAAGTGACCATTGAGTGCCTGCTCCAGGTGAGACCCTAAGTATCAGTCAAAGTGTTTAGCGTAGCACTTTTGTTGGGGATTGCCGCTTCGAGCTTCCATAAGGACAGACTTCAGAGGGCTCTGCTTTAGCAGACTTCTACCTGGTGCATTCTAGGTGTACCAGCTTTAGGGTCCTGTTTAACCGGGCATGGACTCAGTGGGTGGGGGCGGCCAATCAGCTGAGTGAGGTAGAAGTCAGCAAGGTCAGTTTACAGAGTGTCCTGACAAATTTCACAGAGGGATCTTTATTGCCCCTAACTGTTCCCCAGCTTAATTACTTGGATGCCGGGAGCTAACCCGAGGTGGGCTTTGTTAACTTTGTTAAGGCGCCCTTACACAGTTCCCATTGGCCCCCGTGTGGCTGGAGAGTTCAATGGTGAGAAACATGACCCTTTTATCGCGAGTAACATTTGAGCCAAGGGTCCCGGGGTGATTCCCATGGGGAAGGCTGCCCAGGGCAGATTCTCCATCAGGGGAAAACTCCGGTTTCAGAGGACTATTCTTTTCTTAGGAAAGTCATTTATCTCACCAGGTTGGTGGCAGCTACAGACCGCAGCGTGAATGCTGTGGGTGAGGGTCAGAGGTCTTGTGAGGGGCCTGTATGTGTATCTGTAGGGTGTAGTGACCCACATGAGTGAAGTTACTGGGGTTATATTTTCACCAGAGGGAGAACTGCTAGCGACCCATGGGGAAGGTGTCAGACTTGTCTGTTGTGATGGCATCAGTGCAGAGGCACTGAACCCTTGGCAGAAAGTGTGGTGGGCGCAGTGTTGCCTGACCCAGGGGAAGGGGGGCCCTAGACCTGCTCAGGCCATGTATGCAAATAGGGCCAGATATATAAAGCACAATTTTGGTAGCAAATGGCCTGATTCATAGAATCAGGAAGTTTGCGGATGAAAAATGCTTTTTTCCATGTAACAAACGCTATTTGCGATCGGTTACCTACTACCAAATCGCAAATATGCTTTGCGATTCGGTTTTAGGAAGGGGCGTGTTTAGGGCGTTCTTTCCTAATACAGACTCGCTTTGGTATGTGTGAATGTTTTGCGATGAAATGTAGTCAGAAAACATTCGCAGTTTACCACCAACTCAGAATCGCGATTGCTAGGCCACACCACCTCTCTTGAGCAGGCCTTGGACTACTCTGCTTACCTCTTAGGCAGTCACGTGCTATAATGTGGCACTTGGTTCCCAGCAATAAGACATTTGCAGAGCTATTACTTATAAAGGCACCAACAACAATGGAGTGGTGCACTACCAAGGTATCGAAGAATTAATAAAGAAGCTCAGTCAGTATCTCCGTACTCCCATTTTTCCCGCCCAGCCATGAATAATAGAACAGATACACCCCGTCCGCGCAGCGGGCGGGCGCAGCGGGCGCGCCGGCGGCGCGCCGAAGGCGGCCAAAGGCAAGCCCGTGTGCGCCCGTCTGCGCCGGTTCCGGGCCGAGGGCCCAGACCCCTGGTCCAATCCCCACAAATTCCCAGCTAGTCTATACAAAAGCATCCTTGATTTGCTGCAGACCACCAATAGACCCAGCTTGTACACTATTAGACCTCTCCAACAACACTAAGACATCTGGTCATAGCTGTACGCACTGTCAGTTTACAACATTGAAAAATTGGGATAGACCTCGCCCTAAACCAAACACTCATACAATGGTAAACCTAGCCCTCATTAATTCAAGGTCTCTAGTTAAACACAGTCACGAAATAGCGGATTTAATAACTGATTTTAAGCTAGATATTCTCTTCATAACAGAGACATGGACTGATGACTCATCTGAACCAGATCTGGTTATAGCAACACCGGCTGGTTACAAATCCTACAGACAGGATAGACCAATAAAGAGGGGACAAATTTGAAGTCATGACCTCACACATCCCAGACACCTCGTGCGAAATCTTACGATACTCAATAAAACTCACTCCCCTTTACAATTTTAAAGGGTTACTTCTGTACAGACCTCCAGGAGCCAAGTCTGCCTTTCTGGCCAATTTAAGCTCTATACTAGAAACCCTGGCACTAGAAAATCCTATAACAGTGCTGGGCGACCTGAACTTTCATCTAGATGCAGATAATGACAGAGATACTATAACTCTAATCTCAGACATGCAGACCATGGGACTCACACAACTAATCACTGCACCCACGCACCAGGCCGGACATATTCTAGATGGAATCTTTTCTAACGCACAAGGCCTACAGATCTCGAATATCTTACCAATGACGTGGACAGATCATTATGTAGTACTCTCTACCCTGACCATAGCCAACGCTCCAAATAAGGCAACCGCAAGGACTCATCAGAGCTCTATTAAAGCCTGGCATAATATCAAACAGCCTGACCTTATAAAACATCTCGATACCACCAGACCGAGCATACCAGCCGACTCGGCAGTAGCAACACGGCGGTACCATGACTGGCTGAGTCAGGCCATAAATCTTCTCGTTCCCACTAAGACTATCTCAAAGAATAGATCGGCTCCAACAGCACCATGGTATACAGAAGAACTAAAAACACAAAAACAACAAAATAGACAATTGGAAAGGCAATGGAGAAAAAATTATGACCAGACATTTAAGATACGCTATAAAGAATCTCTTGCTGTCTACAAAAGTATGATCATAGCTGCAAAAAAATCCTTCTATTCAGATCAAATAGAGCAAGCAAAAAATTCAAGCGGAAAGCTTTATGAAATTACTAAATCCCTTTCAGGCCATATCCAAGATTTAACACCACCACCATCCCAAATTATGTGTGATGCATTGGCAAATTTCTTCTTTTCTAAAGTGGATGACATCTACCAGGCATTTTCCTGCAAATCTACCGATACTTCACACATCCCAATAGAACCCTCGACCTTGAGAAAGCACCAAACTCCAATCTTCCCTAATTTTAAACCAATAACAGATGACCAAATATTGAGCATTGTATCAACTATTAAGTCAGGTTCCACACTTGATCCTTGCCCATTTTCAGTCCTCCCCCCAGTGATGGACTCAGTAATACCTGTTTTGACACAGGTATGTAACTCCATACTGTGCTCAGGTAACTATCCTCAGTTCTTAAAAACGACGCTGCTTAAACCTCTCTTAAAGAAACCAGGAGCAGACAAGACCGAGTTAAAAAACTACCGGCCAATTGCCAGTCTGCCTTTCCTGGCCAAAGTGGTGGAAAAGGCCATGAATATTCAATTATCAGAATATATTGAGAGGCATAGTTTACTGGACGATACCCAGTTTGGGTTTCGGAAACATCATGGGACAGAAACGGCCCTGATTAAAGCCCCTGATGATGTACGCCGAATTAGAGATCTTGGCGGAACCGCAGTACTGATACTGCTTGATCTCTCAGCGGCGTTCGACACGGTCGACCATAAGATCCTGGTCGACCGTGTCGAGAAGATGGGCATCTGTCACACAGCCAAGGAACTCCTAGCCACTTTTCTCTCTGAGAGAACTCAAGCAGTGGCCCTAGGACCTTACCAATCTGCTAAGCTGACGCTGCCATGTGGGGTACCTCAAGGCTCATCCGTGAGTCCGACACTATTTAACATCTACGTGTCGGACCTTGCGAATGTCATCAAGGCACATGGGATGGGCCTTACCTCATATGCTGACGACACGCAATTAGTCATGGCCATAAGGGGAGACGGACCAGAAGTGGCCAAACGCTTTCAGAGGGGAATGACGGAGATAGGAGATTGGATGGCAACCAACTGCTTAAAACTTAATTCAGAAAAAACTGAAGTACTAATATTTGGCCCTCTCTTACCGAGCTGGTCAGTTGAATGGTGGCCAGCCAGTTTTGGAGCCATTCCCAAACCAGTCCCTAAGGTTAGAAACTTGGGCGTCATCTTTGACGATGGCCTTCATTTCATGGACCATGCAAATAAAGTGGCTTCCACAGCCCACTATAAACTTCGCATGATTAAAAAAATCAGTCCTTACCTCCCAGTGACGGCTATTAAAACCTTAGTCAGTTCTCTGGTTTTATCGTCACTGGATTATTGTAATGGTTTATTTCTGAATACACAATCTAGAGTCCTGAGAAAATTACAGTCAGTACAAAATGCCGCAGCTCGCCTGTTTTTTGGAATTCCCAAATATGTATCCACTTCAGATGCAATCTCACGACTTCACTGGCTGACGATCCAGAACCGGATCAAATTTAAATCATTATGCATTGTCTATAAGACACTTAATGGACAAGGCCCACACTCACTGAGTGAGCAACTGAAACCATATCAGCCTTCCCGTCAACTTCGGTCCTCCAATAACAATCTCTTAGTGATTCCCCGCGTCAAAACAGTATCGTGGGGCGACCGTCGTTTCACGGTCGCGGCACCAAAATTGTGGAACACCCTCCCGCTGGACATCAGAACCTGTCCAACGCTGCTCCAATTTCGCAGGAGACTTAAAACATGGCTGTTTACTCAATAATTCACCAAGGGTATTTCTTAGAGAACCTAACATCATCCAGACTACTGCAAACAACTAGCGCCAAGACGCCTACGGGTATATGTTGCGCTTTACAAATAGCAATAAATAAATAAATAAATAAAGAGTGTCCAGCACACAATCGGCATTCTCTTGAGACGTACAAATCGTAGTGCTACGGCCTGGCCCTTATCAAGTTGGCCTACGTTCCTTATGCGCTACACTTTCCTCGATGACTTTAAGACATCATTGAATTCATTGACCCACTGGAACCACTGCTCAACTTTAATAATTGCCCTGACGAAGTTCTTTCAAGAACGAAACGCGTTGGCTGATTGTTTTTACACTTATGCTTTGGATTTATACAATTAAAGACTCTCTCTACGAAGATACTGACTGAGCTTCTTTATTAATTCTTGGATACCTTGGTAGTGCACCACTCCATTGTTGTTGGTGATTTTGTTTCCTGTTTACGGGTTGTACCCCGCAACGGTGGGTACAGGAGTCGTGTATGCACACCATCAGAACACAAGTACTGTCAGATACCTTGGGAAATAATTAGAGGTCGGTGCGGCACTTGGAGTCCACCGTTGGTCCTTTGCATTCAGTACTATTACTTATAAAGGGCTCACATCCTTCCAGCTAATAAGTGAGTTTCTTACAATGACATTTCAGGCAAGATGGATTAAAAATCCAATTCACTATTCAAGGGATATTTATAAGTAGATGTAATAGATAGACTATTCTTTTGTCCTGTTTTCGATTACGACTATTGAGATTATATAAGATAGGTCTGTGACTGTAAGATGGCTGGGACTGTCCAAGTGAAGGATGCCAAATTTTGAAAGTGGTGAACGACTATTTAAGTCCGTTCTCTGACTGTGTTAAGAATGTCTTACTGACGGGGTAAGTTTAATGTTACCATTGACCAGCTGCGACTTTATTAAGTATTTCAGTCTAAAGGTGGGCATGACACATATGAATGATAGGTGGGGGATGTACTTGACTGACTTTGTGATAATACCTAGTAGGTATGCCTTGGACTAAATGTATTTTGGAAGTCTCTGACTGACTAGACTAATGGCATCTTCTATTCATAGGCTGAGCGATGTGTTTGAGTGATTTGATAAATTTCTCTGAGTGACAAGAGGGGGAAATTCTTTATGTTAACCCCTTCACTGCGGCGGCAATTCCGCCGCAGTGCTAGGGGGGAGGGGGGCAGTGCGGCGCACCCATGCTCGTGATGGAACCGCTCCGTCACGAGCCTGGGGCGCGCTGTGCTTGTGACGGAGCGTTCCGTCACGGCCCTGCCCGCTCAATAGAACGCCCAGCGCAGGCGCGGAATCCGCGCCGCGCAGGCGTGCCGAGCGGGCCGTGACGGAACCGCTCCGTCACCAGCACAGCGCGACCAAGGCTGGTGACGGAGCGGTTCCGTAACCAGCATGGGAGGGGTTAAAGTGTGAGGTTTAGTCGACCAAATACAGCGACACTTTGATGTTCTTGATAAGTACATGTCTGTTAACTGATGTATGCATATGCACGAAATACACTAATTGTTCACTACAAAAGGTCCATTTTAATGATGTGTTAGAGGTAGCTAAGCCATTTACAACTGTGACTGACATTTCAAGGCATCTCTTTCCTTCCAGAAAGCCCTCTATCATATGAAACAGGCCGCAGGGTTGGCAAGTTAAGGAATCCGTTGTTTTTTGCTACTTCCTCATTCCTTACTTATTTTGTTGTCCTTCTTTTGGTTGTCCTCTTTTCCGCATTCTTTTTCTCACCCTTTATCTTCCATTTCTCTGATTCTGAACTCTTAGTTTACCAACACTGTCCTCTAAATCTCACAGCTTGCCAAGTTGAAAAGAAGCTATGAGAAGTTGCAGCGAAAACAGCTGAAGGATTCACACGATGGGGTCAGAAGTAGTGAGGAGGATCGATCAGAAGTTATCCGACTGACCAGAAAGGTTGAGGTAAAGAAATAATTAATTTCTATACCTATGTTCATTCAGATAATGCAAACAATCCAAAAACACAGTTTTTCCAGTATATTTATTAGATGCTGGGATGTGGCAACATATGTAATGTGACACAATTCTGCAATAAAATATAGCATCACTGTCGTTTTTCCAGTCTTTTTATACCTCATCTTGCTGACTTGGATGGATCATGTTGAAGTTCCCAGTGGGATCACAATTGGTTCCGCTGGTTTAAAGTTGTAAATAGCGTCCTGGAGATAGTATTATTCATTAGTGAAGCTTTAAGATGTGCAGTTTGACTCCGTTTCAGATGTGCGTTTGTTGTACACTTTTGTAACTTTTTGTATAAACAATAAGAGACCTTATCTCCTTGGATTTGATGTCATTTTCAGTAGTCTTTGCCCACTTTCATGATTCGCACAGTTCCAAGTGATCACTTTCCACCAAGATGCTAACAACTTATTTTTAATTAGTGTGTCAAGGGACGGTGAAGTAGTGAATTGGGTTTCAGGTCAAATAGTAGCACCTAATAAGTTCACGATTTAGAACAAGTCATGTTACTGTATTATTTTATTGCTTGATTTAAAAAAACATGCTTGATTTAAACACCATTCTGAAGACACTGTTCACAGCGAAAATAATAGATGGATTATCCCAAACGTTAGATGAAGATTCCTAATTTGGATCATACCAAAGCAAGAGAGCACTTCCTAATTCCTTCAGAGATGTAGCACTGTTTGAATCTTATTTTCTGAAAATAATTTTCAAGCTAGAATTTGAGTCGTAACCCCTTTAGCTCATGAGTCTTGGATGCCAAAAAGTTGTAATAATCATAGGCAGTTGTAGGCTCACTTCGTTCTTAAGAGTAAGAAGGTGCTACAGTTTACAAACAATATTGAAATAAATCAAGGCCCATCCAATGTTTTCCCTCTTTTCCTGTATTTGCTTTGTAATCAATTATGGGTTTTACCCATTCTAACTACTGAAATAAATGTTTTATCAAGAAACAAAGGCAATTGGTACAAGAAAAAAATTTGTGGCAGAGAATTCATTTTATCCATTCTTATTGTGCCTGTAATGGTCAAAGGCCATCCTTTTCTAGGTCTCCAACTGAGCTTTCATTTTAAGTATTGGGGTTTTATCATTTAACCTGTATAGTTTATAAGTATTGGCTGAAAATTTAACTCATGGATATCTTCAAGGGTAGTTTACGTGTTTGATACCTAAAATTGGAGGGATCGTTGATAAAACCTCTCTTTTTAGACGATTAATCCAGTTGCCTGAGAAATTAATAATATATGTGAAATAGTTCTTGACACTTGAAAAGTGTGGTGGGTTGATTCTAAATATAGCACAATATTGTAAAAAAAACATTTAAGAAGCATCTGGAATCCTGAGTGGACCTCACATGTCAGCAGATCTGTGGAACCTTTGTATCAGTTCAAGGAACAGAGCAGAAATGGGAAAGACATGGGCCAGCTCTATTGTTTTCTTTTCACAATCTTTATTACGTCTTTCCAATTATTAGTGGTATCCATTTGTGTGCACCCTCAAATTTGCAAGTTACCTGGCAACCTGGAAAGGAAACACCTTTCGTTCTAATGCTTACCAGAATGTTTCCAGTTTACCAGGACAAATGCTTTCTCTACATCTGTCATCATGGCATAGGCCAAATCTCCTCTTCTCAATCCAAACGTAACAATTGCATGAGAAAATGGGGATTAGAGCCCATGGATTTTACCTGAAGTGAATCTGATGCTCTCGAAGCCCAGGAGTTGTGTAGTAGTGAAAGGGGTCCGATTCACTGTATGTATTTGAATTAATCTAATTTATTAATATTAGAAAAAATACAAATATTGATGAAAACTGAAAGATATGGCTTAAGAGGAGACTGTTCGCCTTACTCCTGTTCACTTCCTTGATGTGATTGTGATCCCGTAGGCGCTCCCTTTTACCTATAGAAACAATCTCAATGGACCGCACACTGCCAGCCCCTCCTCCGGATCGCCCCTAGGGACTCTGGTACATGGAGTTCTTGAGTGGTTCACCCCAGTAGTGGCAAGTAGGTACTTGTAAGACTGATGATCTCTAGACCCGATACATGTCCCGGGCTTTGGGTATCGCCCGAGACATGGCTCGGGTTTCGGGATAACTTCACTCATCAGTAGAGAAAAATAGTTTGGGGTGGAAGAAAAGGCCGCCAAGCAACCGTCAAAGGCCTCGATGCCCGAACCGGCACGCAGGTGCGTCGTCCAGGAGCTCGTCAGCTCAAAGCTCAAGGGAGCCAATTTGTAGAAACAATCGCAATGGACCGCACATCGCCAGCCCTCCTCCGGATCGCCCCTAGGGACTCTGGTACATGGAGTTCTTGAGTGGTTCATCCCAGTGGGTGCAAGTAGGTACTTGTAAGACTGATGATCTCTAGACCCGATACATGTCCCGGGTTTTTGGGTATCGCCCGAGACATGGCTCTGGTTTCGGGATAACTTCCCTCATCAGTAGAGAAAAGTAGTTTGGGGTGGAAGAGAAGGCCGCCAAGCAACCGTCAAAGGCCTCGATGCCCGAACCGGCATGCAGGTGCGTCGTCCAGGAGCTCATCAGCTCAAAGCTCAAGGGAGCCAATATTCTCCCATCAGAATGCATTAGTGCCCGAGTCACTACTCACCCAGTTTGAAAAAACACCTAATTACTTAGTTAATGCTACAGACTTTACCACTTCGCTCTCCTCATTGGTGCTGTAGCTGTATAAAATTCTGATATATTTTCCTATAAGTTACTGGGTTTAAGCATGTTTGTTCTGTAGGCATACCTCTCACACATGTCCTGTGGACTCTGCACTAACTCTCCTCTCCATCCATCTTCCTCATACTTTGCCACTCCTCTCGGTCCTCCAGCTCCTCCAATGGTGCATTCTCAGTGTCTTCTCTCTCCTCTGCTGCTGCTCTCCTTCTTTTTCTACTCCATTGTTTGCTGTTCATAGTCTGCTGATCTCAACTCGCCCATCCTGCTCTTCCGATGGTGAACAGCCTCCACTATTTCTCTCTTTGCTTCTCTGATGGTGTATGCTCCTCATTTCCTGCCTACTCCAATGCTTTCCACTTTCTAGCCTCCCACTCTTCATTTATTGATGTACACTGTGTTTTTCCTTTTGTGCCTCAACCATATTCAGTACTCAATCTCTAGCCTCGCCCGTTATTCTGTACTCTCAACATACTTGCATTTGTTAGGGTTTCTTTTGTGGAGCTCTTCCACAATACATTCTCAAGGCACTGTCAGCAGTCTAATTGTTTCTTCTGACTCTTGTACCCCCTTTTTCGCAGTAGCAAATCCAGAATTGTTTTTCCTGTGTGAGTTACTTCAATGCTGCGGCAGTACCCATGTCCTTAGTTTTTCAACTTTGCTACGTGAGCCATTAACTTTCAGTCCATCCAGTACACTGCCACAAGTGGTTTAGGTTGGCTAGACTTGAAGCTGTCACTAAATGTGCAAGAATCCTTTTGAAATTTCTCCCAGTAGAGAGAATAAAGTGGGCTTCAGATAATACCAGTTGGTCATACACATCATGGCCTTCACTAACAAATACTTAAAAGATAATGAAAGTATTTGAATGGATTGGTTGTTGCTCAAAACAGAAAGAGAGTGAGGGAAAAAGGCACTCTTAGTCCCCTGGGGAATATACTCAATAACAACAAAAGAGTGACTACTAGAAACGCACTAAAAGAAACACACAGATGTTTTTGGAAGGACCCTCACTCACCAACCTGGTTGGTGACCTGCTCCATCATAGGGTCCCCTCCGGATCAGCCGAGTGCTGTTCTGGTGTGCTACGACGCCTGCAATTGCAGCGGAGCAGGTTGTGATTATGTGTTAGTGCAAGTGATGTTGTGCAATTTAAGAAGTAATCAAATACTCCCTGAAAGATACTTTATTTTAGGTGAACTGGTGACCAGTCACTAGTAGTGACTTTTTTGTTGTTTTTGAGTGTTTTGGTTGTTGACCAAGTGTTGCAGGGAAAACTTGAAAAATAGTTATTCTTTCAGATCATTTAGATCATCCTCCTATTAGGAACTTCAAGATGAACCATGTTGCTTTTGTTTGTATGATTAACTTAACCGGGCAAAAAATTAACAGCCATTTGGATGCATCCGGTTTTGAAATTGATTAAAAATCATTAAATGTTCTCAATAAAAATTGTGTCCTCAAGATTTAAGCATAACCATGATAATATATTCCTAGCACTTCCAATTTTAGCTGAAAAGCCTCAATGGAACAGTCATCCCTGAATAACAAAACTCCAGGTGTGTTGTTATAAATAGTAGTCGATGCTTAAGTTTTGTTTTTGACACCCATTGTGCTAAAAAGTGCAGCAAATCATTGCCCTTTGAAAGGGCTTTTTTTGCAGTTTATGTAGATCGAACTTGGCCTTAGGGCATCGCAATACTTTAAATGAGCACCAGATTACACTTTTTTAACACCTTGGCTGCTTGAGATATTTCTCTCTTGTGCTGGGCCCTAATAGAAATGGGTGTGGTCATGACAAGCTCAGCTCGTTATGAGCACACAAGCACTGTGCCTCATGACGAGCTGAGCTCGTCATGAGCACAGAAGGGGTTAAGAGATTGGAAGATTGAGATATTTGCCCAGAATCACACGATGTTGAACTGAGACTGAGCTCAAGCCTGGTTTTCCAATCTCTTAGTTGGCAGCTCTGGCCCCAAGAACACAATTCCTCCCTTTAATGCCTGCATCCTCACATACCCAGTGTTAGAAAGATTTTGTAAAATATGTAACCGAGATAGATTTAATCAACTACTTTAAGATTTTGATTATTAACATTCCAATGTAATGCAATGGCATACAGCAGAGTGGCATACACTGGAATAGGGTACAGTGTAGTACCATACATTGGAGTGGCATACTATGTATTAGGGTAGAGTGGAGCGGCATAGAGTCAAGCATCCTAGAGTTCAGTGGTGTAGAGTGGAGTTACATGCAGCTGCATAGTGTATACTGCAGGGCATAGAGTGTAGTGGGGTACAGTGGAGTAGTGTAGAGTGGAATAATGTGCACTGGAGGTTTGTAGAATGGAATGGCGTAGAGTAGGGTGGCATTCAGCAGAATAGCAGACAGCGGTGGGGCTTAAAATTGAGTGCCAATAGTGTAATAATGTAAAATGGAGTAGCATAGATTTCCGTGGTGTAGAGTGGAGCAGCATAGAGTGGAACTTTGTACAGAGGAGTGAGATACATTATAGTGGCATAGAGTAGAATAGAGTGAAGTGATATAGAGTGGAATAAAGTATAGTGGAGTGGCGTACAGTGGACAGGTGCACAGTGGAATAGCGCACAGTGTATACTGGTGTGGCATACAGTGGAGTGGGGTTTTTATTTATTTATTTTGCAGAGTTTTATATAGCGCAAACTTGACCCGAATTGGGTATCAGAGCACTTTACATAGCACCAGTTGCATCACATGAGGACACATTCATTTTTTGTTAGGCACAGGGACATTAAGAGATTTGCCCAGAATCACAGGATGTTCAGCGTCATTGCCGAGACTCGAACCCAGTTCCCCAGATTCGAGGTTGAACGCTCTAGCCGGTAGAGTAGAGTGGCATAGAGGACTGGCATAAAGTTGGATAGCGTAGAGAGGAGTGGAGTTGTGTACAGTGGAATAGTGTAGAGTAGATTGGTGTTGAGTGTAGTGGCATAGAGTGGAGAGTGATAGAATGGGCTTTCGTACATTGGAATAGCGTAGAGTGGAGTGGTCCTAGGGTGGAGTGGCGCTGAGTGCAGGGAGGTACAATGTTGTACCGTGCTGTGCAATAGTGTAGAGTGCAGTGGTGTGGAGGTGAGTAGCGTACGTTGGAGTGGCACACAGCAGCGGTATAGTGTACTCTGCAGTGGGGTACCGTGAAGTGGCATTGCGTACACTGGAGTAGTGTAGAGAGGAATATCATTAAGTGGAGTGTTGTGCAGTAGAGGGGGGTAGAGTGTACTGGCGTAGACTGTAGTGGTGTACAGTGTAATAACGTAGAATGTAGTGTTGCAGAGTGGAATAGCATGGAGTGGTGTAGAGTAGAGTGGCCTACAGTGGAGTAGCACACAGTGCAGTGGTGTAGAGTGGAATAATGTTGAGTTTACTTGGATACAGTGCAGTGATGTAGAGTGGAATGGCATATAATGGAGTAGCACAGAGTAGAGTGGAGTATGGTGCAGTGGAATAGTGCAGAGTGTAATAGCTTAGAATGTAGTGAAGCAGAGTGGAGTGGTGTAGAATAGAGTTGTGTATAGTGTAGTAGCGTTCATTAGATTGTCGTGTATTGGCATACACTGGAATAGCGTATACTCTGAAGTGGTGTACAGTGTCGTAGAGTGGATTTGACTTCTGCAAGCCTCTTGCCGCCACTGTGCCCAGACGCCTACCTGCTTTACCTGCTTTGTCTGCTTACATCGCCCTCGGTAGAGTGCACTCCCGCCTCCCGCTGCCTGACTCCCTTGCCATCTAGGAGTCCCGGCAGCCGAGTGGAGCGTGGGACGGGGGGGGGGACGAAAACTACAACCCCCAGCATCTCGAGCGGCGCACTCCGCATCACCAGCGCGCCAGGAGGCGCTGAAATAGCACGTCACCACCGTCTCGCGGGACGCGAGCGGGACGCCGGGCGAAGCCCGGGCCAAGGGCGGGCCCGTTCTAGCCCGTTACAGACCGGGTAAGACTGGACTGGGCCACCCCACTAACATTTCTCCACATCTGTCACTGTTCACTCAGGACGTCTTGATTTCCTCATATTATTTCTGGTTGTGTATTTGTCTTTATTGTATTGTATAAGCATGTCTCCTAGAATCACCCGAAATAGTAAAGCTGCGCATGCTGCCCAGATCATAGGTCCTATAGATCAATTCATTGCAAAAGCTAATGATGCTATTAACCAAGGTGTGTTATTATTAGAGAGAAGGGTTTCTCAAGATCTAGCTATGGCCAGGCGCTCTTCATTGGGCCTACTGGCCTCTGCTTTAACACCACAACGTCCCTTGGTGCCTGACTCTCAATATGAAACTCCGTCAGTACCAGGGACAGTGGATTTATCAGTATCTATTGACCTTTCGGTAACACAAATATCCCAGCTTTCTGCACCTCACCCCTCAAGATCGATCGAGAGAACTCCTATACTTTTTACCAACTTGGAGGAGAATCCTCTATCCCCGAATACTAGGGGCCAACGGGAAGGTGCAATCCCGAAAAACAGAAAGGGGCAAAAAGATAATAATAACCCTCCCCCGAATACCACTGACTCGCAACAGGTTCTTCAGCCCCAATTTAACGATGAATCACTTTTATTAACTCAGCCTTTACCATTACCGGAAATTTTAAATCAGCCGAACATCTTAACGCTGCCAGAAATAATTGATCTTTCATCTGGCAATCGTAGCACTGTCCCGGAAGGTACCACAGGCAATGGGCGAACCTCTCTGCCGCAAGATACGCCTATTTTAGCCTCCATAAAGGCTCTAATTAAATTTCATCTTAACCCCATTAAATCGGCTCTATTTAAGATTGAGAAATCACTAGCTACATTGACAATTGAATTAAAAACTAACAACAGTACGACCACCATGCCTGCAGCTCTATTGAACCGGCAACCTAATTCAATACCTATTTCAAAACCGACAAAGTCGGGGGCCACTCTCCCCAAACAAATTCTACAAGTTCCCAAAGTGGTGACTACCACAGCGGTGGTTCATCTGAAACCTGCTCACACAACCAGCCTCAACCCACAGCAAACTTCATCTAATCTAGTTACAAAACAACCTGTTATCCCTTCCTTGCCCGGTCCCCCTGTACAAAAGGCCACCTCTACCGGTCCACCACCAGCACGCCCCGCAGCTAAAACACCAGTCAATAAAAATGCGGCCTACAACATAAGGCGCAATGCCCCCCGCTCAGCTCACCTCCCTCCAGAAGCAACACCGTACGTAGTTATTATGACCGGGGTTCCAGCGTTGCATGTCAACTCTGAGGAACCCGGTTGGTCCTTAAAAAATAAGGTTCTTCATTGGTTGTCGTTGAATCGACCACTTCCCCCATTTGTCAACAACGGCGTTGTCTCAGTCCGTAGAGTTCCCTGGGTAGGGAAGGAGAAAAAAACCATCCCAGGCGATTGTATCATAATAACTTTCGAAGATCCCCAAACCGTAGAATATATCTGCCCATGGGGTGCCCAAACCTCTTCGGAAGGAATTGGCACGAAAAGGTTAACTTTCTTCTACCCCCCAGCCAATCTCCTTCCACCGGCCCCTGAGTGGAACTGGACTCAGGTAGGGAACCGGCATAGAAACGCAGACTGGATAAACTGGCAAGGACAAGGAGGCAGAAACACCATGCCTTCTTCGGATTGGAGAGGAGTCCCTACGTTTAATAGGTTTGACTGTTTAGAGATGGTGGACTGACCACCAACAGCCAAAGTCCTGGCCGATGAGAACTCCTCCACTTTAGAGTCCCCACCCCCGATGCCAGTAATTTCCTCTGTCATCCAAAATCTGTCGCCCATACTTACGTCCCCACCATTACCAGTTATGTTAACTGTTTCAGAGGATGTTTGTACCTCCCAACATGTTGGCTCTCAGCCTTACCCTCATTCCAACAACCTGTGTGTTAATCATCATGAAAGTTTGCCCCTGTCTCCTAGCACTGTCTCGAGTTCAACACAAGGCAAACTACTCCATAATGGACGGGTAGCATTTGCCAACGGACCACCAGTGACCACCTCACTGCCGATATTATTCTGGAACGTAGCTGGTCTGCGACCCAGGATGCTATCGGCATCATGGTTGGCTTTTGCTACCTCTCATACGATAATGTGCTTTCAGGAGACATGGATAACTGATCCACTGCACATACAAGGTTATGTAACATTCCACTCTCCCGCTAGTCCCTCAATACATGGCAGACCAAAGGGGGGTCTTGAGGTATATGTATCCAATAAACTTGTAGTTAAGAAAATTTCCCTTCAGTGTACTTCTTTGTATTACCAGATTCTTTTGATTACTTTTAAAAATGGTATGTCATATTGTTTTATTAATTTTTATAATAATCTTTTACCTGTAGAATGTGTTAAAATTGTCTCTGAAATTTCACTTTATGTAGGCGATCTATGTGCAAGGTTTGCATCAACTACATGTAATGTAATCTGGGCAGGGGATTTCAACGCACAATTGTGTTCCCACTATATGAAATCTGACTGTGGCCTCCTAGACGAAAACGATTGCCCTATGACACATTTTACTCACTCCTCTGTAGGAGATTCTTTTAATGGTAGTCTAATGTCATTGGAACTGACTTTTGCTAATGAACTTACCGACCCCCCCGTGGAATTTAATCCCACTTTTCATGGTAGGGGTTGTTTTAGGACCATAGATTTTATATTATGCTCTTATTCATTAAAGGGTACTGTTTCCCAGTTTAGCACAGGATCTGAAATTTCTGGAGACCATTTCCCTAACACGATAGTGCTATCTCTACCTATGAGTGCACCTCAACCTCTTAAGAAAAGCCTTCTGGCCCAAGAAACATTGTCCATGGCCAAAAATAATGGGTACTGTGTGAAATGGTCAAGAATTGAACCAGTTGAAACATCAACTTCTGTGATCACAAATGCACTCCCTTGGATTAATACATGTTTAAATGAGACATCCTCCCCAGCGCAAATTATCACCAGTTTTGGGGAAATTCTGAAAGTCATCCAGAAGGTCCTCTTTCGAACCCGTAAACCAGGCTGTTCCAAGGAGCCAGGCTGGTTCAATACGGCTTGCAGAAAAGCTTTAAACGCCTTAAAAAAAGAGCTACATAATCCAATTAGAGACCAAGTAAAAATAGCTAAACTAAGACTTGAATATAAGCAGGCTCAGCATAGCTGTAGGAGAGACCATAAGAACGATTTATGGGCCCAATTACACGAGAGTTGTAATAGAAAAGACAGCATTCTATTTTGGAAAACGGTAAAATCTCCCTTCCTGAGCGAGGGTAGTTCTCATCAATATTTGGATGTAGCTGTGTCTGCGGACGAGTGGGTGTCTCACTATTCTAAAATCTTTAGTGACCCCATCGCAGAAAGTGTCGCTCATCCCAACTTTGAACCCGAGCCCATTGAGAAAGGGGAATATCCTATTGACCTTAACTTCTCTCATGATGAAGTTATAAGCGCACTATCTTCTTCAAAAGCCGGAAAAGCCCCTGGCCCTGATGGAGCACCACTAGATATATTTCTTTTAAACATCGAGTTGTGGTCTCCCATAATCACCCAGCTAATCGCTGCAGTATTACAAGATGGACTTTTGGACTCTTGGTCATCCTCCATACTGCTCCCAATCTTTAAAAAAGGTGAGAGAAATAACCCTGCGTGTTACAGGCCCATCTCCCTCCTGGATTCACTGGGTAAAGTCGCGGGCCGTTTAATCTTGGACCGCCTTCAGGACTGGGCGACAGAAAAGAACATCTTAACGGACCTACAGTATGGATTCCGGGAGGGACTGGGCACTGTCGAACAAGCACTAAACCTAACACTTCTAATAGGGAAATATGCTGGAGTTAAACGGGGAAACCTTTTTATGGTCTACGTCGACCTCCGCGCGGCGTTTGATTGTGTAATCCATGTCAAGCTGTGGTCCATTTTGGACAAGTTGGGTGTTGACCCACCTCTTCTCAAATTCTTGCGGGAGCTTTATACTGGCGCATCGGCTCGCGTAAGATTTGGTACTGGTGGAGAGTTGACACCATCTTTTCCAATAAACCGCGGAGTAAGACAAGGCTGCGTCCTCGCCCCCTTTTTATTTAACTTATATACCAACGGCCTGGAAGCGGCCATGCTAGAGGGGAGCCGGGATCTACCTACCATCAATAAGCGCCCGATACCAGCACTCCTCTATGCGGACGACTCCGTAATTTTTGCTAGGACCCTAGTGCAGCTTCAGAAACAGCTAGACAAATATTGCACTTTTATGCTTTCACTTGGGCTAAAGGTCAATAAGACCAAGACCTTTGTCATGCAATCAGGGCCCAAGGTAAAAACCTCGAAACATCTTTGCATAGACCAATCAAAACTGGAACGCGTTACGGAATACCCCTACTTGGGCATCCTTGTAGACGATAAATTATCATGGAAAAGGGCGATGGTAAATAGAAGATTGCTCTACCAACGTGCAACTTCTGCCCTCGTCTCCTTTTCCAGAAAAATGGGTAAACCATCTCCCTCAGTACTGCTTAAAATCCACCAAGCAAAATGCCTGAGCATCGCCACATACGGAGCCGGGGTTTGGGGCTACGTAAAAACAGATGAACTACAAAAAATCCAAAATGGCTTCGTAAAATATCTCCTGGCTCTCCCGCGGAGCGCCCCCTCTTTTGGATGCCATATAGAGCTTGGGATAGACTATTTAACAGACTATGTTAGGTGTCAACCAATGCTCCTATGGCACCGCATATGGACAAAGCCCCAGTGTCACCTTACGCGTGCCCTGATCTCAGATTGTCTCGAGATGTCGGCCTGGAAAAACATCCCATGGCTGTTTTACGTGGTCAATTTTCTGAAAGACCTTGACCTTACCCAGTACATCATCGAGCCTTCAGCCATCACTGAGATGAGTAGAAAAACCCTGAAAGATCACTGTCTTACTCACCTAAGGGAACTCCGTATGTCCGGTGAAGTATCTAAACAATCTAATGCCCATATTTTGATGGTTCAGATGTCTCTAGGTATACAACCATATTTATCGTATCACATATCCAACTATGAAAAGTACCTATTAACGAGGTTTCGGTTTAATTTGTTTTTTCGTTTAGTTACCTTTCCTAAAATGTTAATCTGGTCATATGATTTGGATAAATGTCCATGCGACAAGGTCTCCCCCCAAACAACAATGCACGTAGTACTGTTTTGTCACTACTATGCAGTACCACGCAGGCGCTGGGTTCTACCTTTGCTGCGCCAAATGGGGTTGAGGACCTGTCGCCCGGCGTTTTTAGCCTTGCAACAGCTCGATTCGCAATATGTGGCAAAGAATTTAGCTGTGTTCTTGAAAACTTGTATAGCCATTCGTAAAACTCTGGAAATGAATTTTGTCTGATTATCAGTACTAGTGCTGTAAATGAACAAAAACTGTATTCCTAAAATGTATCAATAACAATTGTGATTTTATGATGTATTGTTTAACTATGATGTACTTTTTATGATTGACAAAACGGTTAATCGAATAAAAGAATTGAATTGAATTGAGTACAGTGGAATAGCATAGAGTGGAGGAGCGCCAAGCCTATTAGATTTTCCTGCTGTGCTGGCAAAGTCCTAGGGGCGGATTCCTGTCGGAGGGATTCCCTGGTGGAGTGGAGATTGGTAATTACTACTCATTAATGTGACACCATACATGTATGTTGTGTTTGCTTCAAAAATATATGTAGGTAATGTGTTATGCCCTTTTTTGATTTTACATATAGCATAGCACACAAACAACATGCACCCACAGGCACCACACCCACAACCACCACAACAAACAAATAGTTTTTCAAGTGTCTATACAGGTGTGTTTATTTTATCTTGATAACTAGTAAAATGAACACTACTGCATTACACGTAAGAAGAAAATTGCATGTAAAAGCAATGTAAAAATACATGAGACCGCAGCACATGCTAACACACGATTCATGGAAAGATAAGTGTAAAGGAAGCGTACCCTAGATCCCGGCGATAAAAGAGTTGATTAGCTTCGTGGTGACGAGTAGCAGCAAAGAAAGGACCTGGACAATGGGGTTCATGACGAAAATGGAAGTGGAAAATAGAAAAAAGTAAGTTTCTGCCTCATTTCCTTCAATTCCGCCAACTCAATGTAGTAGGTATCCCTGCCACAGCTTTCTCGACAGAAAGGTGCGTCGTTATTAGCCTGACGGTAATCTTGGCTGGATTCCGGCTGACATCCGCTTCTGCCAATGACAGCGTCAACACAGGAGAAAAATCCTGGCGGAGTCACCGGCACTCAGACAATCTTTCGTCCATAGACCCGCCAACAGCTAAATAGAGCGAGTGGACCGTCAAGTAAGCAGGCGATGAAACGTCGAAAAAGGGACGGGGGGATTCGATTCCGCCATGATCTAAATCAGGCCCTTAGTTATATATTGTGCATTGGTATACCGTGATTGGTTTGCGTTACATGCGGATGAGAAGTCAGTATGTGATTGGATAATGCTGTGTTTTCCAAATGTAAGAGGCAACCATGTCGTTTTTAGCACAGTTTGGTGCGTTCTGCGTTTTACTGCGCTCTGTGTTACGGTCTTAGATATAGATAAGTAATAGGTTTTATTGTTGTTTGCTACCTATTACCTCTTTATTAAACTGGTAATAGGTAGAGAAAATTATTTCTTAATTTATCTATATTTTTGCAGCAGTTAAGGAGTTAAAATTAATTTAAGCAGTGCCGTAATTTGGGAGTATTAACACGTTCATCCGTAGACTTTTTTTGTGCATATTTAAATATGTTAAAAATAGAAAATAAACTGTAGTACACTATATTTGTCAATTATAGTGTGTTACAGTGTATTTTTTATTTTTTGACATATTTATTTTTTGATTTATTTTAAGAGGCAGTTTGATAAAGTGGTGATAGGTAGGGGAAAAATTTCAAACCTAATACTTCTATCCAAAGGCGTAACAAAACGCAGCCAAAGGGCACCTAAAAACAACATGGCTGCCGTAAATGTTTGTAGCCAATCACATAATGACTTGTCATCTCTAGGTTCCACGATACAGTACCACACTAGGTAGTCATAGTTAGGTCAGCTGTTCCATAGGAAAAGCGTTTTTTTGTGTTGCTAACAATTTTGGCACCGTTTGGCGTATCTCCACGAAATTTCCTAAAAAAAGTGCTCTTTTCCTGCCTAGTTTGTCCATGGAAAGTTTTGGGTGATCTCTCAAGCAGGGGCCAAGAAAAAAGGGGGCCCGAAATGCAAAATCCCAATGCATTTTCCATAAACTTCTGTAAGAAGCGCTACTGCGAAAACCGCTGAACGGAATTACACCAAATTAGTCAGGAAGTCTTAGTCTTGGTCTTGGTCCACAGACTGATCTTTTTGTGATTTGGAGTAAATCTGTTCATTAGTTTTGAGAAATTAAGGTACAAACATATTTGGATATCTAGATGGTTCAGTCTACGGAAGGCTCGCCAGAGGCCTGCGGAAGCATAAGTTTAAAAATACTGCGTTCTGATTGGCCCAGGGAGCTTTTTTCCATTGGGCCATCTCGCTCCCGGAGGGTTCAGACTCCCACAGAAGAGAGCGCTCTGGTTGGCTGCCAGCAACATGAGACAAATGTTGCTGGCAGTCCTTACAAGACTTGGGGATTTAGTCCCCTGTCCTGAAATTTAAAAAAAGAAATATAATATACAGGGACAGGGTAGGGATACTCTGCACAATGGAGGAACATAAAGGGACCACTTTTCCTACACCTGCCGGGGCAAAGTCCCCCCCAAATTTCCTTTTTTTGCGGCAATCCCATGAGACTCAAGTGGAATCGCGGCGTATGGGGAGGGGGTTGTGAGTAGGGCCCGCTTCTTTTGCCAACTGTGGGACCCCCAACCCCAGGGGCCGTTTAAACTGTTTAAGGGGAGTATCTGAGCACCTTTAACATCAGGTTATTGGCAGATTGCCCTCACTCCAGGAGCCATGGAGAGGTCCAAGTTCATCACCTGTCTTGAAGGTCCCTGACTTCAACAAAGAGTTTATTTTCCAGACAGATGTCTCTGAACATGGGATAGGTGCAGTGTTGACACAAGTGAATGATTTGGGCTATGATTAGCCAGTTGCATTAATCAAAAGGCAACTCCTTCCTAGACAGCGGTGTTGGAGTGCCATTGAGAGGGAAGCCTTTGCTGTGGTCGGGCTCCTTAAGAAGCTAAGGCCCTACCTGTTTGGTAATCACTCCAAAGTTTAAACTGACCACAGACCCCTCAAGTGGCTGATGCAGATGAGTGGAGAGAACCCTAAGCTGTTGAGGTGGTTCCTTGCCCTAAAGAGTTTGGACTTCATAGTGGGACACAGACCTGGGACTAACCATGCCAATGTAGATGGCCTATCAAGGTTCTTCCACTTAGCAGATGAGAATCATCAGGAAAAAAGTTAGTTGCTGATCACCTTTCTGCTGAGAGTGCACTGAGGCCTGCTAAAGACCTCTGTGTCAATGCCCTGCCCCTAAAGTGTAGTTGAACTAGCTGTATCCAATTTGAAATGGCTATTTTAACTGTAAGTCTCTAGTAGATGGTCCCCTGGTACACTGGGCATGTAAGTTAGAGGGTTACCCAAGGGCTTGCAGCACTGGTTATACAATCCTGAAGGTTCTGCAAGTAAAAAGAAGTCCTCCAGTTCGCCACTGCATACTGGTAGAGCAGTCGTGCACTGCTATCCCGACTTTGCTATTGAAAGCAATGGCAAAGCCACCACTTCCCCAGTACATCTGTGTAAGTCACCCCTCTGGCAGGTCCATGGAGTTCTAAGGCAGGGTGTGGCATATGACACAAGCAGGACGTGTACTTTATATATAACATGAGTAAGCAGTTCCTTTCAGAAAAAAGGGCGAATATGAGGTCGGCCAGACATTAGGGAAGCAAGGAGCATGCCCTATGATGAAGCATGACACCCACGAGGAAGGTAGGAACGACTTTGGGTAGCACCTGGTTCATGGGGAAGAGTACTAACCTACAGCATTACTACACGATTCAGATTCATAAACTCTGAAAACATAACAATGACATATTTGCCTAAAGATTGTGAGTACAGTGCAGGGGTATTCCATGTTTCGAGTGTAATTATTTATTCCTCTTTGTATGTACATTCCATTACTCAGTTTGGGAATTGTGTTGAAGATTGATTAACTGGATAGCTTTGCGGAAACATGTTCACAAGTGAAAGCTTGAGACCGGTTTATCAACCCTGCTTACAAAAACCCTACCCAAGATACTTTTAATGTTAATATTTTCAAAACCATTTAAGGCATGAGTGCCGTGCAAATACACGTAACATTTGGTTTGGATGTGTATACAAAACATAAACAAGCATTGGCATAGCCAATATGTCTTGCCTTTGGGACCTTATAAGTGTTTAGCCATGCAGCAGTTGATGTTGTTGCACCAAGGATATTGTGCTGCATAACTAAATAAATATAAGGTTCCAAAAGCGAGACCTATTGGCTATGCCAATGCTTGTTTTCCCTTGTTCATGGTTTAGTGCTGATCTCTCAAGCAAAAAATGTCCCATCTTTACATTCTTGGACTATAAAAGGGCTCAGAACGAGGCTAGTTCCGTGAATATAAGGCTGGAAAAGTACCAGAGCATGGAAGAACGAAAAAATATGAATGTTAGAGAAAATTATTTGTATTGTCACTGGAGCTTTAAACTGTAATTGAGATGCCTATGTTGAACATTTCCCACTAGTAAAACCAAGTGATCCATGTTGGATTATTTTACAAGCAAATAGTCTACAAAATTAGTGCATGAAGTATTATATATTTGTTATTATATACTAGATCAGAGTGGTTCATTAAGTGAGTAACTAAAAAAAGATAAACATTAACAAAACAAGTAGGATTGTCTTCAGTGTGCTAAAGCATGCAAGCATCATTTATGAATGCTTGTCTTTTCACGTTAAAGCTAAATCCATTGAATTTATCAATGATTATTCTTTAATAAACTACATTCACATCACTGTTAAAGAGCCTTGTTTTCTTACACGTTGCATTGGTGTTCGTAATGGGACTACCTGCAATACGCTCTTTAAACTAACACTATTCTTGATTAGCATCATCCTCTGCTATTATATGCCGGAATCCCAATGCAGCTGTGCAACTACCCTGACAAGAAAAATCTCTTCCAATCCTAGAAATTGTAAACACATATCTTTTTTCAAATGCACTTCAGCCCATACCTATGCACCCTATTTTGGACTTGCTGATATTATGAATAGCAACAACATGGTAATGGATGTAATTCTTGAGTTTATCTCAGCCACTGGCAATCGCTCGGGCCACATTCCAGTCCATTATTATTGCCACCATGCCACTATACACAAAATTCTGCTGAATGCAAATCAGTACCGACCCTGCTATGCATAGTAATAGTACATCCCGAACTACCAGGGCAAGGCCCCTTCCTGGTTGGACCACAAGCAACCGCAGACTGTCTTTGACCTACTTAGCTCTTCTCAGTGAGGTATAGCGTGAGTGCTATGGCACAGTGAGGACTACTTGTCGCTTAGGGCATAAACTGCTACTTCTGATAGAGACTTCTAGAAGCAGATTCCTTACCTTAGAATTATCCCCAGGTATCCAATTAAATCAAGAATTGTTTTTGTCATCAGTGTCCCTGCACCCCGAAAGGTGGTGTTGTTCGGCTCCGCCTGCCGTTGTCGGCATCATCTGCCCTTGAAGTGACATTCTTGTTGCCTATATAGGCGCCACCCCAGTGTGCTGGTGTCAGTTCTTTTCTTTCTGCTCCAGTCAGTGCAGATCCGGAAAAGAGCAACCCCAGTCACTTTTTGACTGACCTTTATTCAACCTTTTGTGGAAGACTATTTTTAGCCATTGTCTCCTGGTAGGGCTGGGTTGTCAGTGAGGATGGCTGTTTTAAGCCCTGTGGCTCCTGTTAATGGCAAATGTCGGTGACAGACCCACACCTTGTCTGCCTCTGGTGCCTTGACCAGGAAGCAAAGACCTGCGTTGATTGTCGTGCAATGCACCCCTAAGGCCAGGAGGGAACGCTCCCTCAAGCACCTTTCCTCTCACTGTGCGACGCTGCAGCAGCCTTGATCCCGGTCAAGAGCAAAGTCCCGAGATCGGTCACCGAGTCACTCTAAATGCACAAGGTCACACTCAAAGTTGTCTTGGCATTTGGGTAAATCTCACAAACATAAAGAGAACAAAAAGTCTAAGATTTCCTCGACTTTGCCCCCTCTGTCAAAATCATCCGACGAGAATGGGGTGCATTGACATTCAAGGCCTGGCTTCGCGGTTTAGACTGTGCCTGGGTCATCTCCTCATGCTCTGAGTATTGAGGAGCCGGAGTGACCCCGTCCAACTCCGAGAGTTTTATCAGGCCATGCACCTCATATTTGGGGGCATGTCCGACTGGAGTGCCTTTCGGCTTCCCGGGTTACAGAGGTCCCCTGCTGGGCCTCCACCTACAGATTTGCCCCCGGCACCAGTCAGGCCCCTTGGATCCATGGATGGATTTTGACCATCTGGATACCTTGGGCAAGAAGATATTTTCTTCTGCCAGCATGGCGCTACAGTCCGTGAACACCGCAGGTCTTTTGGGCCTAAATTCCCATTAGCTTCTGGACTATGGTTGTGCAGGTGGTGCCTATGGTCTCGGAGAAGGCCTGAGCCATACTCTCCCAAGTTATTACTGATGAAAGGATGCAGCATACGTTTTGGGCTGGATACGACCGACTCACTAGGCAGAGCAGTTTTATCTTCGTTGGCCCTTAAGCACCACGCATGGTTGAGAACCACTGGCTTCCGGGGGATGTATAGGCCTCGCTCATGGACATACCCTTTGCTGGCTCCTCTCGCTTTGAAGACGAAGCTGACTCAGCGCTAAAGTTCTTCATGGACAGCAGAGCTACGGCTAGGTTCTTCAATTTTTCTATGGCACCTCGCCAACCGAAGTCTGCCATTTTTCCTTTTCCCGCCATCGAAGGGGCTTTCAGCTGCTTCTCTACCTGCCTAGCCACCACGGCATGCAAGCTTCTCAGCGCCTGCATGGCAGAGGATGCGGTAATCGCAGACCTCGTGGGTCAGGTAGCCAGAGGTTGGGCCAGTTCACCAACCACCCCTCCCCCAGCCCCCACGCTGAGCAGCCACAGCCTCTTTAGTTCGCCCTCCGACCATCATGGGAACCTAGTGGGAGGCAGTTTATGCTATCACCTGCACCAGATGGTGCACTGGAGCTACTCCCGTACAACAGCGACTACCCCTCCACCCATGCCCCCCAACTTGTGAAAGGCTGATGGACAACCATATCTCCTTACACTGCTAGGAAGTGGCGGCTCCCTCTGCCAAGTTAGCCATGGAGTGGCAGCATCAGAAGTATGTTGTGGTTGCTATTCCCACTACTTTCTGGTACCCAAGAAGGATTGAGACCTCCTGTCTTTTCCTACACCTGCGCCCTCTCAGTTTTTTCCTGAAAGGAGAAATTGAAAATGCTCACACTCGTTCATGTCCTGTCTGACCTGGACCCAGGAGACTGAATGGTAGCGTTGGATTTGTAGGACGCATACTTCCAGATCCCCATCCTGCCTGCCCACAGATATTACCTGTGGTTCTCAGTAGTCCAAGAGCACTTTCAGTTGACTGCGCTACCCTTTGGCCTTACATGTGCCACTCGGGTGTTCACCAAGGTGATGATGATAGTTGCAGCTCATCTACAGAGCTCAGGGGTGCTAGTTTTCCCCTATCTCGGCGACTGGCTGTTGAAGGCGGGCTCACCCCAGGCGGTCGTCTCCCACCTCCAGACTACGGCAGACCACCTGTACCCTCTGAGGTTCACTATAAATGTGCCAATGTCGCACCTCTCCCCATCTCAGACGCTCCCTTTCATCGGAGCTGTTCTCGACACAGTGCAGTTTTGGGTTTATTCTCCCGAATGGCAAGTCCAGGAATTCAGGCTATGATACCGATGTTTCAACCTCTATCCTGGATTTCGGTGAGACTGACTTGGAGGCTACTGTTCCTCATGGCCTCCTGCATCCTGCTTGTGACACATGCCCATTGGCATATGCAGGTTCTGCAGTAGGACCTGAAGTTCCAGTGGGCACAGCATCAGAGGAATCTCTCTGACATGGTCCAGATTTTGGTGGGCACTGCAAAAGATCTGCAGTGATGATTAATGAACATCGATTGGGTCCGCAGTAGACCACTCTTCCTTCCCCAACCAGATCTGACAGTAGTGACAAATGTGTCACTCCTGGGCTGGGGCGGCCATCTGGGAGAGGTGGGGATCAGAGGCCTATGGTCTCTGGCAGAATCCAGGCTCCACATCAACCAGTTGGAGCTCTGAGCAATCCGTCTAGCATTTAAAGCCTCTCTACCCTCCATTACGGGAAGGCTAGGGCAGGTGTTCAGGGACAGCACTGCTACCATGTGAAACTGCATCAAACAGAGCGGGGAGTGTTGTGGGCCCTTTGTCAAGAGGCCCTACGCCTCTGGAAATGGCTAGAAAGTAAGTGCATATCCCTGGTGGATCAATACCTGGAAGGGTCTCTGAAATTCAGAGTGGGCAAATTCAACCGAAGATGGCTAGCAGATCAAGAATGGCGTCTCTATCCAGAGGTGGTGCAAGGTCCCTATCAGCAGTGGGGAGAGCCTTGGTTAGATCTCTTTGCATTCGCCAAGAACGCACAATATCAGCAGCTCTGCTTATTGGAGTTTCCCAGGCAGCTCTTGCTCGGAGACCCTTTTGTCTCCAGTGGAGATCAGGCCACCTGTATGCCTTTCCACCAATAGCACTGCTGTCCAGAGTTCTCAAGAAAATCAGGAACTACAGAGCCAAAGTCTTCCTTGTGATTCTGCACTGGGTTTAGAGAGACTGGTATCTCGAACTTTTGCGCATAGCCATCGGTCCTCCAATCAGGCTGCCCCTACAAGATATTCTTCTGTTGCAACAGCAGGGGAGGGGTCTCCACCCAAACCTGTCAATGCTCCACATTCATGCTTGGAGATTGAGCGGCGACAGTTGACAGCTTTCACCTTTTGCGTGAAGTCTGTAATGTTTTCTTCGCAGCTCGGCCTGCCTCCACCAAAATGGTATACGCTGGCCATTGGAGCAAGTTTGTGGCATGCTGTACAGCCAAACCCCTTTCCCAAGTTATTTTGTTTATCCGTACCCTGGCTCAGCAGGGCTCTGCATTGGGCATGATAAAGAGTTTTTATTCGCCATATCTGCTTTACTGCGACTGCCAGATCAGCCTTCCCTCTTCAAGTCCCCTGTTCTATATAGGTCCCTAATGGTTTACAACACTTATTTCCTCCAGCTCACCTTCATTATGACCATAACTTGGTTCTTTAATTTTCTAATGTTTGATCCCTTTGAGCCACTTCATTCCTGACCTCTTACACTTCTTACCATCAAGTCGGCTTTTTTGGTAACAATTACATCTGCCCGGGGAAATGATCATTGAACTGCAGGTCATACCAGCCCCCATAGGTCTCTTTGTTACCCCGACAAACTGGTCCTTCTGACTCTAGTACACTTCTTAGCAAAGGTGGTTAACCTTTTCCATTTAGGCCAGTCCATCATCTTACCTACTTTTTACACTCCGCATCATGCCTCTAAGGAAGAGGTGATAACTCCACCTCCTGCACCCAAAAGAGCTTTGTCGTTCTAGCTTGACCGCACAAAACCAGACCAGTCTTCGTGGGATATGTTGAAGCTAAAAAAGGGAAGGCCATGCAAAAACGAACTATCTCCAGATGGATCATGCTCTGCATTAAGGTCTGTCACGCATTGGCCAAAAAGCAGTCCCATAAGGGTGTGTGTGCTTACTCCGCTAGAGCCAAGGCTGCACCCACTGTGTCAGCGCATGGAGTTCTGGTCCTGGACATCTACCAGGCAGCAACTTGGGCCTCACAGCATACATTCATCAAGCACTACTGCCTGGACAGTACAATCTGTCGGGAAGTGGGCACTTTGCCCGTTCGGTTCTGTAGGTCTTTCTAGTCTAAATCAAGTTTGCAGACCCACCTCTGGAGAGGTATTTTTTGGGTTCCTATTCTAAGGTAAGGAATTTGCAGCAACAAGTCTCTACCAGATGAACAAGTTACTTACCTTCTGTAACTCCTTATCTGGTAGAGACTCTTATCTAGACACAGATTCCTTACCTCCTCACCCATCCTCCCTGCTCTGTGATTGGATTTGCAGGTACAGGGCTGCTCTCTTCACAAGGCCCTAGTTCCACACACCAGTGTCAGTGTTCGTAGCTCCACACTCCTGGCATGAAAAGTTGCAAAAAGAAACTGAGTCCAGCGCTCTGGGTGGCGCCTATAGGGGAACGGAACACAACACTTCTGTCTCGAACAATGCCACGTGGAGTCTAAAGATGCCACTTACTTGTGCTCTCTCAATTTTTATATGGGTCCAGTCTAACACCTGGGGATAATTTTACGGAAACAAACCTTATGCTAGATAGTCTCTACTTGATATATTGTCAATTTATTAAACAACAAAGTGATAGATGGAATGCTCAAATTATTCCTAACCACTGACAATCGCATGTGACTGCATTCCAGTCTCTCACTTTTTCTCCCTCTGTGCCATTCTAGAAACAAAAGCCCATCTTATGCAAATTAGTACTGACTCTACTTGTCATGGAAACAATCCGTCCCAAACTGCCAGGCATTTGTTCAGCACTTTGTTATTGCAGTTTACACCTTAAGTGTGACAGGTACGCCCAATCGTGGGTCGCATTCTAAGTAGGTTGAAACTGGTAGGGGGTTGCTTGTGGTCCTTTCTGGACGGGGACTTGCCTGGTAGTTTGGGACAGGCTGCTCCCATGGGAAAATGAATCAGTGCAAATTAGCATGAGGCAGACTTTTGTCTACAGTCGCTTGGTGAGTGAAAAATTATGGACTTGAATATGGCCCAGCGATTGCCAGTGACTGAGATTTATTCAGGCATTCCAACTTGTTGTTGCAGGTTATTAGGACTAGGTAATTTGAACACTAGAATTCTAGTCTTCATTTGCTCTGTATTGAAATCTCTTAATTATTTTAACAGGAGTTTCGTCAGAAAGCCCTTGACTGGGAAAAGCAACGACTCATTTTTCGGCAGCAGGTGGAATCACTAGAAGTGCAGAAGAAAACATTGGCTGAGCAGTGTGAAATCTGTCAGGTATGGGGACTTTTTTCTAGAGACAAAATAAACGAATCCAACAGCATAGTCAAGCACAGTCCAGCTGAAAACATCTCACCTCTCTCCATAGAGGCATGGAGCACATGCACTTTCTTGTACTTTGGTGACAGACCACTGATTCTATTTGAAAATTTGGTTAGAAATACTTATATTAAGAAAGCTTGTGATTGGTTTAAAACATCAGACAATAATTTAAAGCTAAGCATTATTAATCATGTAAAAATTGTGATATCGCACAACATAGCATTCTAGGTGCGTCCCAATCTGAATTCATACAGAGATGTAGTTTGGAGCCAATCATCCTCCAGGTGACGCCTTGCATGTGTTTGATAACAGGCTTGTCTTGCTGTTTTTGTAGAGGCATATATTATCATAAAGATATTATGTATCCTCCGTAGATCTATTCATCTTGGTTCAGATCTTTCACTGATGAAATCTAAAACTAGCCGTACATTCTGCCTCATCGGGTGAATCTTTCATAATCTCAAAATCAGCGATTTTGATGGATACTTCTAACCATAGTTTACTTACCTTTTGAATTTTCCCCCAGGTGGCAGACTAGATCCATAAGTTTTTCAAAGCAGATCCCCCATGCTCTGCTAGGTAGCCTGCTCTGTGGTTTTGCGTTGACCTCGTTTCACGCTGAAAGTAACGGAGTAGAGCTGGATATAAGCGCTGCCCTGCATAGTGAGGCCAGTTCCTTTCTGTCAGTACCTTCGGACCCGGAGCTCCACTTCCTTTTTCCTTTGAACTGATGTGTTTTCAAATCAAAATCCTGTTGCAATTGAATGAAGTCTCCACCTAAAAATACAGGGTTCTAACCATGTCATGACTGCAGAAACAGATTTCGTTAACGGACCCGAATGAGGTTGACTTTGGTGTTTGGGCTCGGGTCGTGTGATGAGTGTGCCTTCCTGCGTATAGAAACTTGAAGCACAACTGTACTTCTCATATCATTGAAAGAAGTCCTGGACCTCACGTAAGCCACATTCCTGCTCCAAGTTAAGGGCACGACCTGCTGTAGCTCTCGGGACCAGTCCCTCAACAGGTGCAGTCAAAGTCCACCAGTACGCAAAAGCCCAAATCAAAGTGTAAACTTAAGGCGAAGAGGAACTCAACCCCATCCCTCACTCTCAATGTTAAAAAAAAGTTACATGAGAGTCAAGGGGCCACTCAATCGTGCTCCTAATCCCGAAGCAATCACTTATGCTTCCTGAGTTCTCTACTCCATTTACGATACAACAGAAGGTCGAAACTTTTTAGGGAAGCCATTCTATGTATTTTTCACACTCTCATAGCTCCCTCTGTTGCACCCTCAAGGGACCCATAGGGACCTCCAGTTGAGCTACAGCCAGTGAGCCATCCTCAGCTTTGTCTGAGCCCCTACAACTCTTTTTTGAGTTGCACACCAGCTTCCATTCTGACTTCGAGCCCTGTGCCATTTCCTCTGTTATCAGTGCCAGTCGTAACGCCAGACGCCAGAGGGGGATCCGCTTCTCACTCCAATGGCTGACACCTAGTTAAGCCATGCTCATATTCCCCTCTATAGCACCTGATTCTTATATAGCTTGCTTCAGACAACACACACTTCCTGCCTCAGAGCGATTCTCAGATCCTCCATCAGCTTTTTGGTTCCAATTCTGACCAGAGTTTACCACAAACCAGAGATGATAATTGTAGGAAGCTGGTTCTTTGGCATCTACCAATAACTAGGTATATTGTGTAAAGTCCAGAGATTCCCCCAGAAGTGTACAGACCCCAATGCAAACCGCAAGTGCTCTATTTGTGAGGCCTAACACAGAGGAGTGTACGACATTTGTTATACAATAAGTGATTATTAAATGGCACATGACTCAAAAGGGAGATCCACATCAATTTTATAAAAATAAGTTTCCTTTAAGATTTATTTTAAGACCAAGAATTGCATGACAATGCAAGTACTTTTTAGGTCTCGCCCAGCGTTGCAGCGCACATGCGTTGCTTGCTCTGCGAGGGCTATTGTGATCGAGGAGATTTCAGAAGGGGACTTGAAGCCCCACCCATCATTTTCATTGGCTGGCGTCATCGTATATGCAAAACGATGACCTCCGATTGAAAATGAGGCTTCTTTGTTCCCGTCCTGACTCCTTTTGGGACGGCCCATTCGGACTGGGTAGTTTGCTTGTCGGCTGTTGTGAGGGTATTTCTTATCTTTAGGAGACGTGGACTGATAGATCATGTTTCTGAAGTCTTTTTTTCCCCATTAGCATTATGCGTTATTTTGCCCTGGCCAATAGGACAGCAGTGGTGCTACGTACATGGAGAGGTAGGGTACTTTCCTAGTTAGTTTTAATGCTGTGCTTTACTTTGTACCCACCCGCTCCCGTTGTCCGTGTTCTCCTTCCTCTAGCTCCCTCCCTTTGTCGACGTGCATTCCGTGTTGTGCTTTGACCCCGTCCCAACTGCAAGCTCCCTGGTCCGGCCTCGCAGGCGGCCTGCTGGGTTGGTGCCTTCGGTTGTCTTGTGTGCCTCCGCCCACTTTCCACTACCAGGGGCGGTCACCACTCGGCTCTCCTCTCTCCGGGTGGTAGTCATCCACTGCCTTGGAGGATTAAGGGGGCGCGGGCTCTTGCAGGCTGGCTAGTGGGACGGGCACTCACCTTAACCCTTCCAGTTGTAGGGTCCATGGGTCCTAGAGGTATCCCCCTGCTCAGGGCCCTCGTCGAGCCAGCTATGCTTTGTTCCCGGTACCCACACACTCACTGGTTTCAGCGACTCCTCGTCTGCGGGGTGTGGGCTCGGGTATGCCAGTGCCTCTGTGCTCGTGCTGCGTGTACTTGGTGGGGCCACCGACGGCTGTGCACCTTGGGCCGCCCCACACGTAGGCGCTGTGGTCAAGGATCCCCTCGCCCAGTTGGGGCACTGCGGGCGTTGGGTCTACGCAGTAAGTGAAGCCATTTTCTTGCCTGTGGTTGTTCTGCCCTCCCGGGCATGAGGCCGGGCACTTGTGCCTATAAAGGGCTGTGTGGGCGAGTGCAGTTATAGCAAGACATAGCTTTGCCCCCCCCTTTTGTGTCCCTGTCTGCGGGTGTTGAGGCAGGTCTGATCTGGCGATATATGGCGTGCGAGCAAATTTGAGTGGCACGTTTTCGGCATAAGAGTGGCTGGGCACGTGCTCGCAGAGTGCCATGTTTTTCAAGGTGTGGCATACATGCTTAAGCAGCACCGGCAAGCGTTAACGCGATACAGGTTGGGGGAATACCTTTCCAGAGTCTCGCACAAAGCGACCTCGCCGATATAATCTCCACTAGTATTAGCACGAAGGGCCCCAGCTGGAGGTAATCACACAACGTGCAGGTAGCAAGGGATATAATTTATGCCTCTCTTGCTATGCATTTGGCGAAAAACCAGTAAGCTCGACAGGCACTGCGATAAGGATACTCCTGCAGTGCTTTGGGTGTAACTATCGGGAGAAGAGAGGATGTGACGTAACGGCCGGATGTGCCGTCTGTGGAGCGTGCTATCCGGGTTCAAGCCACGGCGTGGGCTCAACGTCCTGTGAGTGTGGGAGAATCACTCATCTCCCCGTGCCTAGTTACAGCACCTATCATGAGTGTTACATATTTTCAGGTAGGAAAAGAAGGAGCATTTGTTGACCTAATAAATTTGTGTCATGATGTGGGCCACATTTATTTGATAAGGATGAAGTAATCCAGGGAACAGAGACTCAGAGCTGGAAGCAGGGAGGCTCGCCATCCTTCACTGTTATACCGTCTGCACTGTACACTGCACTACGGGTCGGCAGCATGACGCCTCGGCTGCGAGTGCTTGCCTGTAGTTCTTCATTAGAGCTAAGAAATCTTGTTGCACATTGGAAGGTGTTGATCGTAGTGGCCGGGTCTCTGTGCTAAGGCAGGGTCGGCCCTGGTGCAACCGCTGGACCCTATGCTTTAGAGAGTTAAATGTGCTATACTGCCATGCGATCCAACGTATTAATTCTACAAATACCATCGGCCTCTCACGTGTGGGGAAGGGAAGCCCCAGCAGCTGTGGTAAGGTCAGCCTCGGTCACTTCTCCCACTCAAAGGTTACTATGCCTCGAGGGAATGTCGGAACTACAGGGAAAGGAGGGGGAACACTGAGCAGGGAGCAGCTGCGGGCATCATTAAATGGAATACTCAGTGTGAAGCGAGAGTCAGCATCTCACAGCGCGACATTCAGCTGCATTTAGAGGAACTAGCAGGCTAACACAAGGTCATTCAGTTAGTAAAACTTGTTGGTGTAAAATGCCTGTATTCATATAGCACCTGTTACCCCTGATGGGGTGTTGAAGTGCTTTTCTGGCGAGTAGCAGGCTACTCTGGAACCCATAAAGTATTAGTGTTGAAAATTAGTATAGTGAAATTTGAAATAATTTGAGTGGTGGATATGTTATTCATTGATTGAGAATGATAGTGGGTGGGTAGAAGAGTGAAGGATTTCTTTTTTTAGGTCATAGTAGGAGGAGGCTTTTGGATGAGTAAAAAGGGTTTTTGGCGGGGAGGAGTCAGAGGGAAGCGTTTAGAAAGGTTTGTTGTGGGGGATCAGTATAGTAAAAGAAGTGTCAGATGATGCAAGGAGGGGTAGAGTAGGAGAGAGTCAAGAAAGGGTTATTTTGGGGAACATAGTAGTTGTATGGGGTTTGGGATAAATGAGAGAGTGGGTGTAGAGGATGTAATGATAGATGTGTAGGGTGAGAGATAGGGAAGTGCATTGGAAAGAGTAGAAGAAAGAAGTTTGAGATGAGTCAGAAAGTTGGGCTAGAACATATATTGAGAGAAGCATAGGCTGAGAAATAGGGTAGTGCATTAGAAATGCTAATTTAGTAGAAAGTGATAAATATATAGATCCATACGTACATTGAAAGTATATAGATTCATAAAGGAGGTAAGTATATGCAGATTAAAGATATTGATAGAGGTACATGATGAGAAATAGGGTAGTGCATTGGATATGCTTTTTCAGGAGAAAAGTAACAGACACACAGATCCAAGTACATGGAGGTACATAGATGCACAATGGAAGCAAGTACATGTAGACCAAAGATGATTTTTTTGTTTTTGTTTTTATAACAACATAATTATTCTGCATGTTTATATAAAGCAATACACAAAGATAGGTACATATCTATAGTGAAATTAATGCTTATATAGACAGGGACACATACATAAGGTGAGTATTAATGAATGGTAAAATGGTAAGCATTTCTGGCCCAGATCTCGAACAGACTCAAAAAGGCACTCACCCTTGTCCTCTCCACCCTTTGCCTCGACGCCCGGGCTGAGACTGTGAGAAAGTGCCATCTTTCTTGCATGGTATGCCCCCACTTTTTGCTGAAATGCTGATGTACTTTGACTGAGTGTGCCCTGGGCTCCTGCCAATCAGGTGCCCAGGGCCTGTGTTCCTTCTCTAAAACTGTGTTGAAACTAAAACCATATTGGCATCTCTGGCCAGATGTCACTCCCTGGTAAATGGTACCCTAGGTAACCATGGCATTGTGACCAGAGAAGACCCCTAAGGGCTGCAGCACTTATTGTGCCTCCCTTATGGGCCTTGTACCCTGACACACACACACTGCCTTTGCAGGCTGAGTGTCCTGGTGCAGAACTAAACAAAGAGTCGACATGGCACACATTCCTGTGTGCTATGCCCGCAAACATACTGCCCTGGCATACATCAGTCACCGCTCTAGCCGGGTGCACTATGCCAGTGGTGAGGGCACAGGTGCATGAGCCCTGTGCCCCTACAGTATCCAGGGCCATTGCTGGGCACTGGAAGTGCAGTGATGCCATTAAGAGTATATGGTGCTGGGAGGTTGTCGTTACGAACACCACAGCACCATGATGGCTACACTGATGACTGAGAAGTTTGATATCAAACTTCTCAGCACATTAAACCCACACCAATGCCAGAGGGCATCTTAAAGGTGCCCCCTAAAACCTAACCCACTCCCAGTGTCCTGACTGCGTGGCACCCGAGGCTGCCACCACCAGACATGTTTCTGGACCCCTGGGTCGAGAGCTTGCTGCTCTCGGTGGCCTGAAACAATGCACATCCTGGGATGAGGTGCCAAGCCTTCTCCTCCAGGATGGGCAGGGGAAGATTCAAAGGCATGCCGCCTTTTGTGAGCTTCCCCAGGCCAATTGCTGTGCTCAGTAACTGGCCCCCACCGGTCGTGACCCCCACTCTGGCGGGAAGACAGGCGGGAAACCCTAAGTGAGGAAAGGGGGTGTGCCAGCCTGTGCCAACTCCACCCCTCAGGTGGGAGAGGCGAGGTGAAACACAACTCCGGGCTCCGGCCATCTTGAGGATGGGGAGCCCTGCCCAATCAGAGATAGGCTCCTGCCCCCCTCCCACAGGAAAGGAGCAGGATAGGGGGTGTACTCACCCCAGGACAGGGACCCATTGGTCCCTGCCCTTACACTACCTGTAACGCCCCTAAATTTAGTATTTAGGGGCACTCTGAAACTACCTTCCTCAGTTCTGATTTGAAACAAGCAAGAAGATCAAGAAACAAGAAGACCTGCCGTGCAGCTGCTAACAAGAGGACGACACCCACTGACTTAGCCCCAGTCCTACCTGCTTCTGCAAAACTCTGGCGCCTTCAGTGGTCAACAACCTCAAAAACCCTTAGGACCTGACTGCCATGTGACTCTACCAAGACTGGGACTCCCACGAGCAGCTGTTCTGCTAAAAAAGCAACACCCCTGGTGCCAACCAGGAACCGCAAATCCAGCACACTCTGCACCCGCCGAGCCCTGCCTGTGCCTAAGTGAACAAAGACCCTGAGGACGTCCCCCCCCCCCCCCCCCCCGGCGATTGTGACCTGAAATCCAGTGCCGAAGGACCCTCCTCGACAACCCAGACGACGCCTGCAGCCTCACAACAAGGGACCCTTCCAACCGCAACCTACAGAGGATATGATTTCCCGACACCAAAAGACACCCCTGCACCCGGCGCCCCATGGCCCCCTGTGCCCAACTCCTGGGTGCCTACCTATCCTCCAACTTACCTCTCGAAGTGGTGGTCGCTCCTGAAGAATCTCCGTCCCCGAGCCTACAGCCTTTGTTCACCTTCCAGCTTTCCCATTGAATAACATTGAGCGCCCGATGGCTCAAAAGCACCCTGCACCCAGCCGCCCGAGTGCCCCTGGGAGTGCAACCTCTGTCCTAATCTACTTCCCCATGTGCCCTGAGCAAGTGACCGGGAGCCCAACTCCCACAGCCTTGTGGCCTGCTTGCCAGCCGCCACCAACCAAAGGCCCCCTGCCTCTCATAGGATAACATTGGGCCTACTACCTCTGCACCCTGCTTACCCTGTGCCGCTGAGGGTGTAACAACTGTACCTACCTGACCCTGGGAGACCCCTGAGTCTATGCCCAGAACCTTAACTCTGCCAGTCGAGTACTTACCCAAAAGCTGAAAACTAATTTTTCTTCAATTGGGTAACATTGACTGGCTTCACTTGGAAATTCTAAGTGTGGAGTTTTTAAACTTTAAAATATTCCTCTAAAATCAGCCGAATTACGAATTCCGATTTACTCACCTGTTATCAGGAGAGATCCCAGTGCTGTATCTTTCAGCCCAGAGCTGAACCTGAAAAGTAAATATAACTGTGATTTACTGTTAACTCAATTTTCCTCCATAGGAATCTATTGTCTGGTTTTCACCAGAAAAGTTTCTAAGTGTCGATTTTGGAAACTTACAAATATTCCTTAAAAATCGCCTGTAAGACCTAAACGCATTCTTTCAATTGTTTACAGGAGATGCACCAGTGCTGGATCCAGGATCCAGCACTGAGTAAGAAAAAGTAACGATAACACTACTTACCTGCTAAGTCTATTTCCTCCCATAGGATAACATTGGCGATTCTATGTGAAAATGTCAACTTTTAAAATATAACAATATTCCTTAAAAATCACTACTGTAACCAAAACGCTTTTACTCAGTTGTTTACAGGAGATGTCCCAGGACTGAATCTAGGATCCAGTCCTTTGGTTAGAAAAGTAATCCATAAAGTAATTAATTGCATTTAACTGAAAATTCCCATTGAGCTCAATGTTGCATTGTGTTTGAAATTGTGTTGCCTATTACAACAACTGTAAGTACTGTACTTAAAAAGTCTATTGCCTATTTGAAAAGTATTTAACTAAAGTAACTCATACTGATAGGAGTATATTTTGATACCTTGTTGGTTCTAAAATAAAACAACTGTATATTTTTATACAAAACATTGGCCTAGGGTTCAGTTCTTGAGTGTGTGAGACCATTTGCTGACTGAGTGTGTACAACAAATGCTTTACACTGTCCTCTGATACTGCCTTACTGCTCGACCTAGCTACCACTTTAGAGAGTAAGGTTATATCTAACTTTAGCCTCTGCCATACCTCTGGGGACTGTGGACTCTGTGCACACTGCACCTTACTTTGGTCCAGTATATACATAGCCACTTTCTTACAGAGATGCCCTAAGCCGTGGCCGTTTATAGCCCTAGTAGTCAGGTGACCCCTTCAGCCAATGGGAACCCTAGCCCTAACACTATCCAATCACAACATTAGTCCTAAAATCTAGAACCAATAGGAGACCAGGACCTTAGAGCCAATCTTAAGCCCTAGTCCAAGCAACCAATCAGTTTAAAAAACCCTGATCCAGTAGAGGCCCCAGCCCTACCAGTAGTCCCAACCCTAGTCTGTGCAACCAATGGCACAGGAAGCCCTAATCCCTACTTCCAATAGAAAGCCTAACCCTACTCTTAGTCCCACACCTAGTCCAGCAACCAATAACACCAGAAGCCCTAATTGCGACTTCCAATTAAAGGCCTAGCCCTAGTCCCACCCTAGTCCCAACAACTAATAACACAGGAAGCCCTTGTCCCTACTTCCAATAGAAATCCTAACCCTAGCCCTAGTCCCAATCCTACATTGATTGAAACACAGACCCAGAAACCAATCCGAACCCTCAAAACCCAACCAATGAGGACACTGACCCTAATCCAATAGAAAAAGCAGATGAAACCACCAATCAGTGTACACATGTACCAAACAATATCAGACTATATAAGGTCCCAGCTACCTCAGACAAGGTTTGCTGGCCAGGGAGTTGGAAGCTGCTCCTCTATTCAGTACTCCAAGGAGGCAGACCGGCTCAATCCACACTTTGGACTCCTGCAGGTAAGACCCTACCAAACTTGTCCTCCAACAATACTATTTGTATAAAGCTTTATCCCTCTTCTGGCCAAAAAAACGAAGTGCACAGTCCCTATCAACACAGTTTAAACAGTTTACAGCAGATTACTGCTGTCTCGGGGGAGGGCTAGTTTCCCTGACTTGTTAACACAAAATGGTCACTGGGGGTTCACTTCTTATGGGGTTGCTTTCTCCCATGGTCCTCCAACAGAAGAGAGTGCTTCCTTTGCTGTGGTAATTGGACATGCTGCTGAGGTCCTGAACTACAACTGCTCTCTGTTGAAGTTAAGACAAACATTCTTACTGAAGTCCTGCAACCCGGACCTGCTTCCACTGAGGCCTTACTCCCATTCACAAAGCCGTAAGTGACACTCTGGGCACTTGGTCTGAGCCTTGCTTTTGTCTGCCAGTGAACAGGAAGTTGACCAGAAAGGCGCCACAGACCAACCCTGATTTCCTGAGCATCGTGCTATTCCTGAGAGTTTGGTTGTGAATGTTCTCTTCTGCTATAATTCTGTTTGGCCATCCCAGCCAAGAGGTAGGTCAACACAATTTGTCTACTTGGCGGCTATACAAGCACCCTCAAGGACATGTCCAATGAAATCTTGCTAGCGGTCTTAGAAGAGATTTAGGGCCTCCTTAGCTCAAAATATTCAAGATGTCTAGGTTACAATCAAATATGTTATTTATGCTGACCTTTTGAATATTTGGGGTGAGCGGTAGGTACTAATGTGGTGCTCCATTGCCATTTGTAAATGTGATCTGTGGACTTTTCATATGATGTACTTGCATCCCTTATGGATATGCTTTTTAATGGAGCCCGCCTTTTTGGTGAAAAAGCTAAAAAGTCAGGCCACAGCGCATTCATTGGCCACTAGACTTCTGTCAGGTAGGTGCTTCATCAGTTCCTTCCATTTCAACGCTCCGCCAGATGATTGTTACAGACAGTACCATTACCACCCCCCCTATTCACATTGCTTTCACCCTAATTCTTTTGTGGTCCGAGATCAGGCAGGCAAGGTGGAGGTTACTAGGGGCCAAGATCTTCGCAATCCCCCTCCTGGAGGCATCAGCATGCAGGCCACTTTAATTTGCCCTGAGTGAAGGTTCCTTAGCAGTGGCAAGATCCAACATTTTCTCCATGGGTGGCAATCCATCACATCTGACAGATAGGTTCTTCAGATCATATAGCAGGGCTACGCCCTTCTACTCCTTTCCAACTCGCCGCAGCTTCCTCACACATCAGAGCAGCTTTAAGTGGAGCACCTATCCATCTTAATGCAAGAGGTGCAAACTCTACTATCTCGAGGGACTTTTGACAGGCTTGGATAAGGAGTATCTTCTGTCACAGCAGCAGGCAGGGTTCCTCACCCGAACCTGTGCATACTCCACCTCTATGTGTGACGATTGAGCAGCGGCAATTGACAGCATTTAATTTGCCAGCTGAAGCTGTGCATGTCATCCTGGCTGCCATGCGCCCTCACACAAAATATATTTAAGTCCAGAGCTAGGACAGATTTGTGACCTAGTGCGTGACCTAGTGTGAAGTCCTTAAGACAGACCTTTTGCAATCCACGCTGTCAAATATGTTGTTATTTTTTGTGTTATGTATTGACTCTTTCTGCATTTATGGACCAACTTCCCTTGTTAAAATAAGCTGTTGTGATGCAAGTTAATAAATGTTTAACATATCTTTCCATCCCAACGCGGGTGAGATGACACCGTGGGACTTAATTTGGTCCTGACATTTCTCATTTCTACCCCATTCAAGCCAATGCAGAGCTGCTTGTGGTATCGTCTGATAATAAAGACTGTCTTCATCGTTGCAATCACTTCTACTCGTTGCATGAGTGAGATCCAGGCTCTCCCAGCCCAACCGTCCTACACCACCTCTTTTCCAGATAAACTGGTGCTGAGGACCAGGACGGTCTTCTTGTCAAAAGTCGTTTTTCCTTTTCATGTTGAGCAATCCATTGTTCTCTCAACGATCTTTTTCCCATTTTCCCCTCGAAAGAGGAGGAGAGACTCCATTGGCTGGACCCCAAAGATCTGTAAGCTTTTACATTGATCGCAACAAACACCATTTGGTGGAAGATCAGTTCTTTGGGGTTTTCTGATGCAAAGAAAGGTAAGGCAGTGTGGAAAAGGACTTTGTAAGGGTGGATAATCGTTTACATTATGATCTGCTATACCCTGGCTCAAAAGCAGCCTTTGGAAGATTCGAGGACCCATTCCACCGGGGCCAAGGCTACCCTATATCGTTGGCTCACAAAGTGCCTTTCCTTGACATGTGTCAGGCCACAACTTTGTGTCAGTGCACACATTCACAAAGCACTGCTGCCTTGACAGCTACCTCTGACGGAAAGGGCATTTTTCTTTGGTCCTGCAGGACTTTTTGTTTGAGCTCACTTTACAGACCCATCATTTGGGAGGTACTGCTATAGTGTCTTTTCCAAATGTGAGGAATCTGAGGATCTTTGTGTTTGTGGATGTGGAAATAGTAGAGCAAGAAAGTGACATCAGCATACAGGGTTGGCGCTTGTATGTATGCTTATATTAGCGGGCCAAACAAGGCCAACGCAAAGTCACACAATGTCACCTACTGATGCACTGCTATGAAAAACCACCGGATCTAGTATGATGCCTGGGGTACTATTCTAAAGGTGAGCAATCTGAGGTTGGATAGACTATCCCCCTGAAAGAATGTTACTACTAAAGGTAAGTAACCTGTTATACTATTTTGCCCCTGAACCAGCAGCACAACTTTGGAATTGATTGGGTTGTAAATTTCTGTCGCTAATTAGAGCTAGTCAGCCTTGCTCCTGGGGTGTGGGAATGGAGGGTGGCCTGGGCTCCTCCCCCTTGAAATCGTTTGAACAAAACTATGCCAATATATGCATTTTACAGTACAGTTTTTACATAATTGGCTAAAAAATCCAGTTCCACGAGGCATATCATTTTACATGATTTTTGCATGGAATTTCATTACATGTTTTCCTTCTGCCTGTATTGAGCACATTAGCAATACGTTATGATTGAGAATCTACTTGAAAAGGGAGTGGTGGAAGAATGATTAGACATCTTACACCAGTCTTGCAAGCTCAAACATTGTGAAAAAATCATTCACATCTTTATCAATTTAGACGATCCCCTATAAGTCCATAAATATGAGCCTTAGCAGAAAGTGCCCATTTGGTGCAAGGAAGCTTGATCAGCAGTAATTCTTCTGAATTCAGAATGAATTTTATCAAGTTTAAATATATTACAGAAATGCAGGTTTTTAGCCCTAAACTCCACCCTGTCATTTTCAGATAATACACACTTTTTTAGCATCAGTTACAAACATTGTATTTTGGATATTTGAGCTCAATTGCCCCGAGCAAAAGCTTATCATTTTTAGGAAAAAATATTACTCATTACGCTACCACCACACATTGACTGATTCTGCCTTTCATGAATTACATTGATTTTCTCTATCATTAAGCCAAAGCCAACATTATGCTATGGATAAGCATAATTAAGACAAGAAAACCCTAGATATGTCAAAGATTGCAACCATTGTATATACTGAGGGTAACCACAGGTGTGTGAGAAATGTACCCCATATTTCAAACGTGTGCACCCTATTGCCTGAGATAACCACTGTGGGGGCAAAAAATTCCTTAATATGTCAGGAAAGCTACACTGATGTCGAGAAGGCCCAACATTTGTCAGAGATGATTTCCTTCGTGCCAGGGCTAACACTGAGTCTAAGATTGTGCATGATATGAATACGAAGGACACGGCTGACATTGCCATAGGTAGGTGAACATATTTAATTTATGCCTACAGTATGCCAAGGATGGCCCCCTTTATTCCAGAGCCCCCATCATGCTAGGAATAGCAACCTCTGTGCCAGCAGTTCTCCCCGTATGTCAAGTATGCACACAACATGTAAAACATGTGCACCGTTAAGCCCTAGCCTCATAATAGCCCACGTTGTGCCACAAATGCCCACAGTCTCGGATGTGCATTGTTATGTCTTTTTTGTGGTAGAGAGTACAATTGGAGTAGGCACAAGGCTAGTTTGCTCCTTCAATAGAGTGGTACAGTGAGCAAAAATGCTATGGTCTGGAATGGGACGAAGAGTAGCTGAGATTAATTCAGGAAGCGCACCACTACACTAGAGCCACATAATGTCAGTTTACAGTGTTGGTTATGGTAAGAACACCAACATTACAAGGGTGTCACATTATGCCTTATTTTCCAAGCATTCTTCTTCTTCTTCAGTCAAAGTCAACCTTGATGCCCTACATTAACAGTTAAGACTGACAACCTCAGCCAATTAGCAGAGCAAAGTGGGATCTAGGTCTTTGCTTGAATAATCATTGGTGTCTTACCCTGCCCCTTGTGACTGTAGAGCAGCAGTGTGTTTTTTTTTCTTTTCCATACACTCTACATGTGGAAAAAGTACTGTAGCTTAACTCTCTCCCACCACTTATCAGAGGCAGATATAAGCTAAATTGATGGCACCCAGTTTAACTAATATCACAATGACTGGCAGTTGGAACTAGTTGTCTTCTTAGCATCTAGTATCTGACCTCAGTTTGGACCCAGCCATATGCAAATCAGTCTTTACTCTGTGCCTCATGTGAAAAGTCCACCCCGAAATGCCAGGCCAGGTCTTCCCTGAACCTGAACATAGACATCCTACGACCGGTTTCACCTTAGTAGGGGCTCTTCAGCCAGGTATATCTTGATTCAAGTGGCACAGATACCCCTTTCACTCAGTTCAGAGTGGACTGTTCCCATTAGGAGCAGAGTCAAGGCTGATTTGCATATGGCTGGGACCAAACTGAGGTGACGTGGTGGGTGACAAGCAGTGGATTGGGATGCAGCATTGAACACTTGCCTGTGGCTGAGATTAATTCAAGCATTCTGTCCCTCATTTTGTTTTTTGATGATCAAGAGGGTGGAGCTCAACAAGAGAACTTTCACATCCTCAATTCTTAGACACCCCCCCCCTATCTTCGTTAGTCATAAAACGTTTTCTAGATTTTTCAAGTGTACTAACTGTGGCTGTTTTTTTATTTTTGGCCTTGTCTCTTTTCAGTTGGTAGTGGTTGCAGTCATAGGTGAAAACTCTTGGTAGTTTGATGCTTTTCAAGATGATTTAGCTAAGGATTACCATTTTGACAACTTCACATCAGCATCATGCTTTAAAAAGGACGATGACCATATAATTCAGCTTTCTTAAAATTCCCTCAATCTGAAAATTGCAGATAAAATATTCTGGAGGGAAACAAATGTAGTCACTATGTAATAATATCCTACTCTGTATAAAATAAATAGTTAATGAGCTAAAATGTCAGGCAGTTGCTGTAAAACCAAAGTGTTATAGCACATTAAATAAACTCTTTTAATACATAAAGTAAGCTTTATGATTTTGGACTACTGAGATATGCAGACCTTCTGGAATTCAAACCTTTAGAGTTGCACACAGCTTGGATCAGTAGTTACTGTAACCCTGTAACACATGATAACGACATAAATGTCCTTGTGATCTTTCTCTTTGTCCAGTATCAGGAATCATGCCTAACAAAAGGTTAAATAACCATTGGTTCCACTTCAGAGCACCCACGTACTGAAAAGTCTTAGGAATTTCAACTAATTAGCGTTTGTAATGACATCTGAGGAGTTTTAGCTATCAGTGACCACAAAGGAGACACCAGTAAAATGAAACCAAAACAGAGTAAATATCAAACGAATAAAATAATACTCACCACAACACTAACATAGACTCCTAGCCTACAGACATAGGGTAGGAGAGCTCGGATATATTCAAAGCAACATTCTCTGTCTGCGAAATGGTCTGTTGGAGAGTCTCCACCCATCCCTCTATTATATGTGCACACTGACATCAGTTTGTTTCTTTCTGCACCTTCAGATGTGTATCCAAGGCTTTTTTTCCGGTTTAGTTAGCCTTCCACCTATTCTAAAAAAAAATGCAGTGTGCTAGGTAATGATTTCTTCTCCTATAACAGCAGCTTCTAAACCATGGCGTGACTATACAAAACAAATGTCTGTCACCAAGCTGCATGAGGTGTGTCTGTGATATCTTGACTCGGGCCATGACCCAAAGTAGTGCGATAAATGCATTTCATGCACCGAAAGGCTACCCGGGACCGAGAATCAAAGCTCCATGCCACAACGTACAAGAAGTCAAGACCCTCATCCTGCCCCTCTGTATCCAAGGAGTAAGCGTGAGGGCATCATGATGTGAATCTGTCCCCCTCTAGGTCCCCTGTCTCATAGCCGATTATCCAAATGATCGCAATGTGCTCCAGGTTCCTCTGGCCATTGGTGACCCAGCAGCAGGTTGAAGCCTTCAAGGAGGCCATGCTATAGATTTCTGGTGCTATACAGGCCCCCTGGTTTGCCTTTGGGGCCCTAGGGACATCAAGGTTTTCTTGTTGGGTTGCCACTGGCAGATCTGTCGTCTGCGCCGTCTAAACCCTTGGCACCCACTTAAAGGAGCATACTGATTCTGGTGTAGGTTTTTTTTCATTCCTGCTCCAAGATATGTGCCGGTTCCTTCTAGCTTGATGCCGATACTAACATCACCAGTGATGGAAAAGGATCCGGTGCTGATTCCAATGTCCCATCTCGAACCAACTTCAACCCGATCTTGGCTGATGCTGCACTATAAGATTACAAAAGGGCTATCAGTTGCCATACAGCTGGCTCTGACCCTCTGCCAAAGCAGACATGAGAGCGAGATTCCATTATCTTTTTGGCTCTGATTTTAAAAAAGTTACACCTCAGGATGGTAATGATGGTGGTGTGGAGTTTGCTAATTTTCACCCCCCTCCCATCCCACTACTCAGATGACATATTTGTTGTGGATTTACAAGAAACCTTTCAGCTCCGTACTTCCCCTGAGGCTGGAAGATCACTTGTTCACCAACTAAAGAGAGTGCTTCTTAAGCGGTAAAGCCCAGCAGAGGTCGAAGATTTACAGCTGCCTTCAGTTGAGACCAAAACAAACCTCCTTAAGGACATGCTGCAGCCTGGGCCAGCCAGGTCTGAGCCCTGGCTTTCATTTAACAAGACTTTCATTTATACCTTGATGGGCACTTGGTCAAAGCACTGTTTCTGCCCTACCTGTGAATAGGCAGGAGATCAGGCATAACAGGCGGTCTCCTGGCGGTCCTGATTTTCTTAGTAAATATACTAAACTGGAGAGGCTTGTGGTTCAGAGTTCAACCATTAAGGTAAATCCCAATTCAATACATGCCTTCTATGGAGGAGTCCAAGAGGATGAATGTGTTAGAAAACATATGTCCTCCAATGCCAGTCTGTCAATGTGATCAGTAAATGCTGTCTGTTTATTGCGTCGATTGACATGCCCTCCTGTACATGGCCAGCAAGATTTCTCTTCTGGTCCCGGACATTGGTTCTCTTTGGTTCAGACAATCCATGACTGACAAGACATGGCCTAATATGTGATTTGTACTGCCCTAGACACTACTAATTGCCGATGAGGGCAATTAGCACCAGTGCTGTACTATACAGACATGCAGGGATGCTTTCCACAGAATTCTACAGAAACGTAGCAGCGTCTCATCCCTCAGCATCCGAGCAAATTTTAGAGGAGCAACTGTCCATTCTCTTATGAAAGGTTTGAGTGGTACTCTCCTGTGGTGCTATCAAGAGGGTTCTCAGAAAGAGGAGAAAATTGTTATTCTTGCTATGTTTGTGGCATGTGTAGCTGTAGATACAAATGCTCTTCATACTCCTGCCATCTAGTGCTGGGCTCAGATGCGTACAACTTGTTTTTCCTCACAGAAGTCTTTCGAGTCACGATGTATAATGGCTCCTTCTCAGACTGGTAATGTGCATGGGTATCAACTCCATTGTTTTTTTCTGCCATCTGCATCAGGCATGCTTTGCCAGATTTCTGAGTTATTCCTGCATGGCACTTTGAGACTCTCGAGTTTTCCGTTCCTAATACCCTTCAAACAAGCCTTCGGTGCACCAGGTTCTTTGGTTTCTATTCCATTGTGGTCTTTCCTTTGGATCTGTATCTTCAGGTTTGTCGATGTACCACTCAGGGCTTCACCCCTTTTGGGCCTCTTTCATCCAGTCTCGCACTCCAGAATGAGAGTACCGTACTGGAAAAGACACCCTTTCACTACTGTCCACAGTGTCATTCCAAGTACTCCTAGGCAGATCAACATGCAGTTTTGCAACCTTTGCCCGTCACCGGGGATAATAAGGCCTCCTGCTCTGCTTGCCTTCGGCCCTAGAAAGACCATCCAGAACCATCATGATCGTGAACTTGCACAACGTGCCATGGAAAAACACAGAGACAACAATACCCCCACCATCTTTGAGGAAGATGCTGAATAGAAAGAAGGAGAGGTCGAACAGGTCGCATCTTGCAGCCCAGAATCTGATTCCTCCTTGTACTCCACGATTGATCACCCGTAGCACACGCCAGGCCTTTGTCAGATAATGACTAAAGGGAGTACTAGTTCACATGAAGCCACTCACTGACCCTCTGGGAGCTGGGCATCAAGACCACAATTGAGGACCCAGCCTTCCAGGCATACTCCCTTCCAGCCATGGCTGACACTAATCTAAGGCTTCACAGCCAATTTTGACTCCAGACACCAGCACAGAGCAAGACGCTCAAGACCTGGCCCGCCTCAACGCCAACAGTTTTATCGATTTACCTCTGGGAGCTTGACACCAGCTCCGACGGGCACCTCGGAGCCAAGACAACAGTCGGTGTCAAAAACATCGACGAAGCCTTCTGTGCCCAGTAAGCTATCCACAGCAGACTTCACTTACTGAGAGCTGCCAATACTTCAACATCTTCAGGTGGAGCTGGACTCTCAACAGCGAAGACAGGGACAATTACTTCAAAGCCTCCTCCACATGTTCAGGAGACTCTCCCTCGTAAGAGGAAGTTGACATTTGAGGAGCAACTAGCATTGGAATCCCCTCCACCTTCAAAGCTCAAAAAACATCAAGATGACCACTAGTGCATTGCCCCCAAGGCCTTCTCTCCCATCTCTTCCTCGTCTTCCTCCTCATCTTTCTCCTCCTCCATCTCTACTATCTCCACCTCTTCCTCCCTCCCACCACCACAAGGTCCCCGCCTCCTTCCCTAGAAGGCTCTACAGATTCCTTCTATGGGGAGGCGACTCTTCAGCCCTTAGGGCCAGTGTACGACCTAGTAAATTGCGCCTCACAAATTGCGACTCTTTTGCGAGTCACAGTTTGCGAGGCACAATTTACTATGTACAACAGTGTTTTTCTCACTGTTAACGATTCCCAATGGGGTTGCAAATTGAAAGGCTCATGAATATTAATGAGCCTCTCGCAATTTGCGACCCCATCGGGAATGGCAAGCCCTCCCCAATATGGTGGCCTGCTGGGCTCAGCAGACCACCATGTCTGGGACTGCTTTTAAATAAAGCTGTTTTTTTAAAGGCACCCCGTATTCCTTAACCACATGGCTGCTAGGCGTTTTCCCGTCCTGTGCTGCAGGATGAAAATTACCATTATTCATGACGAGCTGGCCTTGTCATCCGCGCACGGCAGGTAAGCGCCATGACGAGCCCAGCTCGTCATTAGCCTCGAAGGGGTTAAAGGAAAACAGGTAGCATTTGGAGAAAAAAAAATACAATTGACGTTTTTGTTTAATTTTTAAGGGCAGGTATTGGTCCCTGGGACCACTGCCTGCCCTTAAAAAATATTTTCCCCAGCGTTTATAAGCGTTTGCAGCATTTTCAAAGGGGAAGGGGGACTCCTTTACCACCCTCTTGAAGAGGGCGATAATTTGAGTGAGCTTTCCGACATTTGTTCTTAGGGTGGCAGTCGCTATTAGGAAGGGAACACCCCTTCCTAATAGCGAGTCACAAAACCCTATTTTGCGATTCGCACAAAATTGCGACTCGCAAAATAGGGTTTGTACATACCCCATGCCATTTTTGCATGTGCAAACAGGTTCGCAAACCTGTTTGCGCATGCAAAAATTGTCATATATCTGGCCCTTAGTTTCTTATGCTGCTCCCTATGACCCATGGGATGATGATGTGGTTGTCCCTCCAGGTGACAACACCAACATTCACCCTGCCAAACCTTCCCTCCTGACGTAACCACCTCTTACCAAGAGGTAATCCACAGGGCAGCCACCTTTCACTTGGTGAACCTACTCACCATTCCGGAAGAGTAGGACTTCTTGGTGGAAACGTTCTCCCACTGGTGCCACCCTATGTTTTGGGGACTGCTTAACCCTATGTAAGAGATCTTTAAGGATCAAATATGATAGAGACTACTAGTTGGAGATTCCTTACCTTAGAATTATCCCAGGTGTCAGACTGGATCCAGAAATGTTTTCATGAGGAGTACCCCTGTACGTTGGTAGGTGACGTCGACCAACTCTGCATGGCCTTGTCCACACCGGATGTGACGTGGGCGGTGCCTATATAGGCACCACCATGATGCGCTGACATCAGTTCTTTTCTTTCTGCGCCAGTTAGTGCAGATCCGGAGAGAATTACCCCTTCAGTCTTTTTGACTAAAAAAAGCTTTTACAAAACATCGATGAAGCATAGAGTTCTTCTCTTAGTGTGGCAGGGATGTCCATTAGAAACACCAGCTTCAAGCCCTGGGGCACCTGTGATCGAAAGATGTTGATGGCAGACCTGCACCTTGTATTCCTTTGGTGCTTGGAACGTGACCACGGTGTGCAGGCTTGTGCTGATTGCTGAGCAATGCACCCAAGGCTTTGAGGAAGTGAGCAGTCAAGTTCCTTGCTGCCTGACCAGCGACGCAGCAATGCCTTCGATCCTGCTCAAGAGGAAGGTTCCGGGATCAGTTGCGACTCCACATTTCTCGTGGCACTCTAAGTCGCCAGGTCACTTGGGTAAGTCCCACAAAATGAAAAAAAGTAAGAAGTCAAAGAGGCCTTCAATGTCACCTTGGCCAATGTGGGAGCATCGGCATTTGAGGCCTGACTCTGCATTGGAGCCAGCGCCTGGGTCAGCTTTGCACTTCCCTTAGTTTCTGGGAGCTGACCCTGATTCCAATGGTGGCTGTGCCCCCTCCCTTCGGTGCCGTCCCCATTCTGATCTCCTACTCCAACACAAAGCCGGAGGGACTTCGTCCGATGCCGACTCTGGCACTCACTCGAGCCATGCCTTCCAGGCTGGAGCATAATCCCTATTCCTATGGTCTAGGACGTGGGGAGGATTGAAAGGGGTAGCTGAATCCTGAGGAATACCAGCCCTTAGATTCACAGATGGACTGTTGTGAGGACTTGGTGCAGGCTAGTGAACTGGACACTCATCTGGATACTTGCATACTTTCTCCCCCTACTGTGGCTACGGAAAAGGGAGACTCCTTTGTACTGGTGGTGAGAAGGACAGCCGAGGTCCTTGACCTTAGCCTATCTTCAGTGGCAGTCAAGCTGAACGTCTTGATGGAGGGGCTTCAGCTTTCCGTAACCCTCTCAAAACAGCTTCTCCCTTTTAATGAAGCCCTTACTGACTTCCTACTTGGGACCCGGTTTAACCCCAGCACAAGGGCTCCTGTGAAGAGGATGATTGACCACCACCACTGCCCCAGGAGACCCCAATTTCCTCACACATCACCCTAGCCCATAGAACTTGGTGGTCCAAGCCTCTTCCTCCCATATAAATCCTGGCATATTCCCTCCCGCCCCAACAGATAGAGAATGCAAGATGCTGGACACCTTCGGGAAGAAGATGGTTTTTCCACCAGCCTTGCACTGCGGACCGTGAACACCACGTACATTTGCGTTGTTACTCCCATGCTCTATGGGACTCTGATTCGCAGGTGCAGCCAGAGGTTCTGGGGGAGACCTGGACCATACATTCCCAAGCTGTGGCTAATGGGAGGGATGCAGCTAAGTACACATTATGGACTGCATACCAATGACTCGCTGGACAGAGCGGTTTCATCTAAGTGGCCTTACAGCGCTACGCCAGGCTGAGGACTGTTGGCTTTTCAAGAGATGTCCTAGTGTCACCTATAGACATGATCTTTGAGTGCCCTGTTTCTTCAGAGACAATGTCTCACTTAACACTACAAAAAACAAACTCACAGTAAAGGCTCCACCCTCAATGCAATCCTCTCCAACCACAATGGCATATTCCTCCACTCCATTGTTCCCCTTGACTGGGCCGACCGTCACCTAATTCTCTTCGACTTCAGCCAGCTCAAGCGGCCCAACCAAACCCACTGTCTGAAACACTGGGCGAGGAACATACACAAAATCCAGCAACCAGGGCTACAATCTTTAACAGCACTCAAATTCTCCTCCCTCCTGAACTTGCCACCACCGATGACCTCACCTCCAACTTTAACACAAAAAATACTGGAATCCATGACACCATCATCCTCTTAAAACTCAAAAGATTAAGTAGCATCCCCTCCTGATCCTGGTTTAACACAGACTTGAACAAGGAAAGGAAACTCAGACTGATTAAAAGGAACTGGGGAAAACAACCCTCACTAGCTCATTTCTCTCTCATTGGAGCGGAGCTTAAAAATACTAAAAACACATCTACAAAGAAAAATCCTCTTTCTTCCATATCCAGCTGAACCTGTCCAGAAAACGGCCCAAGTACCTCTTCAATATCATCAGACACCAAACCTCCTCGATCCCTCAACAGCCTACTGATAATCCTCCAAGCATTGTGAAGAGTTTGCTAAATTTTTCTTAGACAAATTAACAAACATTGAACTCTTGCAAAACCCTCTCACCCGCTCTCCTCCTACTAAAGCCAACCCCCTCTCAAAGATGTCCCCCAGTCCTCCAAACCCACCCCACAGGAAACCAGAACACCAGCACCAATCACTTACATCTTAAAAAACAAGGCAACATGGTCCAAGTTGGAAACCATAGCTGAAAAGGAAGTCCTTAAATACTATCATGCTTTAAGCCGACCTCCCACCTTTCTGACCCTCTCCCCTCCTTATTTAAAAAAAATCTCAGACACATCATCTCGCAAACTTGGACAAAAATCATCTACTTCTCCCTATCCAGCTGCTCCATGCCACCTTATCTTAAACGCAGGCAAATCAACTCTCCTTAAAAAGCCAGACGCCTATCTCAATGACCTCACCTACAGACCTATAACCAACACCCCGATCCTTGCCAAAACTATGGAAGAATTTGTGCTCTCCCAGCTAAACAACCACATTGAAAAATATTATCTACAGAACACCTTCCAATCTGGTTTCTGGAAAGGCTGCAGTACAGAGACCTCAATCCAGAACATCACTGACTCCTGCCTCCTAATCCTCCTGGACTTCTCATCGGTCTTTAACACCCTCAACCACAACTCTCTTTTAAACACCTTCGTACAACGTGTTGGCATCATCAGTACTGTCCTACAATGGTTTGCTTCATACCTGAATGAAAGATCCCTCCTAATCAAAATAAATAATTCTGTATCATTAGCAGCACTATTCAAGGAAGGAGTTCCCCAAGACTCAATCCTATCCCTGTCTTGTTAAACCCCTACATAGGACCACTCACTTGGATCCTAAAACAAGCCAAGACTGCCTACCATCTTTACACTGATGACACCCAAATCTACATCAAAATCTTGTCACCTAAAGACATCCATTCCCTAAGTAACATGCTCTCCCTGATACAAACCTGGCTGACCAACCACAAACTAAAGCTCAACCCTAGCAAAACTGAGCTTCTCATTCGGCCAAATACCAGCTCACTCCCTATTCATAACTGGGTCTACAATTTAACAGCACTAAACTGCAAAGTATCCACCTCGAATTCAGTCAGATTTCTTGGAATCGCTCTCGACGAGAACCTGAACATAAAAGACCACATCAAGGTCTCAGCAAGAATTACCTTCTGCACGCTAAAACACCTAAAAAATTAAACCATTCATTACCCTTGTAGATCTGAAGACCGTAACACAATCCTTAGTCCTCTTCAAACTGGACTATGGCAACGCAAGTCACCAGCACCGCCTACCAATGACGTCCACCCTCAACTCAGTGGCCAGACTTTTCTCTAGAGAAGAGCATTATGACCACATCACTTCCACACTTTAAAAAACTCAGTTGGCTACCAGTTGAAGCGAGAAGTATGTTAAAAACAGCTTGCATAGCCCACAATGCCTTCTACTCAGGACAGCCATCCTACCTCGCCTTCAAACTCTCAAAAGCATGCCAAAAGAGACCCCCACAAAAGCCTAAACACGCTTTTCCTGATTCCACCCAAGAAAAAGACTAATAAATGTCTCGCTCGCTCCTTCTCCAGAAGCGCTCTCAGAATTTGGAACACTCTTCAATAGAACTATGGGACAACCAATCCTACCTGCACTTCAGGAAATATCTCAAATTATCTCTCCTCAACAAATACCTAAATCCCCCTCTTACATCAAATGTTCCTGCCAAGCTAGTCATCCTGGCTTAGTAACAAACTTTACCACCCCAGCCTCCGTAGCTATGCCCCATGCCGCAGTCTCCTTTAACTACCTCAGAACTGCATTGACAATCCTCTCCTTCCCCTATTGTATATTTCGTCCCTGTTGTATATTGAGTTTTACCGTATGCTTCCTACCTTTGTTATATCTCCCATATGCACCCTATTGTTTTATATCTCCTGTTATCGCTGTTCATGCATCCCTAGTAAAGGGCTCCGATACCTTCTGGCCTAGTTCACAATATATAACACTCTTAATAAATAAACAAGTAAAGGTGGATTTATCGCTGGAGCACTTTAAGGACAGCAGTGCTACAGCCAGGTCCTTTTGCCTTTCCATGGCCCTCACCACCCCTAATCCGCCTCCAGCCATGCAGGATACGCCATCACCTGCCCCACTGGAGATCTATAACATCAGACTGATGGATTCAGCAGATTGTCCGGAGAGGCTACACCCTCCCCTTCGCCCATGTCACCTGCTTGCCACAGGCTTTTGAACGATCATCTTTCCTTGCAGGCATGAAGTGACGGCTCTCTTGGCCAAGGGATCCAGAGAGGGCGCTGACTCCAGAAGTAGGTTGTGGTTTCAATTCAAGCTACTTTTTGGTGCCCAAGAAGGATGGAGGCCTTTGTCTTGTCTTAGACCTGCACCCTCTTAATTTCCTTCTCAAGAAGTAGAAATTCAAAATGCTCATGCTCGCTCAAGTCTTTACTGCCCTGGACCCGGGAGTCCGGATTGTAGCGTTTGTTAGAAATGGTATGTACCTAAGCCAGGCAGAACCCACCGCTCTAGTCAGAGTAAGGGACTTACACACTCAAAATAACCCCTGCTCACCCACTTAGTAGCTTGGCAGAGCAGTCAAGCTTATCCCAAAGGCACTATGTAAAGCATGTGCGCAGCACACACACACACAGACACCACTGACACAATAAATACACCACAAAAGAGACTCCACACCAGGTTATATAAAAATATCACGTATATTGTATATAAAAACATAGACCACAATCACATAAACCATAAATCGCCTTTCCACTAGGCACTTGTCATAACATCATAGGTAGTGCAATAAAGTAAGTACTAATAGATTGCACACATAATGAAAACATTATATAAGGCAACATTCCTGTGCATATTATATCATCTTAATATACATCATTACAAAAATGCAGTAGTTAGATGCAGAGCATAAATAAGACATACATAAGTCACCAAATATCACCATGAACGTATAGGGTGCAGATTACCTGCACTCCTACAACACTTTATGCAGTAATTCCATCATGTTCACACTCCAACTATTTTCCGGGACGATCAGGACTCCAGCAGGGATCTGTTCTGTGAATTCACAGAAGTGCCCCACTGCACAAATGTCCCCAGGTATGAAACCAACAAGATGGAAGAGGGTAGGCAAATACTGCAGAGTTCTGCAGAGAGACCTTGCTGGGTCCCCTGTTTGCAGGATAGTCAAAAACAGCTGCCTCAGAGTGGTACTGCAGCTTTTAAACACACAAGGTAGCCTCTTGTTATGGACCAGCCTGTGCTGCCCGAGAAGTGCGGCCAACTCCCCCGAGAACAAGAGCGTTCCTCGCACCCTTGGGGGACCCACTCTGTTTTTACTAGGGGCCCTCTGGAACAGAATGCGGCAACAACATAACTCCTTCCCCGAAACCCAAAGATCGGGATCTTGGACAGGCCTCGAACACAGGGCCCACGCTGAGGAGAGATTCTCCAATTCAGGCAGGGCTGGGACACAGCGCTATCCTACCCGCTAAGCAGTTCCTTGGCCCTGAAGATTTATGGGGGATGCAACTCTGGGCCGGGTCACCTCCAGGAGGCTGTGCTTCCTAGTTCCTGTGGTGACCGTCTAGGCAGAGCCTGCCCTGCCGGTGCAGCCAGCCTTCGCTGGGAACAAGTAGCAGTGCTTCACCACGCACTGGTTTTATTTTTTAGGAATCTCCTCAGCTTGGAATGAAAAATAAATAAAGCGCTCCATGCGCACTTTGATAAAACAGAATAAAAGCGCTCACCATGCACTTTCTTAGTCCAAAGGGGAAGAACAGTCCAGTCCTCCGCCTGCCCCAGACAGGAGCAGCAACTGCAGGCCAACCCACCCCTTGCACCATATTAGGATAGCACTCCACTCACAGCTCTTCAGCTCTCCTTCCAGGCAGATTGCAATGGGATCCAGCAAGCATCTTTCCAGAAGTCTTCAATTTCCCTGAGACTTCCAACAAGAGGCAAGCATGCACATGCCCTTGGCGATTCTTCTCAAGCAGGATACCACAGGAGGGCAAAAAGAGTCAGTCCTTTTCTTCTGCCACAGACAAAAGCAGCAACTGCAAGCTAACCCACCCGTCACACAAAAAAGGCAGCGCTCCTCACACAGATCTTCAGCTCCTCCGCTTGGCAGGGTCCTCTTGTTTCTAGAAGTAATCTTCAATCCTGGGGTTTTAGGTCTCATACTTATACCCCATTTTCCCATTGTTGTCTTTGCTTCAGAGTCTCTGAGCTTAGTACACACCAGTTCTGTCCTCCCTAGTCCAGCTTGACCACAGGGGGTAGAGGCAGCATTGTGCAAAGGAGACACAAACTATTCAGGTGCTAGTAAAACTCCTCCCACCACTCTAAATGTAGACCAGGTCTATTCAGCCTAGCGATGAGTCACCCAAACAACCCCCCTTGTGACTGTCTAGAGTGAATGCACATACCCAGCTCCTGTCAGTGTGAAACCAGACGGTGAATACACACACAGGCAGAGGCACACAGAATGGTAAAGCAAGAAAACTCCCACTTTCTAAAAGTGGCCTTTTCAAACACACAATTCAAAAGCCACCTTTACTATATGGTGTGTTGTTAAATTCGGAGTTCAGAGAGCCCAAACTTCATTTCACAGTACAGCTCCAATTGTGGCCTATGGGACAGACAGCCTTTCAACAGTGAAAGACGAAATACACAGTATTTCACTATCAGTACATGTAAAACACACCAGCACATGTTCTACCTTTCACATACACTGTATCCTGCCGATGGGGTACCTTGCGTTTCCCTTAGGGCTGCCCTACTGTAAGAAAAGGGACGTTTTGGGCCTGGCATGTGGGTGCACGTGCCAGGTCAACATGTCAGTTTGAAACTGCGCGTGTAGACACTTCAGTGGCGGTCTGAGACACATTAACTGGCTTACTGATATGGGAGCACAACCAGTGCTGCAAGACCACTAGTAGCATGTGATTTACATGCCCTGGCGCACTCGGTACTCTTTACTAGGGACTAATCAGTAAATCAAATATGCCAATCATAGATAACCAGTCAGAATCATAATTTACACAGAGAGCATATGCACTTCAGAAAAGGCGGGCTTGCCCCAGGCTGCCGTCCCCCTCCTCCAGACTACGGCAGACCTCCTGTATTTTCTTGATTTCACTATCAACGTGCTAAAGTCACACCTGACTCCCTCTCAGACACTCCTCATCATCTGAGCTGTTCTAGACATGGTGCAGTTTCTAACCTATCCTCCCGAATGGCGAATCCAGTATATTCAGGCTATGATGGTGATGGTTCAGCCTCTGTCCTGGTTTTGGTGAGGCTGATGGGCCTCATGACCTCTTTCATGCTGCTTGAGATATATGCCTGCTGGCATATGTATCTGAATTTCCAGTGGGCGCAGCATCAGGGAAATCTTTTTGACATGGTCCAGATCACTGAGGGAACTGCAAAAGATCTGAAGTGGTGATTAGCGAACAGCGATTGGGTCAGCTGTAGAGCTGTCTCCCTTCCCCAACTAGATCTCACAGTGGCAACAGATGCGCCACTCTTGGGATTGAGTGGCCATCTGGGAGAGATGGGGATCAGAGGCCTCTGGTCTCTGGCGGAATCCGGACTCCGCATCAACCTTCTAGAGCTCCAGGTGATATGGCTGGCATTAAAAGTCTTTCTATCCTCCTTTCAAGGTAAGGCTAGTGCAGGTGTTCACGGACAACACCTCCACCATGTGGTACTGCAAAAAAAAGGGAGGAGGCTGCCTATTCTACCAGGGCCTAGGCTATTACCACTGCATTGACTCTAAGATAGCTGCACCTTAATCTCCTTATTCTATGAAGTGGTCTGTTTCTAACATCTAAAAAGCTTCCATGTTATTATTCAGCAAAATGGTACCAACACTTATTCACTCTCTGTATTTGAGGGTAGGAAAGGGGAAAAATAAAAACAGATGTTAGGAAGCTGGGGTAGTGCTTATAAGGAGCTCCGCTCTATCACTTCCGAAGCATTACAGAGCCAACGTGGAGCTACACAGCACCACCTATTGGCAAGCAGAAGCACTGCTGAAAAAAGTCCCCAGATTCAGCCTGGCACTTGAGGAGTATTTTAAGAGGAGCCATCTGCAGTTAGACAGAGTATCCAATAGAAAGAGAGTTACCAAAGGTAAGTAACTTGTTCGGTTTTTTAATAGTGACCCAAACGTTTGTCTGTTGTGGTTGTGTGAAAATCACCATATCAGTAGTGTGAGTAGAATTTCAGGCTTTCGCCTGACACATACGTTAGCCAGACCTTTTCTCCATAGATGTTCACAAAAGCCAATCGTATGAAAAGCATTTATGTATCTTTTTGTCTGTGTATTTTGACCTTAGCAACAGTCGCAGAAGTATCTGTCGCAGCTCAGCAGTCAAAAGCAAAGGCACGAGCAGTTGGAGGTTTCCAGCCAGATGGAGATCCAGCATCTGAACAGCCAGCTGCAAAGGGCCAATGACTCCATTCGTGTGAAGGACCTGGAGAAGGAGCGGATTAACGTGAGGCTGATGGAACTTTCTGAAGCCAATCACAGACTTAAGGAGGAGCAGCAGCGGGTGCAAGAGGAGCTGCAACACGCCCGCAAACATATAGAGGTGAGACATGGAAAACACTCAAACCCTCTACGTCCAAAGGGACAGTTCATATACTTTTTCCACTTGTGCCTGACCCTGTGGTTGACTGACATGGGACACAGCATAGCCAATACATAATACCAGTCTACAAATTACCTAAAGGCTTGACCATGCTTGTGAGTGCGAGGGGATTCGGCACAGAGAGAGACATTTTGAAAGTGGGGTTGTATGAGCATTGCTTCACACTTCTACAGACTCATAAATATACATTTACCATGATCGGTATGAGTACTGTAGCCAGTGGAGGTTATTATGTATTCTGCCACTTGCAGATTTGCTTTTTTTCTGCTATAAATGTAGGAATGTCAGCAGCAGAATACAAAGCGTAAAAAAAATTAGCTCTTCTCACCACAACTGGAGCAACCCTATAAACAAATCATTGTGATAGTCCTAAAGTCAACCTTTTCATGTTTTACATACTCTTAAGCCATACGTACTTGCTACTGTGGTGATTCTGGGTAAATAGTACTTATTGTGACTGTGGAACAGATCTTTTTTTGAAAACACAATGTTCACCAGCTTGTGTAGTCAGTAGTCCATTTCAGTAGTTTGCTCACAGAGTCTGAATCTACCATTGATCAGTCCTTAATGTATTTACAGGCGTGCTGTGAAGAGATTGACCATGATCATAGCAGCAATGGAGAATACATGCCCATCCTTATTTATAAAAAATATAATGAAATTATATAAAGTATAAATAGTTGACATAATATCATATCGCAGATGCACCTGGCCTTGTTTGCTAGTTGATATTTTTTTTCCCAACATACGCTTGCCAGCTACAATTGTGTGCAATTCTGCTTAATGATATTGCTAAGACTGCTCTGTTTCCTCTGCATTGGAGCCCCACAAGTGACAGTGGCGTGCTCGGAGATCTCTGGATTCATGAAGCCAGCCAGTCTCCAGTCTTTGATCTCAGAGCAGGATGTTGTGTTTTCTGCTGCGCCGCTTTGTCAGTGCTGGGGGGATGTTGTGAGCTCTGTTCAGAGACAGCCTGGGAGGGCGATGGGCAGAGTGTGAGAGAGTGGAAAGGAGTATGAATGTCAAACAAGGGGTTCTTCTTCTTGCACCTAGAAGACGTTCTATTGAAGAAGAAGGCATGGCTAGCCTTAAATCAATTTCTTTCCAAGAAGGTCATCTTCCCAGTGTCTTTTATCAGAAGTTCCAAATCAAAGATGGCGCCAGTCTTTGTCCTGTGATGTCGCGGCCTAGCTGGACCAAATATCACAAGATTATGTGTTGCAATGTATTTATTCTCTTTATTTTCTCCTCCCATTCATTGGCCAATTTGAAGTATTTTTGTCCCTGATTTTTGCTCTATGTTTCTGCACCTGGAGTCCCATTTGGATTCTCTTCTTCTGAAAATAATGCACTGGTCTTTTTCTCCATCCTAATCAAGGTAGTTTTGGTGCCTTGATAATCAGCACTTTCATCTTCCATCGTGTCTAATGAACAATCTAACTGGAAACTTTTAGGGAGACTCCTGACACCTTTCAAGCAAGGACAGTTTGGCAGTGTCACTACTGGGAAGAGTCCGGGATCAAGAAGGGAACTTGAGAGATACTTATAGCATTCAGTCCTAGACTTCGTCAATCTTTCCATGTTTTTTTCTGTTTTCATGCTTGACTTGAAGACTTTTCTGGTTACAGAACAGCTTTGCACTGAACATCAATATCAGTGTAATTTCCATCCGAGATATTCATGATATTATTCCTTTGAATATCAAATATTATTTAAAAAAATGTATTGTGTTTATTAGATTAGTGTGGCACAAAAACATTTAGAATCTTATTGAGAATTCCTCTTAAGATATGTAAAAAATGTAAGCTTTGCTCTCTCAGTTATCAAAGTATAGGTGCTTTGCTGCACCTTTTAAACATTTTAACACTGGAATTGCTGTTTCACAGGTTTTTAATTCAAATAAAAACTTAAATGCGCAGTCATTAAACATTTGAATTCCTCGGTCAAAGAAGCAGCTCATGTTGCTACGACCACATTTTACATTCCTGGTCCTCCATTTCACTTGTTTTACCTTAAGCGTTAGAAACTTTCTTTTCTTGATGAGCAGGCTTCTTATTTCAGGACTAACATTCATAATTTTGTGTTAAGCTACTCGCGTGGAAGGCAAGATGGGAACTAAGCAGAAATAACATCAAAGAAGTCACAATGGAGGAAACGGGAAATTTCTCCAAAAAAAGAACATTCATAATTTTATGAGGACTAAGCAGCACCAAAGACATTTTTCCCCTCTCAATGTATTTAAGGGTGTCAATAGTTCAATTATAAGTAGAGAGTTCAGCCTAATCTTAATTGCTGTATTGCACTGCATCAGGTTTGAAAGTTCACCACTTAACTCATATATTTCCATAAATTAATGGATTTCAAGGCCCATTTAACTCAACAAGATCATCTTAAATCCTGTTCTATATGTTCCCTGTAACAGTCACTTGCTTTTGAGAAAACACTGTCCCTACTTAACCCTGTGTACACATTTAAAAGAAGGGCTGAAGCCTTGGAAATAATTGAATTAATTCCTACTGCTAAAAAAGTTGTTTGAACTAATAGGCAAAGCTCTTTTTCAACATTTGCCTACTGATAGGGAAATATCATATTTGGACTAGAATGACATTAGGTAACCATATAGAGCAAAAGGTACACTTAGGCTATGATAAGGTGGAGCAGTGAGTGGCCACTAAATGCCATATTGCATTGTCATCGCTTTAGTCTCTGTTGTACAATGCTAAATAGCAAGGCGATACAATTTCCCATTATTAATGATGGAGAGTTGATAATATTTTTACTACTACAGAATCGCCATTTGTATGTAATAAGTATTTTACCAAAAACAGTCCCTGAGTTTTGTTATATTATTTAGTTTATGATCAAAGCAATACATTGGCAATTAGTCTAGCTGTATGAAGCGATTGATAGTTCTGTAGTGGAGGATGACAAGTTTGGCATGTAAGCACATCAACATGGCCAGGTAAAACATTTGGAAGCAATTTTCTTTATCAGTATGACATTTATAGTATTCCCGGTCAGTCATACAGCTATGGGTTCGAGGCATGTGGGCTGCTGAATTCATATCTGTGCATAGATCGCCGCCTAGTGTTGGGTCCGGATGATTGCACATTGTTGTCCTGGAAGAGTCTTCGAAGTATCACGAGATAGGTGGTTCCTCCCCTGGACTACAGTGCGCATGGGCATCGACTCCATCCTCAGATTGTTTTTTTCCGCCATTGGGTTCGGATGTCTTTGGGTTCCCTCTAGTCGGAATCGATAGAAAACTTTCTTGAGACCAAAAGGTCTTTAGTCTAATACGTCGGTATAGTCTTGCGTTCGGTCTTAGTTCTTCCAGCTCGGTTCCGAGCCGGATTCTCTACACCAGCGTGCTCTCGGCGCAGAAGGCCCAGTCGACGCTCCAGACCTATCGACCGTCCATCATGGACAGAAGTCCATTCAAGAGATGTCCTGTCTGCAACTCGAAGTATCCCCACATCGACGTCCACCCGGTGTGCAACAAGTGTCTGTCGCCGGACCACGATGAAGCCAAGTGTATGGCTTGTTCACGCTTCAGGTCCAAGAAGACGCTTAAGCTTCGACGAGCTGCGCGCCAGGAGGCCCAGCATGCTGCACCGGCGCCTGTGGACATCTTCGATGCAGGGGATGTTGAGGACGAATCTATCCAGGACGTTACTGAGTCGAACCCCGCGTCGGACGTCGACTACGACTACGTCGCGGATGCAGAGATGTTCGAGGCCGAAGAAGTCGTTGATGAGGTAGGAGACGACGACGAGGCCCTCGGGGCCATGGAGGATAGCTCGGATGAGGAGCTTCCTCAAACTGACTCTGGGGCCGTGCCAATTCATGAGGCTCAGGTCGAGGAATCGCCTTCGGGCCTTACCCAAGATCTCACTATGGGTTCTACGGCCCCGCCTTCGGGCTCGGCCACGGACATTGCTGCCGAGCCACTCCCTGGAAAAACGAAACCGAAAGTGAAACCTACGGTCTCGACTCCAGACACTGCGCAGGTGCCATTCTCGAAACCGAAAGTGCGCATCGCTTTGGTTGGCTCCAAGGCCTCGGAGCCCTCGGCGCCGAAGAAGCCGAAGGTGGCTGTCGAGCCGAAGGCTCAAGTCAAGGGCGTCGAGACGAAGTCTGCCGCGCCGAAGACTAAAGTAAAGATGGTCGAGCCGAGCGCGTTGGCGCCGAAGACGGTCGATGCCGGCAAAAGCCTCAGCGACCCGAAGAAGGCTATCGGCGATCCGAAGAAAGCTCTCGGTGACCCCAAGAAACGGCTGGATGACCCGAAGGTTCTCGCAACTCCGCGTCAGCAGGACAAGGCCAAGGGCACGGCGCCCCGAGAGTCGACTCCAGGTGTGGCCTCAAGGGATTCCATTGAACCGGCGCGCCCATCCGCCGCGTTCACCAAGAAGGTGACGGACTCCCTGCAGCGCATCAGGGACAGAACCGCGTCAGCCGGTCCGAAGGATCCTCCGCCTACCAAACCGGTGGAGAAACCACTGAAGGCGTCCACGCCCATCCATTTCACGTTGCCGCCAAAGACGGCGCCGAAGGCTTTCGCTCCTAAGGCAGTCGCCAGCGTGCCCGAGAAGGTCTCCTCGGCGCCGAAGTCGTCAGCGGTGGTCCCCGGCCCACATCCTCGACGACCTTCAGTGGAAGAGCATCAGGAACACTTCATCGATGCCGAAACGGGCAGGCTTTCCCTCCACAAGTGGAAAATCGCCCCTGGACGCCCAATGGAGTCTTACAAGATCCCTCTCAAGAAGAAGAAGGACTCTGCTTTCACTCCCGTTCTGGTGGAACCACTTTCCCCACAGACTGCTAATGTTTTGCCCACTTACTCTGATGTGGACGCTGGTGAGGGGGATGATGAGGATGAGTACAGTTATCCTGTCTATACAGACCCTGAGGATACCAACGAACCCTGGGCCGCTGGTGGTGACCCAGGGGATCCTCAATCAGGACAAGACCCTTAACTGTTTTCTGCAAAAACGTCCCCTACAGAAGACTCTGCAGCTTTCAATGCCCTCATTGAACGGGCAGCAAACAATCACAACGTCCAGCTCCATGCTGACCATGTGGATGCCGACTTCCTTTTTGATACCTTCTCAGTCTCAGAAAAAACTGTTAAGACTCTGCCTATGCTGAAAGGTGTTTTAAAGCATGCTGCTGAGATCTTTAAAGAACCTACCAGGGCGAGGGTGATAAACCCTAGGATTGACAAAAAGTACAAGTCGGCGCCTACTGATCCTACCTACATCAAAGGACAGTTGCCTCTAGACTCCCTTGTTGTCTTGAATGCCCGGAAGAGGGCTAATTCTCAGACTACGGGTGATGCTCCTCCCCCAGACAAAGAATCCAAGGTCTTTGAGGCCTCGGGGAAGAGGGTAGCAGCACAGGCAGCCAACATCTGGCGCATTTCTAACACACAAGCGCTTCTGGCGCGCTATGACAGGGCACACTACGACACACTGGAGACTCTGTTGCAGCACCTGCCTGATGAATACAAGGAGGGGGCTGAAATGCTGATTCAGGAAGGGAAGCTGATCTCTAATGCTTCAATTAAGTGCGCTCTGGACGCGGCTGATACCGCCGCCAGGGCTATAAACACTAGTGTTATGCTGCGGCGACATGCCTGGCTGAGAATCTCTGGATTTAAGCCAGAGATCCAAACCACCATCCTTAACCAAACAGTCAACCCAGATCACCTGTTTGGCCCGGAGGTTGACACCACCCTAGAGAAAATTAAAAAGGACACGGAGACTGCGAAATCCATGGGTGCCTTACAGTCCCAGCAGTTTCGGGGTGGGTCTTTTCGTCGCTCAAACACTAGAGGTGTTTCAAGGGGCCAGCTCTCCCAGTCCACGCAGTACTACAAGGGCAACACTCAGTCTACATACACCAACAAGAGTCGAGGTGGATATCGTGGCAACAGCGCCAAGGGCAGAGGTCGTGGAAACAACAGCTCCAGATCCTCTGCCACCAGCAAACAGTGACGCCTTGTCACTGCCCCCCGACCACACAACACCGGTCGGGGGGAGACTCCAGCAGTTCCTGCCGGTCTGGAAGTCCATCACCACAGACAGGTGGGTCAGGAAACTTATTCAATACGGTTATTGTCTGGAGTTAACATCCACTCCACCCAACATGCCCCCAAGAAACCGTCCTATGTCGGCCGAGCATTTGCACTTATTGCAGCAGGAAGTCACCGTTATGCTGCAAAAAGGAGCAATAGAGCTCGTGCCTATGCAAGAAAGAGGCACAGGGGTCTACTCCCTGTACTTCTTGATACCAAAGAAGGACGGGTCCCTCCGGCCCATCCTGGACCTCAGGCCACTCAACCATTACATCCTGTCGGAGCACTTCCATATGCTGACCCTGCAGCAAGTGCTCCCGTTGCTCAGTCAGGGGGATTTTCTCGCAACTTCAGACCTAAAGGATGCGTACTTTCACATTCCACTGCACCCTTCACACAGGAAATACCTCCGGTTCACCATCCAAAACCAGCACTACCAGTTCAAGGTTTTGCCTTTCGGTGTCACCACGGCACCCAGGGTGTTCACGAAGTGCCTGGCGACAGTGGCGGCGCATCTCAGGAGACGGAACATTCACGTCTACCCTTATCTGGACGACTGGCTCATCCAGGCAAAGTCAGCCCAGCGCCCAGCAGTGTGCCGCCCACATGTCCCACACCATTCACCTCCTGCACGATCTAGAATTCTCACTGAATTACCCAAAATCCCACCTCCAGCCGACCCACGTACGGCAGTATCTGGGGTCACAGCACAGCCGAATTCAGTGAGAGTCAGCCGCATTCAATCGCTGATACAAAAATTCAGACCTCGACACTCGCTTCCAGCAAGAGTGTTCATGCAGTTGATAGGCATGATGGCCTCCTGCATTTCCATATTCCCGCACGAGAGACTACATATGCGCCCGCTTCAGGAGTGCTTAGCACGTCAGTGGACTCAGGCTCATGGGCAGTTAAAAGACCTAGTGTTGGTAAGCGGTCGGGCATACAACTCTCTGCATTGGTGGAATCCACGAAACCTTTGCAAGGGCCGACCGTTCCAAGAGCCTGTGCCACAGATCATCCTGACAACGGACACTTCTTTCCAGGGATGGGGAGCTCATGTACTCCATTACACAGTGCAGGGACTATGGACCCAACAGCAACGGAAGATGCACATCAATGTTCTCGAACTGATGGCAATCTTCATGGCACTCAAAGCCTTCAAAGTACATCTGCAACAAGGTCGTGTTGATCCGGACGGACAACATGACAGCCATGTACTACATTCAAAAGCAGGGAGGAACACACTCTCCGCAGCTGTCTCATCTGGCTCAGAGCATGTGGAAGTGGGCCATTCAGAGGAACATCTTCCTCATGGCGGAACACCTCCCGGGCAAGGACAATCAGATGGCGGACCTGCTCAGCAGGCACAGCCACCAGATGCACGAGTGGGAGATACATTCATCAGTACTCCAACCGTACTTCCAAAGATGGGGTCATCCAGAGATAGACCTGTTCGCCACAAAGGAGAACGCAAAATGCCAAAGCTTCGCCGCCAGGTTCCCACACCCACAGTCGCAGGGCAATGCGATATGGATGAACTGGTCAGGCAAATTTGCGTACGCTTTTCCCCCAGCACCAATGATCCCGCTGGTGGCACGCAAACTCAGGCAGCACTCGATGACTCTCATCCTGGTTGCTCCAACGTGGGCTCGCCAACCATGGTACACCACGTTTCTAGAACTGTCCGCGGTACCGCATCAGAGGTTACGTCTCACACCCAGCCTTCTGACGCAGAGCCATGGCGACATTCAGCATCCAGATCCACAACAGCTCAACCTGGCGATCTGGCTCCTGAAGTCCTAGAGTTTGGCTACCTGCACTTGCCTTCTGAATGCATGGACATCATTCGGGAGGCAAGGAAGCCCACCACCAGAGCATGCTATGCGGCAAAATGGAAGCGGTTTGTCATTTATTGTGCAGACCACAACATTAACCCGCTAGATGCGTCTATTCAGAATATCATCTGTTACCTTTTCCATCTGTACAAATGTAATCTGGCCTATGCTTCCATTCGCATACATCTATCTGCAATGGCCGCTTATCCCCAGAACAGGCAGCACCTCTCACTCTTCAGAGTGCCTGCCATTAAGGCCTTTCTAGAAGGACTCAAACGAGTCATTCCTCCGCGGACTCCACCAGCTCCGGAGTGGAACCTCAATGTGGTCCTCACCCGGCTGATGGGTCCTCCCTTTGAACCACTGCATTCCTGCGAGATTCAATTCTTGACCTGGAAAGTGGCTTTCCTCATAGCGATTACATCGCTGCGGCGAGTTAGTGAACTGCAAGCACTAACTATCCAAGAGCCATTTATTCAAATTCATTCTAACAGGTAGTGCTTCGCACTAACCCTAAATTCCTTCCTAAAGTTGTGTCTCAATTCCATATCAACCAGACTATTGAATTGCCTGTTTTCTTCCAAAATCCTGACTCATTGGCGGAGAGAATGCTCCACACCCTTGACGTCAAAAGGGCCCTGATGTATTACATCGATAGGACCAAGGATTTTAGGAAAACTAAACAACTCTTTGTTGCCTTTGCACCACACCACAAAGGTAACCCCATTTCCAAGGCTGGTATTGCTAGGTGGATCGTTAAATGTATCCAGATCTGCTATCTGAAAGCCAAGCGTACTCTCACCATTCCACCGAGGGCCCACTCCACCAGAAAGTTGGGGGCCTCCATGGCATTCCTTGGAAATATTCCTTTGGAAGACATATGTAGAGCAGCCACATGGTCTACCACACACACATTTACAAAGCATTATTGTGTTGATGTGCACTCCAAACAGCAGGCAGCTGTAGGGCAGGCTGTTCTAAAAACACTTTTCCAAACTGCTGTAGCTGGCACGGGCGACCGCCGTTAATGGAGGGACTGCTATGTATTCTATGCACAGATATGAATTCAGCAGCCCACATGCCTCAAACCGAATATGCTACTTACCAGTATGCATCTGTTCTTGGCATGTAGGGCTGCTGACATTCATATCGCCCGCCCTCCTCCCCGGCGCCCGTAGCAGCTGCAGAATTCACACATACTTCTAGCATGGTCATCATTCACTGAGTTCCACTCCATCTTGGCCACAATGGCTAAAAACAATCTGAGGATGGAGTCGATGCCCATGCGCACTGTAGTCCAGGGGAGGAGCCACCTATCTCGTGATACTTCGAAGACTCTTCCAGGACAACAATGTGCAATCATCTGGACCCAACACTAGGCGGCGATCTATGCACAGATATGAATGCCAGCAGCCCTACATGCCAAGAACAGATGCATACTGGTAAGTAGCATATTCGTTTTTTATTTTAGTCCTAGGCACACATTCATCTAGTGTGTGTGCAAAAGCCTAGGCTCATCCATGAAATGAGTAAAGTCCCAGTCCTCTCCTGTGCCTTGCAGGGGCACACCAAGTTAGGAGATTGCTGTCCCTGCCATGGGCTTATTGCATAGAACTTAGTGTATAGATTGGTGTCAGCAGCACACCATGTTTTGTGAATCCGTAGTAGTGAAAAGATCTTTTTATACGTGTCACTAAAGTGGAGACCTACTGACACTCTTGTGTAAATTCACTACTATGCGTTAACACAGACCCTAGATATAACACCCAAAGCGTGTCCTGTGTGTATTTGTGTATGTGGCCTGCTAGTTGCATGCATGGTATGTATGAGTGAACCTGAGTAATGGAGGGCTGTGGGATCCATTTTGGATGCCCATGGCCTGGCCATTTGCATACAATGGAAGTGAGGTGGTTGTCCCCGACAATGGATGTGTTTTGGTGAATGAAGAGACCTAAACACTAAAGTGAGGGTGGGATGAGAGAAGCCCCCATTAGAAATCTGATTATCCCTTTTCCTAAGGGCTGCTGCTGATCAGTCTTCCTATAGCACTTCCATTAGGTAAATGAAGAATATTGATGGGAATTTAGTCTGGTTGTTGAAGGTAAAAGATTCCTTTTGTCTTTCCCCCGATAAGTCTTCATTGTGGCTGATGATATGTAGGTGCAGAAACCTCAGCTCTTTGTGTTGCTGTTGTTAGTGCTCCAGGCTGGAGATTGCTCTACTGTGATGCTCTATACAAAAGCGGTGTCTGGAGAGCAGTCTGGAAAAGTGATTTGATAGAGAACCACCCCAAACCAGTTTTGAAAGTGCAGACAGTGGATCCACATCTCTCATCAGCTTTACTGTATACATGTGGCAATGACTGACTGATCTAGTTGTTGTTCCAGTTCTTAGTTCTCTATGACCAAGTAAGGGAAAACTTTGCATAGTACTCACATTGCGACGTCAATCAATCAGGGGTTTATAGAGCACACTACTCACCCGTAAGGGTCTCATGGCGCTGGGGGGATTGGAGGGCGTTTGGGGGACTCAGGCAACTCCGGGCATCCGAAGAGCCAGGTCTTGAGGCTCTTCCTGAATGCTTGTAGTGTGGGGCTTCGTCTGATGCTGAGGGGAGATTGTTCCAGGTCTTGGCTGCAATGTAGGAGAAGGATCTGCCTCCTGTTCTGGCTCTGTGGATGTGGGAGATTTAGGCCAAGGCTAGGTCTGGACAAAAAAAACAATTGATGGACAGAATGCAGAACAATGTCATACATTCCCCCAGTACAGAGATCTGGGCCTAAATCCATTGTTTTATTTCTCACCATGTCATTCCAGTTTTGACCCAGCTATATGCAAATCAGTCTTGACACTGCGCCCAATGGGAACAGTCCAGCCCAAAATCCCTGGCTAGGTCTGGGGGTGGAGACGCAATGACGGAGCTGCGCGAGGGAAGAGCAGTTTCCCTGACCAGGAGGTCAGAGATCTTTCTCAACCTGTCACGCAGCGGCCGCCATTAAGTAGGGGTTTGAGGGAGGGAGAGCAGCTGGGAGGCGGGAGCAGGAACACGCAGGGGGAAGAGCCGCAGGGGCAACAGCAGTAGGAGAGAGAACAAAAAGATAGCGGGAAAAACAGTGAAAACAGTAAAGAGACAAAAGAGGCACTAACAGTCAGCAAGGACAAACTGACAAAAAGGGGCAAAAACAGTCAACAATGCACAGACAAACAAAAAAGGGCAAAAACTGTCAGCAAGGCACAGACCAACAACAAGGGGCAAAAACAGTCAGTAAGGCACAGATGAACAGCAAGGGGCAAAAACAGTCAACAAGGCACAGACAGACAATAGAGGCGCAGACAGAAAAAAACAGAAAAGCTGGCAGAGCGGACCAGCAGAAGAGCTAGGCTCTCCCACTGGACCAGCAGAGATGAGGCGCAGGCCGGAGCCTGCGGGTGGAGGAGGGCCTCGAACACCTACCTGAACCAGACAGGTGCTGGAGTCAGATGCGCATCGTCGAAGCTGAACGTATGGAGAGCAGTTTCTCTGAGCAGGAGGTCAGAGGCCTTGCTCCGTGTGCAACCGGAGCTGGTGTCTGCTTTACAGCTAGCTGCCCACAAGTAAGGGAACATCACCTGGGTCTATCCCTTGCTGTAACAACTGATAACCTATAATTAATCACCTAGAAGCCAGTGGTGGATTTGCAGAAGTGGGGCAGTATGGAGAGAGTTCTGTGTGCCCTGTTGTTGGCGGGCCTCATACTCTGGCGGGGCATTGTGGGCTGCTGCTCCTGAAGTTGTCAATGGCGGTGGGACTTGAGCCACTGTGCCTCCAGTAATGGACTTCCGGGTGGCCTGCATTACTGCACAAAAGTAATCATGTGCAGCATGACCTGAGCCGCTATACAAGAAGTAATGAGCTGTAGCATTACCTGAACCACTGCACAAAAAGCAATCATGTGCAGCAGGACCTGATCCACTGGACAGCAAGTAGTTGACAATGGTGTGACATGAACTGTGGTCTCCCACCCACATGGTGAGGCCCACCCATTGCTTCCTCTGCTGCAAAGAACACGGCCAGCAAGTGGCCCAACCATACGGACCTGCATCACCTAAAAGGGGTTGCGCCCTGCGGTGTCAAGTCCCAGAGCCCTCCTGAGAGGCTTAGGGCTACTGGAGAAGATGAGAACACAGAGAAGCCCAGAAGGGTTCATGCTCACTCCAAACGTGTGGGAGCAGGAGAGCTGACTGTAAGTAGGGTGGCAGCTGAAAATGGGCCTGGTCTAGAGAGTCCCATATGCATTGAATGAGATACTGTTCTAAACTGTTCTGAAGAATAACAGACTGCTGTGGGTAAAACTGCACCTGAGCCGATTCACTCTACAATGTATGCAAAGGGGTTGTTTCGGGGGTCAATTTGAGCTAAAGAAGGGGCGGCACCTGGAAGTCAAATCAGGGAGAGGCGTCAACGGACTCTAGTACCACAACACTAAGTTGTATTGTGCTTATCTTGTCTGTGGTATTTAGTTCTAGTGTGCAATGAAGTAACTTTTCTTGGAAGTCAAGTAGCGGGTTGAACATTGCTTTATTATTATACAGGTGTGTGTTTGTTGAGTTCTAAGCTTGAGCACTCTCATACAATGCTCTTCTTCACTACCTTTAAGGGTCAAGTGCTGAAGGGATTCTATAGTAGGATGGACCTTGGGAAATAAGAGGTAGACAACCTTGACCCCGCAGTTGAGGTCCAGAAGTCCTTGCTTGCCCGTGACCCACCAAACAGCATCTCACAAGAGATTTGCCAAAAGCATTTCGATCAGTTAAATGCCAAGCAAAAGTTTCCAAAGCACACAATATCTTTATTGTTTATGAACTTCTGTGGGCAAAACCATACAGCAAAACTAAGGTGACAGTACTCATCTTTGACCCTAGTCTCATTTATTTCCATGGTATTACTATTGTGAAACATTTATCACTGTTCTTATGTGTCAAATGTGTGTGTATACCCTGGGAGTCTAATAATATATTTGTCTTTTGGTACTTGTAATTTCCCTTTTCCCATTTTATACACATATATAATTGGTAACCGTGTAATGTAGTCCTTTATTGCCTTTCAGGGTTTGGTGTGACATCATAAACCTCAAGGCCATAGCCTTATTTTATAGCATGGGAAAAAGGGGATTGTATGGGCTATTTCTCTGTACCCTCTTATTTGTTTTGCGGCAAAAGATCAAGGCTTACGTTTACCTTGGTAATAGAAGTATTTTATTCCTTACTATATGAACACTTATTCGTTTTTGTGTTGAACATCATCATACATTTTTGTTGGGGCCAATCCATCATGAATTTAAAAATGTCCCCATCACATCCGACGTGAACAAGCACAGTGCAGAATCTATTGCACTATTTGTATTTTGTGGGCTCGACTACAACCATATTTACCTTCCTGAGAAACACAGAGGGAATTCCACATATACATCTTTATACACCTTTCATACTTGTGTTTCTTTATAACCATAATGGAATATGTCCTAGTAGACTTGAAGGAAAGTTTCAATTCTATTAAGGACACGGGGGCGAGGATCATGCTCTACTTTCTTTATTTTCCTTGCCAGCAGTGTTCAACTTTATTAAACAAAAATCTATCTTTCCCGCTGTCCACAGGGGAAAGGTCAAAAAAGGTGAACCAATCAACAGTCCAGGGAGACCACAAAGACAGGAGGCTTCTGAGTAACTTTCTCTTCCTTGACTGCGACCTTCTTCATATGCAAACTCCCCATGTCTGCTTCAGAAGCTTCTGAACCTACAAGAATTCAGAAAAAAAGACAGCTGAACCTGAACTTGTGTACATTGAATGCAGCCAAAGCGTAACAGGGCAAGAGCAGAACAAAGCACATGTAAACAAAGCTGTATCACTATGCAGCTATTTTTACAAGACAAGGGAAAACCCAAAAGGAATAGTACTGGGGTCCTTGGGTAGTAATCTATTATACAAGACAGAGGACCCTAGTTATTTAGGATCATGTAAATGATAGACATATACTGAATAGTATATAACCTCTGTCCAGCCGGACAGGAATTTATTAGTTAAATATTTTGTAATAGTTCAGGTATTTCAACACTTATACAAAAGTGGGCACAACATGTGACCCACAGGAGACAAGACAAAACAAGTGACAGGAATTTATGTAAAAGCGCACAAGGCGGTCTGTACTATTATTCAGTATGGCAGACTAAGATTCATTTTAAGCAAACCATTGTTAAAGGCATTTCTTTGATTTCATAACAACATATGGTGCTTCTAAGGTCGACGACGTTTCGATGCAATTCAGAGATACCGGAAGGTAAGGCTACATAGTTACTTCCTCCTGAATCCTTGCCCTCAGAAATACGCCAACACTCCATTTAAACCTCCATCTAAATTCTCGCCTACAGGCGCTATGGTCCCGTCTGAAATTCTCACATTTGAGAAACTAGTCCTAAATGATTTGGCCACACTAGAAAACAAGAAATCCTTCATCCCCTACAATATCACTATCCAAGAGAAAAATGCTCTCTCCACCCTCAAAAATAATCAAACATTAGTCATAAAACCGGCTGATAGAGGCATTGTGATTCAAGAAACAGAGCAATAAAAAACGAAATTCAGCGCCAACTCGCCAACCAAGAGCACTATTGCAAATTGCCACACAACCCCACTGCTGAAATCCAGAAGTTAATATCTGAAGTTACCAACGAAGGTCTAGAAGCAGGTTTCCTATCTAAAAAAGAATTTGAGTTCCTCAACACAAAAGCTCCTAGGACCCCGGTCATATACTGCCTTCCTAAGATCCATAAAAATTCTGAACAACCCCCAGGACGACCTATAGTTTCTGGATGCGGTTCCATCCTGGAACCTTTAGGACACTATATTGACCATTTCATCAAACCGTTTGTCCCTACTACCACATGCTACATCAGGGACACTATGTCGATGATCAACCTCATTGAAGAACATCCATTTGATCCCACATCCAGCACGATGTGTACGCTGGATGTGGAATCACTTTACACTAATATACCCCAATTTGAGTCCCTTCGCGTGATAAATTCCTAATAAATTCCTGTCCGGCTGGACAGAGGTTATATACTATTCAGTATATGTCTATCATTTACAGTATCACTATGCAGCGTCAGCAGAAAAAACTTACATCAATACAGAACTCTTATGAAAACCAACAATGGACATTTACGGCTATCCTTATGCTGTATGGGGAGCTGGAACACCACAACCATGAGCACCCCTTGATCCTGGGTTGGGAATGTGACGGAGAGTCTCTGGAATTCTGGGTGGGAAAGATCCTCACCTCTGTGTCCTTGATAGAATTAAAACATTCCTTCATGTCGACTAGGAAATGTTTAATTTATGTCAGGACCGGAGGTGAGGATTATGGTAGTTTAAAGCTTATCCGCCACCAGGGAAGCCATGTACACGACTGGTTTCAAATAGAATCTCTTGAAAATGGAATCTGAAGACCAGTCTACTGCTTTAATAATATCCTCTAAGTGAGCCCTTAGGGAAAACGCCTTAGAGGCCATTGCCCCTCTGACCGAGTGGGCCCCAAAGTGCGAGACATCAATGCCCAATTCTTTCATGTCCCATCTGACCCAACTGGCTATGGTGGGAGGAGTGACCACTTTCAAAAGTTTCCTGAGAGATATCCGCAGCTGTCGCTCACCATGGGGATGGTGCGCCTCTGTCATGCTCTCATAAGCCTTCAGGCACTGAACCACGCACAACTTGAGATGCTTATCTTAGGCAGGATATGATACCAACGCCGGACTGGCCATAACGGGCACCGGGCGTTTCCCTGGTAGGCCGTTAGGGTGGGGGCCGATTTTGGGCTCCTGGGGGCCGTTTTTGTTGCCGGGGGTCGGCAATATCGGCCCCCGGTATCAAAATCGGCCAAAACCGGCCCTCTCAAACTGCTCAGCTACACGCCCCCTCATCCCAGGGAGGGGGGAGGGGGGCCGGCTGAGCAGTTTGCCAGGGCCGGTTTCTGTTCGAATCCGACTTCTTGCTCCTGGAAATATGAAAAGTGATCTCCTGGAGCGTAAAGACCCATCCAGAGATGTCCAAAGCTTGTACATCGGACACTCTCCTACATAAAACTAAACATAAGAGCATGGAGAGCTTCACGGACAATGCCTTCTGAGACAAATATTTGTTTGATTGCCACCTTTTAAAAAGAGATAAAACCTTGTTAACATCCCACAATATGGAATATCTGGGTTGCGGGTGAGTGACAAACAAATCCCTCTCATCAGCTTACATATGAAAGGGTACTCACCCACCGAAGCTCCTTGGATGGGGTCATGACCCGCAGAGAATGCTGACCTATAAGGGTTTATTGTTCGGTAGACCAATCCCTTAGATGCCAAAGAAGCCAGAAAATTCATGATTTGGACCACATCGCACCCCATGGGATCTTGATTGTTCTGAAGACACTAATCAACCTATTGGGACCAGGCTTACCTGTACTGCCTATTTATGCTGTCTGCCAGGCTGCTGCTAAGATTCTTTCAGTCTCATGTAAAAGGCGTTGCCTAAAATACGCTAGGGTAATGAGGAGCATCCGACCTTGAAGGACCAGATGATGGGGACCACCCTGGGTATCCCAGAGGATATCCCGATCTGGGGGTAGAAGGATTAGAAAATTCCAAGAAGTTCCAGAAAAATTGGAAACCACACTTGAGATCTCCAATAAGGCGTGATCAAAATCACCTTCTCCTGTTTGTGGACCTGGGCTGAGAGGCGCATGATGATGTCAGGAAGGTGTAACTCGTCTCACCAATCTTGGAAGAAGGCATCCATCGCTGCCACCATTTGATCTGGTTATCAGCTGAAATATTTAGGGAGTTGATGGTCGAGCCTGGAAGTGAAAAGATCCATGGAGATTGGACCCCAAAGGGATTGCATTCTCCAAAAGACCTGAGTATCCATCTGCCAAATGCTAATGTCTGACCACGCCCTGGAGCAACAATCCTCATTCACGTTGGATGCCCCAGGAATATATTCCGCTGTGATCAAGACCAAATGTCCAAAACTCTTTGGCCAGGTTCGCCAGTACTTTAGGTTTGGTACCCCCTAGATGATTTATGTTGCAGACTGCCAACAAGTCCATTGTGAGGAGGACACTGCAGCTAACCCTGTCCTCAGTCCAACACTTTATGGCATAGGAACCTGCCTTAAGGTCCAAACAGTTGATGTGGTGGTGGTGTTCGTCTGCGGTCCATTTTCCTCCTTTTAAGAAGTCCCGGCAGTGTGCTCCTCAGTCTGAATCTCTGGCCCCCAATTCTATACCCATATGGCCCGTCCATTCCACGCCTCCATGTGGTCCAACCACCACCTCATCTCCATTTTCACTTCCTCTGTGGCAGGACCTTCTTGAATATTGCAGACCCTTCGGCAGGTGGAAAGCCTTGAGGCATTGGAGGGGTCTGTAGTGGCGAGAACCTGGGAAGACTGCCTGTTTGGAGGAAGACAGAAGACCCACCACCCTGGAAATCTGTTGGAGAGCGCCGTGGACATGGCTAGAGCCCCCTTTATCTCCCTGCGGATTTTGGATACCTTCCAGGCTGGCAGGTTCAAGGTCTTTTGCACCGAGTCTATGATGAACCCGAGGAGGTGGTTCTCTTTGCCTGTGTCTACAGGGACTTTTTCTAGTGTATGATAAACCTCAAGCTCCGCAGTAGGTCCACTGCCGTCTGGAGTTGCTCCATCAACCAAGTCGGAGACTTTCCCAACAGGAGGAAGTCATCGAGGTATATGATAAGGCAGAACCCTCAAATCCTGAGGTACCCCACCACCGGCTTGAGGACATTCGTGAAACACCAAGGCGCAGAGGAGAGACGGAAAGGAAGGCTTGGGAACTCGTACACCTGATCCCTCCATTTGAACTGAAGAAATCTGTGGTGAGGGGAGAAAATGGGGACCGCCAGATAGGCGTCCTTCAAGTCCAAGTGCACCATCCAGTCCTCTGAGCCTCAGGAGATCGCGCAGAAGGTGGATACCCTCCATTTTTAAATGGAGGTAAATGAACCAGCCGTTGATTATGGGCGCTGGCCTCCATCAGACTTTTCCTCCCAAAAAAGTTGCTTAGGAAACGCCGGGGGTGGCGGGAGTAACAGGATATTGCCCCTTTGAGCAGGAGATCCGCCACCTCCTTGTCTACCAGGATAGCCTGAGCTTCTGCGAAAACCTGCATCCGAGGGTGAGATTCTTGAAATGGGCACCCGTAAAACTCTATGTAGAAGCCCTTGATGGTCTGAAGGACCCATGGATCTTAAGTAATTTGCTCCCAATTACGCGTGAACAAAGCCAGCCTGCCCCCCACCTGTAATTGGGGGTAAGGGTGGCGTCTCAATGGCTTGGGCCTGGAAATGCCCTCTGGGGGAGCCTCAACCTTAGTGGCCTTTTCTGAACTAGAAGAATTCTCCCTGTCTGGGTTGATCTTGCGCCTTCAAGAAGCTTCTGGGACGGCTTTGGGTGTAAAAGTGGTATGCTGAAAACTTTCAGCAGAGTGTACTTAGGCTTTTCCAGCTAGGCTGGGACTGCACATCTCTGTGATGTACCTTTCGTTCTAAGGCGATGTCATGTGCAGTGGGACCGTTAACAGTTGTCATCTCGGGTCTTGATGGAGGCCGGGAACGAAGAGCTCCGGCATATTTGAGTGACTATGTTGCTTGAATTTTACATGCACTTTTCTTTCTTTCGTTCTTTTTTTCTTCTTCCTTCTTGATCCTTTTTCTTTTTCATTCTATTTTTGCCTTTCACTTGGGTTTTCACTTTGTTTTGTTTTAGCGTAAGATGGGGAGATGTGTTATATTGTACTTAGGCTCTTCCAGCTAGGCTGGGACTGCACATCTCTGTGATGTACCTTTCGTTCTAAGGTGATGTCATGTGCAATGGGACCGTTGACAGTTGGCTCCAGCTGTGTCTGGCAAGGATGTAATTTGGGGTTTTCTCTGACCAATAAACTCCGATGAAGGAGAACCTATCGTTCAGTGTTTTGATTCCTATTACAACAATTTTGGCGACGATCGGCCAGACACAAGGCTGTGTCAGAGACAGAAACCCCAATGAAGAACCCAACTAGTCGAGTGAAGCAGCGGACGTGATGAGTGAGGTGCAGGGACAGGTCGAAATTCTGTGTCTAAAGTGACAGAGGAGACCAACATTACACCCTGCAGTCCGTGAGAGGTAGAGAAAAGCTGCCGAAAGAGTCGTGCTGTAAGGAAACGGAGGACTGACATGGAGAGGAAGACCGAGCTGAAAAGAAAATGAGATGTGTGTAATGAGACTCAGTAGAGTGCTTCAAAAATAGAAGAAAGTGGTGAGGAGAGTACGGCGGGGAGCAAGCCGTGAAAAGCGGAGGTGACAGGGACGGCGCAGCGAGCAGTGAACTGTTTCTGAACGTGGCGCAGGGAGCAGAGCGCTGCAGGGGTAAGAGACCCGGTGGGGAACTTGGAGCCATTAAATTAAAACAAGCGTCCAAAGCAGTGAGAGGATAGAACAGGCAAGGCATGTGCTGTTAAACACAGAACAGTCAAGTAGTTTACCGTGTGAAGTATGCAGCAACATCTCAAATATTCGTGTGGGAGAGCAGACTTGTAGCTTACATTGAATGTCTGGGAGGGCTCTAAAGAAACAAGCATTGGAAATGCAATAGGGCTCGCATTAGGAAAGTTTGAGCTATTGGTCTTATAAATTATTTTTTTTTATTTATGTTATTTTTTTAACTAGCTAAATTAATAGCTTTGTCATTTACAATGCCAATAGTTATAACTTTCGCAAACCCGTATAGAATTTGTAATGCAACATGTTTTGTATTTACGTGGCTTAGATGTATTGATATTACAAATAACAATGGCTTTTAATTTTATTAAATAATTAATACTTAAATAATTTATTTAATTTGTAATGGCAATAGCTTAAACTTTTGTAAATAACTTTTGTCAAGATTATGTTCAGTGTTTTTTATTGTGACGATAATCCAAGAACAGAAGTGAAATATTAACATCTTTTAGTGATTTGTAATAAAGCATGAAAGCTTGAAAACAGCTTGAAACATTGAAAGAACATATTTGAACCAGTGATGCTGTGGTTCGGCTGAGTGATGCTGTGGTTACGCTGAGTGATGCTGTGGTTGGGCTGAGTGATGCTGTGGTTGGGCAGAGTGATGCTGTGGTTGGGCAGAGTAATGCTGTGGTTGGGCTGAGTGATGCTGTGGTTGCGATGAGTGATGCTGTGGTTGCGCTGAGTGATGCTGTGGTTGCTCTGAGTGATGCTGTGGTTGCGCTGAGCGATGCTGTTGTTGCGCTGAGCAATGCTGTTGTTGCGCTGAGTGATGCTGTTGTTGCGCTGAGTGATGCTGTTGTTGCGCTGAGTGATGCTGTTGTTGCGCTGAGTGATGCTGTTGTTGCGCTGAGTGAAGCTGTGGTGCTGAGTGATGCTGTTGTTGCGCTGAGTGATGCTGTGGTGCTGAGTGATGCTGTGGTTACACTGAGTGATGCTGTGGTTTCGCTGAGTGGTGTGTGCATCGGTGGAGCTTAGTGGGTGCATTGGTGGAGCTGTGTGGTGGGTGCATTGGTGGAGCTTAGTTGGAGCATCGGTGGAGCTGTGTGGTGGGTGAATCGGTGGAGCTGTGTGGTGGGTGCCTCGGCGGAGCTGTGTGGTGGGTGCATCGGTAGAGCTGGGTGCATCTGTGGAGCTGTGTGGTGGGTGCATCGGTGGAGCTGTGTGGTGGGTGCATCTGTGGAGCTGTGTGGTGGGTGCCTCGGTGGAGCTGTGTGGTGGGTGCCTCGGTGGAGCTGTGTGGTGGGTGCCTCGGTGGAGCTGTGTGGTGGGTGCCTCGGTGGAGCTGTGTGGTGGGTGCATCGATGGAGCTGTGTTGTGGGTGCATCGGTGGAGCTGTGTGGTGGGTGCCTTGGTGGAGCTGTGTTGTGGGTGCATCGTTGGAGCTGTGTGGTGGGTGCATCGGTGGAGCTGGGTGCATCGGTGGAGCTATGTCGGTGGAGCTGTGTGGTGGCTGCATCGGTGGAGCTGTGTGGTGGGTGCATCTGTGGAGCTGTGTGGTGGGTTCATCGGTGGAGCTGTGTGGTGGGTGCATCGATGGAGCTGTGTGGTGGGTGCATTGGTGGAGCTGTGTAGGTGGAGCTGTGTGGTGGGTGCATCGGTGGAGCTGTGTGGTGGGTGCATTGGTGGAGCTTGGTGCATTGGTGGAGCTGTGTCGGTGGAGCTTTGTGGTGGCTGCATCGGTGGAGCTGTGTGGTGGGTGCATCGGTGGAGCTGTGTGGTGGGTGCATCGGTGGAGCTGTGTGGTGGGTGCATCGGTGGAGCTGTGTGGTGGGTGCCTCGGTGGAGCTGTGTAGGTGGGTGCATCGGTGGAGCTGTGTCTGTGGAGCTGTGTGGTGGGTGCATCGGTGGAGCTGTGTGGTGGGTGCATTGGTGGAGCTGGGTGGATGGGTGGAGCTGGGTGCATTGGTGGAGCCGTGTGGTGGGTGCATCGGTGGAGCTGTGTGGTGGGTGCATTGGTGAAGCTGTGTGGTGGGTGCATCGGTGGAGCTTAGTGGGTGCATCGGTGGAGCTTAGTGGGTGCATCGGTGGAGCTGTGTGGTGGGTGCATTGGTGGAGCTTAGTTGGAGCATCGGTGGAGCTGTGTGGTTGGTGCATCGGTGGAGCTGTGTGCTGGGTGCATCTGTGGAGCTGTGTGGTGGGTGCCTCGGTGGAGCTGTGTGGTGGGTGCATCTGTGGAGCTGTGTGGTGGGTGCCTCGGTGGAGCTGTGTGGTGGGTGCCTCGGTGGAGCTGTGTGGTGGGTGCCTCGGTGGAGCTGTGTGGTGGGTGCATCGATGGAGCTGTGTTGTGGGTGCATCGGTGGAGCTGTGTGGTGGGTGCCTTGGTGGAGCTGTGTTGTGGGTGCATCGTTGGAGCTGTGTGGTGGGTGCATCGGTGGAGCTGGGTGCATCGGTGGAGCTATGTCGGTGGAGCTGTGTGGTGGCTGCATCGGTGGAGCTGTGTGGTGGGTGCATCTGTGGAGCTGTGTGGTGGGTTCATCGGTGGAGCTGTGTGGTGGGTGCATCGATGGAGCTGTGTGGTGGGTGCATTGGTGGAGCTGTGTAGGTGGAGCTGTGTGGTGGGTGCATCGGTGGAGCTGTGTGGTGGGTGCATTGGTGGAGCTTGGTGCATTGGTGGAGCTGTGTCGGTGGAGCTTTGTGGTGGCTGCATCGGTGGAGCTGTGTGGTGGGTGCATCGGTGGAGCTGTGTGGTGGGTGCATCGGTGGAGCTGTGTGGTGGGTGCCTCGGTGGAGCTGTGTAGGTGGGTGCATCGGTGGAGCTGTGTCTGTGGAGCTGTGTGGTGGGTGCATCGGTGGAGCTGTGTGGTGGGTGCATTGGTGGAGCTGGGTGGATGGGTGGAGCTGGGTGCATTGGTGGAGCCGTGTGGTGGGTGCATCGGTGGAGCTGTGTGGTGGGTGCATTGGTGAAGCTGTGTGGTGGGTGCATCGGTGGAGCTTAGTGGGTGCATCGGTGGAGCTTAGTGGGTGCATCGGTGGAGCTGTGTGGTGGGTGCATTGGTGGAGCTTAGTTGGAGCATCGGTGGAGCTGTGTGGTTGGTGCATCGGTGGAGCTGTGTGCTGGGTGCATCGGTGGAGTTGTGTGCTGGGTGCATCGGTGGAGCTGTGTGCTGGGTGCATCGGTGGAGCTGTGTGCTGGGTGCATCGGTGGAGCTGTGTAGGTGGAGCTGTGTGGTGGGTGCATCTGTAGAGCTGTGTGGTGGGTGCCTCTGTGGAGCTGTGTGGTGGATGCATAGGTGGAGCTGTGTGGTGGGTGCATAGGTGGAGCTGTGTGGTGGGTGCATCGGTGGAGCTGTGTGGTGGGTGCATCGGTGGAGCTGTGTGGTAGGTGCCTCGGTGGAGCTGTGTGGTAGGTGCCTCGGTGGAGCTGTGTGGTGGGTGCCTCGGTGGAGCTGCTTGGTGGGTGCATCTATGGAGCTGTGTGGTGGGGGCATCTGTGGAGCTCTGTGGTGGGTGCATCGTGCATTCTGGGTATTGATGAATTTCACTGAACGCAAAACACCTGAGACCCAATAGAAAAAGTCTGAGGTCCATTCCAAGCTAGGTATGTTTTTTAAAACCGAGGTCTGAAGGTTGAAAGTAATGCCTGCAAAAGCTGGCTCCATTTTAAGTAAGCGCTACGTCCATGAAACCTGCAATTTTGTAATTACAGTACTTTCCCAGTTCGCAAGATACCTCGAGCCATTTTCACATGCGGCCGCTAATTATGTTTTTGATGTTAGATGTGCTAATTCGACTGTTCCCGAAGAGTACATGCATTTGTCCAGTAAACACGACCTTAATCTCTTTTAGGAAACTGATGTTAATACATTTGAGTGGCATCAAGCAGAGAAAAGTATTTCTATAAACAAGTAGAGGCCTAGTCCAATGCATATGGAGATGGGTTTAAAATACAATTAATTCATCAAATCTGGCATTATTGGCATAAAATTATTTTGTGTATATGCATTTAAATGGCATTTATCAGTTGGAAACTGTCCGGAAGAACTTGAATCCAATTCGTGTTTGTTCGCCTGACACTCTGTGTGATCTTGGGCACAACGCAAGACAGCCTTGGCATCACTGGAATGTTTCCAAATTAGGCCTTTGACACATCTAGATGTTTATGCAGATTATTGACCTACTGCAGCGAGGGTGATCTGCTCTGGCACATGTTAAACAAAAAAACTATATACATGCCATTACCTAACACATTCAGCACACTTACCTATTTTAGTAAACGTTGACGCGGCGTACAATGTTAAGTGAGCTTCAAGCCACAGTGGCATTCTGTTGAGCAATTGTGTTTTCTACGCATTTCAGGCATGCCAAGTGTGATCAAAATCACCATCAACAGTTGTACTGACCATTTATGTATCATTGGCACGGTACACGCTTAGCATTAAATACAGTAAAGCCCCATTCCTAGTTGCATGTCATAGGAAATGTCTGCGTATTACCCCACAGGCCACAATACATGAAATAATCCTCCCATATTCACTCAACAGTAAACAGCAGCCGTGTGGTGAGCTTCATTGCCTTTTAGATTTAGTAAACGCAATGTTGAAGCATGTAAATAAAAGCACATTTTATTTCCAACAATATGGACAACATCAGACTCGATTTCCTGCTGGCATCATAACCAAAACACATCACCCAAGCAAGAAACGTATTAAGAATACAAATCTCAAGTGAAAAGCAGCTTATATTATAAAACCCAAATCGTGTAACTACTAGAAACGCTAAGGGGACACGGGCGGCCGTGAAACTGAAAGTATGGCCGGCCGGCCTTGAATAATTAGAGAAGCTGTGGGAGGGAGGCTGGGCTGCCTTTGATGTGGTAATAGAGGCAGGCAGGCGGCTGGTGGCATTGTGCACGCGCTTTTTAGGGCTTGCGCTTGCGCAATGACCTAAAAAGCACATGCACTGCAAGGAATCGCCAGTGGAATCGCCAGTAGTTAAACTCTCGATAAGCCATAATAGACCTTCGCCAGCTATGTGCAGAAGCGCATCAGCAGGCGAGCCCTAAAAACGAAGATCATTCGTAGCTACGTGCTCTTTCATTGGTTGAAACAACCTTTGAGAAAAGACATTCAAGTTGTCAGCGCGACTTGCTTGTGTTTGCTGCCACCTTGTGGAAAAAGTCAAATTCTGCTTGAAATAAATAAAAAATGGATATAAGCACTGCAATAGTAACACCACCTCCATTCCTTATGTCACTAGGGGAACCTCCAATAGAGTGGGAGGATTGGATTGATTGCTTTGAGAATTATCTTGTAGCTTTGGATTGTGCAAAGTTTCCTGCAATTAGGAAGAAAGCATTGCTTTTTGGGATTTTTAGGTAAGGAAGAACAACATGTTTTCAAGTATTTTCCACCTGTAGGGAATGCACAAGGCGGAGTGATGGAGAACGTATATAAGGAGACTGTCTAAGATTACAAATAAGGTTTGCAAAACAGGTCAACGTGGTCATGAGTCTGCATACATTTTATACACAACCTCAACGCTCAAATGAGAGCATAGATGACTTTGTTGCAAAGTCGAGGGAACTTTCAGCCAAATGTGAATTTGGTGTGATGCAAGAGGAAATGATAAGAGACCAATTAATTGTTCAGTGTAGCTGTAAGAAGACCCAAGAGAGGTTGTGTGCATCTAGCAACCCCACTCTCAAAGATGCCATAGCTATTGCAAAGGTCGTGGAGGAATCGGAGAAGTGCATGCACGAAATGAAGATTAATCCCAGCTGCAACAAAGAAAGTGAAGTGGCAATTCTTGATGATGACTCTGAAGGGGTCAATGTTGTTCAAAATAAGGTGCAGACTATGGCTGGTGGTGGAAACATAAACAAATATCAAAAAGGATAAGTAAACCACAAGGCAAGTTTTCTGGTCGACATTGTCTCAGGTGTGGTAGCAGCTACTATATGGCAGACTCTAAACTTTGTTATGCTGTTACTAAGGTGTGGTAAGAGGGGGCATCTGACACGCATGTGCAAAAAACAAGAGGAAAAGGTGGGTTGTGTGGAAGATGTTCAAACAAGCTACCGAGTAGTAGTTGTAGATGATGATTCTGTAGTTGCGGATGTGGAAGGGGACGAAAAGAGAAGAAAACGTCCAAAAGCAGACTTTGAAATTAATGGTCTACAAGTCTCATTAATGGTGGATACTGGTTAACTTTATACGATTATTCCGTTGGTTGTTTTTGAAAAAACATGGCCTGGCGAGATTTTAATTAGGTCAGATGTTCTTCTGAAGGGGTATCAAGGAAGTGATATCAGTGTAGTGGGATTCATGACAGCCAAGATTGCCTTTGAAGGAAAACACACGGTTAGCAAGGTATATGTGGGCAAGGAAGGACCACCCATTCTAGGTTGGCCACACCAATATGACCTAGATATAAGGTCAATCCAAGGGCTGCGGTGCCTGTTATGGTTGTAGATACATTGAACTTGAAAGAACTGTTAGAGGAGCATCATGGCGTGTTCGAGACAAGGTTGGGTCGATTCAAGAACTATGAGCATGAAATCAAACTTAAAAGAAACCCAATTCCGATTAAGCATGTGGCAAGAAGAGTTCCCATGTCAGCCAGGGCAAAGGTGGAAGAGACACTTCAACAACTTTTGGATTACAGGGTGATAGAACCTGTTGAAGCGGCAGAATGGTTATCTCCGGTCGTGATAACGAACAAGGCCAATGGGTCCCTCAGGTTCTGTGTGGACTTAAGAAGTTTGAATGAAAATGTAATAATGGACAAATTTCCCTTGCCAAATATTAATGAACTGATTTTAATGTTGAATGGTGCGAAAGGTTTCTCGAAGTTGGATATGAGAAGTGCATACCACCAGGTTAAACTTAGTGCACACTCTAAACATCTCACTTCCTTTATTACTGGTGAAGGCACTTTTCAGTTTTGCAGACTTCCTTTCGGTTTATGCTCTGCTGCTAGTGTTTTTCAGCAATTAATGTCTTCTGTTCTTTCAGGTGTGGAAAAGGCTGTTGTATTTCAAGATGACATCCTTGTGTTCGGAAAGGATGTGATTGAGCACAAACAAACATTAGCTAAAGTGTTAGATCGCATTGCAAAAGCTGGCTTAACCTTGCATAAAGAGAAATGCAAATTTATGACGGAAGAGTTGGAGTATTTGTGGCATCTTGTTACAAGGGAAGCTGTCAGACCAAAAGCAAATTTAGTTAGTGCTATTGTGAATGCACAAGTGCCACACATAGAGACACTTTGAGATACTTTATGGGTCTTGTTGAATATTATTCTAAATTTGTTTATGATTTTGCTCACAAGGCAGAACCTTTAAGAGTGTTACAAAGGCGTGGCAAAAGATTTATGTGGTATGAATTACAACAGTCTGCTTTTAACATGATCAAGGAAGACATTGCACATGCAGGTGTGCTGACTCCGTTTCAAAATGGAGTTAATAGTATTGTTACAGTTGATGCCAGTGCTGTTGGCATTGGTGCTGTCCTAGCTGAAATGAATGGGAAGGAGGAGAAAACAGTTGTGCTTGCCTCACGCTCATTGACTGAAGCAGAGCGTAACTACTCTGTAATTGAGAGGGAGGCCTTGGCGGCTGCTTCGGCTACTACTCGTTTCAGGGTGTTTTTGTGGGGCAGTGCATTTAACTTGTGTACTGATCACTAGCCTTTATCGAAAGTTCTGGGCCCTGGTGGTATTAAGAACTGTTCCACATGACTAGCTAGGCTTGCTGTAAGATTGCAATAGTTTGACTGCAAGGTTGAATATGTCCCTGGGTGGAGGAACAGGGTTGCAGACTGTTTTTCAAGGTTTCCAGACAAAGCAGCAGTTGTATCAGACTTACCTACTGAGGAAGTGGTGGCAAATGTCGATGACGCCATGGAAGGGTTTGCCAATGCCATTCCAAGACAGACTTGGATCAAGGAAATGCAAGAGGATGCAGCTTTGACTGGAGTTGTGTGATTGATGAAAGGCAGTATGAGGAGAGAGAGCAATCTCCCGGAATGGGTGAGACCGTTTATGAAGGTAGTGGATGAATTATCAATAACTGATGATGGAATGATCATGCGTCAGGACAGATTTGTACCACCTTCTGGTCTACATGCAAGACTGATTGGTTTGGCGCATGAAAGGCATTTAGGGCAAACCATGACTATAAACAGATTGAGAGAGAGCCATTGGTGGCCTTGTATGGATTGACCGGTCAAGGATTGGGTAGAGAGGTGTGAAGCTTGCAAAGAATCGGAAAAACGATTGAGGGTTGGTCTGAGATCCTCTCCGGAGTCTCAGCACGTCTCCTTAGCGGACAAAGTTTGGTAGAAGGTGTGTTTGGATTTTATTGGGCCTTTTACATTTCTACCTGATATTGAAAGATATGCAGTTGTGTTGGATGATGCAAATTCCTAGTGGGTTAAGGTTGCGTTCATGAGTTGTATTACCACTGCTGCTACCATTGGTGTCTTGCGTGAGGTGTTTAAGAGGGAAGGCCTTCCATCTGTACTCCTTACCGATAATGGAACTCAATTGACTTCTTGTGAAATTAAAAGCTTTTTGGATTCTGTGGGAGTCAAGCACTCTTGTTGTTCATTGTATAACCCTCAGGGAAATGGATTAGTTGAGCGAATCAACAGAATGGTGAAAGGCACTATGCAACTGGCACATAGTGCAGGTTTGTCTGTGCAGGGTGCTGTCAGTGAAATGCTTTGGGCATATTGCACTACTTCAAATGGTATCTTGGGGAAGAGTCCATTTGTGCTGAAGGGCAGCTGGTACTAAATTGGTGCCGTCATGGATGTGTGGAACCTCAGTGTTAGCTGGTTTGGCTAAGAGTAAAAATGCCAAACAGGTCAGACGTTTCATTGACGTAGGTGATTGGGTTAAAGTTAAGCCCGGAGGTCACAGCAAGTTCTTGAATAAATTCAAGGGACCTTTTAAGGTCAAGGCTGTAGGAGGACATTGGGTCAAGTTGGTAAATGGCCAAACATGGAATTTGAGGCGTGTTGCATTATATCAGAGGCGGAGTGGTAATCATGAAAAGAATCTAGAGCAGGAGACTGAATCTGGTGTGCGTTCACCGTGGCTGTTGATGAGTGATGGTGAATTTTCAAGTGGACAGTCTGATGTTTGTTTGCCGTTTGGTGAGGGTGCTGGGACTGACGGTGAACTTGTGGTTGCCAGAGAGAGAGAGATGGGTCGATGGGCTCATCTGGGGTCTTGAGGGAGGCCGGTGAATAAAGAGCTCCGGCATATTTGAGTGACTATGTTGCTTGAATTTTACATGCGCTTTTCTTTCTTTTGTTCTTTATTTCTTCTTCCTTCTTGATCCTTTTTCTTTTTCATTCTATTTTTGCCTTTCATTTGGGTTTTCACTTTGTTTTGTTTTATGATGGGGAGATGCGTTATATTGTACTTAGGCTCTTCCAGATAGGCTGGGACTGCACATCTCTGTGATGTACCTTTCGTTCTAAGGTGATGTCATGTGCAGTGGGACCGTTGACAGTTGGCACCAGCTGTGTCTGGCAAGGATGTCGTTTGGGGTTTTCTCTGACCAATAAACTCCGATTAAGAAGAACCTATCGTTCAGTGTCTTGATTGTTATTACAACACAGAGGTTACTGATCCCTGTAACTGTAGGCGTCGGGCTCTTCAAATATGCATACTGTGCCATGTTTACACAGGTGTCACGGCTCCCAGGCGGCTCGGGCACAGGTTCCACGTGGACGCACAACTGTAAGAATCAGGAAAGCGCATCCCCGCAGAGCAACAAGACGAGGCACGCATCGCTTGTTGGTGCGCCCTTTGGCAGCTCCCAGCCACTACCGCATCAACGCTGCCCGAGGTAATCATTCATTACTGCGACCGGAGGGATGAGAAGTCGCTCTGACAGTCTCACTCAGCCCTGGCAGAGGCGCCACAAAGACCCACACGCATCAATAACATAAAACAGCACAGACACAGGTGACTGAACTGATGGACGAGCAAGAAAAGAAAGAGGAAGTTACCCAGAAACCTCCTGTCTTTGTTGTCTCCCTGGACTGTTGATTTGTTCACCTTTGTTGACCTTTCCCATGTGGACTATGGGAAAGATAGTTTTTTGTTTAATAAAGTTGAACACTGCTGGAAAGGATAATAAAGAAAGTAGAGCCTAATCCTCACCTCTGGACCTGACATAGAATTCTCTCTTTCTTTTCAAAAACCCAACCTCACTTATTGACATTTCTACTGCACCCGGAACCAGTTCAACACATAAATTGGACTGGTCCTCTCATACATAGAAGTCCCATTTTATTTATTTATTTATTTATGCAATTTATTTAGCGCACAAATACCCTAAGGTGTCTCGGCGCTGTTCAGTGCAAAAAGGGATCAAGTTCTTACTGATTAAAAAGCCATGTTTTTAATTGTCTCCGGAACGTCATCAAGGAAGGACAGGACTTTATATGGCGGGGGAGATTGTTCCACAGCCTGGAGGCAGCGACTGTGAAGCGTCTGTCCCCCCAATTCACTTTTTTGGTGCGAGGAATTTGTAGCAAGATAGCTGTAGAGGAGCGTAGTGCTCTTTTGGGCGTATCAACAGAAGGCTTTCTTTAAAAATTCTGGCCCTATGCTGTTCCTAGCCTTGTAGGTGATGCATAGCGCCTTGAATTTAATGCGGCTCCTAACCGGGAGCCAGTGCAGTTGTCGGATAGTTGGAGAGATGGACAAGAATTTTGGAGTATGGGTCAGGATTCTGGCAGCTGCATTTTGGATAAGTTGCAGCTTGTTCAGAACTTGTTCTTGGGCATTTAGTAGTAATCCATTGCAATAGTCGACCTTAGATAGGACCAAAGTAGACATCAAGGTTTTGCCTGCGCTGGCTAGCAGAAATGGCAGTAGTCTCTTGATCATCCTCAAAGTGTAAAAAGATGCTGAGACTACTGCATTGGCATGACTTACAAGTGACAGCTTGTTGTCAAATAAAACCCCTAAATTCCTGACTTTATTGACCGGTGTTGCGGGAGGGCCTAGGTCAGAAGGCCACCATACTGGAGACCAAGACGGGGTCAAGCTGCCAAATATCATGACCTCCGTCTTGTCTGAGTTTAATTTTAAACAATTGTGGTCCATCCAGGAACTGATAGCCATCATACCATCCTGAAAGTTGGCCGCAACTGCTCCTCCGTTATTATTAACAGCCAGCACCAACTAGGTATCATCAGCATAGGATGTTAAAACAATACTGTATGATTTAATGACCCTCGCCAAGTCCGATACATAGATGTTAAATAGCGTCGGACTTAGCGAGGATCCCTGAGGGACACCACACGGTAAGGTGAAAACAGAGAAGGAATCACCCAGTTTAACTGACTGCTCACTGCCAGAAAGAAAAGAAGTCAGCAGTGATTTGGCTTTGTTCTGAATGCCAATCTTTCCGACACGGTCGATCAGGATGTTATGATTGACCGTGTCAAAGGCCGCAGACAAGTCCAATAATAACAGGACTGCTGCGCCTCCTTGATCCATGATCACTATGACTTCATCTGCCGCTCTCATCAGAGCAGTTTCGGTCCCATGACCCTTCCTGAATCCGAATTGGGTATCATCAAGAAGATTATTCTGGTCGATGTAATTTGCCAACTGACGATTCATGATTTTTTCGAATATTTTTGACGGAAAAGGGAGGGATGCAATAGGTCGATAGCTTTTGGGTTCTGAAGGGTCCAGGCTTGTTTTTTTTAATAAGGGTTTGATGATTGCTTTCTTCCAAACCGAGGGGTAGGAACCTCAACAAAACATAGCGTTGCAAATGTTTGTCAGAATGGGAGCTATCAGGTTGGTCAATGGCTTAATTATCATAGGTGGACATGGATCCAGTGGTGATCCTGATTTAATAGTTGTTATAATTTCCTTTATCTGTGTAGGGGTAATTTGGATAAATTCAGACAAAGCTGTGGAAGTAGGGGAGTGATTTGTATTGGGACTGGAAGGTTCTAAAGGTAGTTTGGTGGAAAATTTGGAGAAGATATAATTGACGTTAAGTTTGAAAAAATCTGCCGGTTCATTACACAGATTTTGAGATGGTTCTATGTTAGTGCACATGGGTGGGGTGGTCAAGTTCGAGACCACTTGGTAGAGTTGTTTAGTTGAATTTTTAGCTAACTCTATTTGCTCCATATAATATTTTTGTTTTTCTGTGGTTAACAGCGTCCTATAATTGGCTAGAGCTTTTTTGTAGGCATCTCTATCGTTGTTATCATAGCGTTTTCGCCAACGTCTTTCTAGATTTCGACAACGTTGCCTTTCCAGTCTGAGGGTTTCGGAAAACCAAGGAGCGGAGGGTGTATTGCGAATTGGTTGTATAGATTTTACAGGGGCCAACGCATTGAGGGCATTATTGAGCCAGGCCGTGTAGTTTTCTGAGGCAATGTGGGCATCCGTTGTATACCCTGGTTGGGTAGCGAGCAGGGTGGACTGTAAATTTAGATCATCCAAGTTCTTCCAGTCTCTGAATTGTTTAGACCTCTTTGTCAAGTTTGTATTTTTGACATTCCTAGTTATAATGGTGAACATTAGTGCAGTATGGTCTGTCCATGTTAATGGTTTTACTGAAAGTGAGGTGATGTGAGGATTATTGGGATGCTAGATGCTATAGTCATAGTTCCACCCCCATGTGTACCACAACGTACGGCAGCTCACGGGGTGGAACTATGCTGCACCTAGTCAATTACGTATTTAGGACTCAGCCATGATCTGCCGCTTTCACATGCAGGGAATTGGAGGAACAAATAGGTGAAGAAGCGAGGACAGTACCCTCGACAATGTACATCGCTATACCTTGGATTCACTGAAAGAAAGCCTTACGCTTTTGAGATATAGGGTGCTAAAACTAAAGCTTGATTTATTCCCCTTCTAGTGGCTGACTATAGGGTCTGCCCAAAAAAAGCCACAAGAAGACTTATGGCCATTCCACCACTGCACCTAGTGCTTGACACCTGCTAGGCGGTGACGTGGGCATCAGTGCACACGTTCACGAAGCACTACTGATACCATATTTGATTAAAGAGGCATTGCATCCATTCGGACCTTTAGGACGGTTTGGTCTGAGTTCACTCCCGTACTTCTCCACCATGAGGGGTACTGCTTTGGTATTTATTCTTAAGGTGAAAAATTTGCAGTTGGAAGTATCTATGAGAAGAACAAGTAACTTCCCTTCAGTTAACACTGTTTCTGGTGAATACTCTGTTTAACTGCAGATTCTTCACTGCCTTTGCACCTCCGCGTTCTGTGGAGCAGTCTCCTTTTACCAACTAAATAGTTCCAAATGAGAGATCTGCACACTGGTACCTCCAGTTGATTTGTTCTCCACTTCCAAGGTTGTGGAGAGTCAAACAAGAAATTGACGTCGGCATGGAATGTTGGCTCTTATATGCTGCTCTGCTCTGCTCTGCTCCATCGCTAGCGGCGCTTGGATCACTGCTGTTGAACTTTCCGGATCCAATCTGGTGTCTGGAGAATATTCTGAATGTGAGGGATTACGTTTAAATAGAGTATACACCAGACAGATTGTTAATTGAAGGCAAGCAACTTGCTCATTCTGACCTTTTTCAAGGTACAGAATTATCTGCATAAGGCTTATCAATTGATACTTACTTTAAAGTTTGTACATGTGTGGTGCAGGCATCCCTAGCCTGCAATACCCACCCTGGAATACTTAACACTAATGACAGGTTTGTTCACAAGGAAAACTCCAAAGTGATGTCATTTTCCATGTGAGGAAATCTATTAACAAATTCATATGTTTTCGAGAATAATTGCACATGGAATGTACATTCTGTAAATCAGTGAAGTTGATGTGAACACATATATGAAAGTATTTGTACACCTAACTGAAATTTAGCTCTGCATAAACCTTTGAGAACTGGACACCAAGTATATTTTTTTGTACGTATAAGTTTTTATGGACTTTTTCAAAAACATGACAAATTTAGCACAAGAAAATAGCATGGTTATGTTTAATAAAGATCCATAACAACCCCTCCACCCTCTCTTCCTGTTAAGCTCTACTAGGACACATCTCTGTGTCACATACTTCACAACGGAAATGACACATTGCTAAAGGCTGTTCGGTGGTAAAGATCCATAGTGTCAGAAACAGCCGACTCCCTCCAATCACTGTCCACAGCCAAACAACTCATTCTGTCCAATCTCACGACTAGCTCATGGAGGGAGGGCATCGCGGGATTCAAATAGCTCCTCAGGCATCACCGCCTTGGTACATGTATTATCCCTACGAGTTTTTCCCATATGGCTTCCTTCTGCCACTGCCCATTCAGCCATATATCTCAGCCAATTTGCCACTTTCGGTGCGACAGGAGACATCCAGCCGAGGCCCAATTGTTTATTCAGGGTACAAGTTGCTCATTTGGATCCACCACTGACATTAATCTAGTGTGGTTATGTAAGTCAGATATACATTTCATAAGCAGTTTCATGCAAATCTCTGAGACAGGACTTTATAATCTCAAAAACTATTTTAATATGAATGGTTTGGAAATGTTCCTTGTATTATAAAATGGTAAAATTGCAATCATCACCCTTTAAATGATGACAGGCTTTGAAAAGGCAAATATCTCTCAGTAGGATGAAGTCCTTCTTTTAGATAAAACTGAGGTCCATGTTGATAAAATTAATTGAGAAGTATTGTAAATATCTTTTTAGAGGAATATGTTTGAAATGATATTCATTAATTTCCTTTCACAGGTGCTGCAGGCAGAGAAGGTGGAGCTGAAAGCCACACTGCTCTCCCAGGAGCATTTCCTGCAAAACTCTCAATCCCAGCGGGAGCAAATCCAGAAGGAACTGACAAGACTGAAGGAGAATCTCCAAGCCAAGGAGGTCAGCATTCGGTGAGATGTCTTATTTTGTTATCCTGGAACTCAACATCATTCGATAGATACTGTGATTAACAGATTAAAACATGGGATTCATCATTCAGTGAGATTAATCATAATATAACACTGAGAGTAGCATCAAATGAGGTACACTGTGATTTATTCAGGGAGTCCGACATGTGGAGGGATGCTTCTCAATTCAAAAAAGAGGAACTGCACATCTAAGGACTGATACTCTGGTAAGTAACATGTCACTCATGATCAATTAATGTATATCTTAATAGGAACATAAGGTGATGAAAATCAGCATTTGGTGTGGTACTTCTAGGATAATTGTACCTATGAGATATCTGGTTTAGTCTTATTTATAGAGCAGAACGATCAACACAATTTTATCGTGACTGTGCTCACACTAAGCCGATGCACATGTGTAGGGCATAGCTGATTGATTTCCTAGACTGGAGCTCAGTATTCAAGCGCTGTAACGAGGAAGGGTAGTGCACAATTGCGCTGAATATTAATAGATTTAAAATCCTGTATAATATTACCGTAACAGGGAATGATCGATCTATTGTGGAAAGCTGATCACAACTCACAGGATGGTTGTTCTCGTGTGAGATTCTCACAAAGAAAGAGGTCTTTGCCATGCCATTAATGGTTTTGTGAACAATGCAGATATCTTTAAACTGACAACTTTGTAGTTTCTTCATTGATGGGAAAGAGTCTCTTTTCATGGAGTGCTATCAAACATCAGCCTGCAGCTTTCCGAATGAAATCACACCTTTTCACCTCCTCCAGCTTGTCCTAATGCACATGCATTGCCATACTCCAATTTGGAAATAACCAAGGAGCTGGCTGCTTGTTCTTCAAATCTGTTTTGTATGAAAGTACCCTTCCTCCCTGTATTAGCTATGTGGACTGCAAGGGAAAGTGAGCAATAAATATGGAATGAACTTCATTAGTTTAGTTCATAGCTGTAAACTGCCCAAAATTGAAATGGCTATAGCCAAAAATCTACTATAAACATTAAATACTGAAGGTGAGAGATGTGACTCTTGGGTAACTTTCCAGATTATCTCAGAGTAATAGTGATAATTACGTTGAGTTCTTTTAGTTTTAGAACTCATTTAAGAGACAAGACTTTTCCTACTGATTTTATTCTGTTAATATGGATGGCAACATGGTTGAAGGTGGTTAATGCGCCAGCCATTTCATCAAGACAGGACACCACTAATACTGCTTTGAGGGGTCCAAATAGCACTATCCTGTTTTGCTTCCATGCATGGACTTGTGTGTCAAGGCTCAAACCAGCATTTGAACACTTCCTCCTTAAGATCCCTTTTGATGGGGAGCATCTCTTTGGTCCCTAAGTAGATGAGATGCCAGAGAAACTAAAGAAGGGCACATATATTGTAAATTCCTGGGCGGCCTGTAGGCTGCCACTCTGAGGGTCACTTTTCACATTCAGCTGTCCAGGGACGGGAGCATAACTACTCTCTCCTGCCAGGCGTGTTTTTACCATTTCCAATGAAGGAAGCTGGCTTGGTTATATCATGTAAAGAGTCCAGGGGTTCCCCAGAAGTATACAGGACTCAATGCAAACCCAAAGTGCTCTATTTGTGGTAGTGCGTTAGAGCATCCTTAGGCCTAACACAGATGAGTTTAAGACATTTGTTATACACACAGTGATTAATAAATGACACACAGTTCAAAAAGGAGACCCATAACAATTTTAAAAAAATAAGCTTCTTTCTAGATTTTTTAACCCCTTCCTTGCTGCCGTCGGCCATTGGCCGACGGCAGCACTACCTCCCCAGTGCTGCCGTCGGCCAATGGCTGACGCCTCCCCGCCCGTTTTGTGGAAGTGCCGCACTGCGGGAAAATCGGGGCTGTGGTAAAGGGGTTAATACCAAGATGTACATTAAAAGGTTGGTACGTCTTTAGTAAAAATACTTTTCACTTTAAAAAGTAGGTACAGTGCAAATTTTCAGTTCAGCAATGTTAACCTATAGGAGGAAAACAAGAATGCTATTCTGCAGGTTAGTACACAAGTCATAAATCCAGACTTCGGGGTTTCAGGTCAACACCAGGCAAGTTTCGAATCAGTACCAAGACTGCACTACCAGCAGTACAGGGGCAGCAGGGTGCAGGGGTCAAATTCGGAGTGTGTTGCCCACTGTGAACCAATTGAGACTGGGGGTGATTGAAGATGCGCTGTTCACAGGTAAGTAAAGCGGTGTCAGGGTTCAATCATCTGGGATTAAGGTAATCGCAGGGGGGCCAGAAGACCGCACCAAACGTATACCTTTAAGGCACTTGGGCAGCCGGGTGCAGAGTGCCAATACAGCAGTGTGCGCCCAATGCAAATCAATGGGGGAGATTGGTTTTGAAAAAAGGCTGCAGGCTCTGGCCAGGAGGCTAAAAAAAGAAAACCTACAGCTGTCCAGTTAATGTCTGATGCTAGAGGACGTAGGAACACCTTTGGTCAAGCTGCCCAGGGCCTTCGGGTGCAGGGGGTGTTCTTTTGTGTTAGGAACAGCTTACCGGTCAGGTCGTGGTTGTGAGAGTCGAACAGAGGCTGCAAGTGTTGACGTGGAGTCCGCAGGGATCAACTCACGATGGACTCTTGCTCAGAATCTCTGGGTAACCTTCGGAGGACCAGTAAGCGATTTGGACTCAGGTCATGGACGTCTGGTGCAGAGGTGGGACCGGTGGGCGAATTCGCAGTTCCTCAGGGCAGATATCTTGTTCTTTAAAGTTGGTTTCTTCTAGATAGGTCCACTGTCCACTGGAGTGCTGGATCTTTATTGAAGTCAGGCAGTCCTTCCAGGGTTTTGGAGGTCACTTGGCCTGCAGGGCGGATCGATTTTTGGGGCAAAAGGCAGCGGACAGGCTGGGAGGGCTGCTCCAAGTCAGTCGCTGGTCCTTCTTTCTTGCTAAGTTTTCCTGCTGGTTCTCCCGCCAAAAGTGGGCATTTGAACTGAGGTCTGCCACCTGCGACTTGCAGCAGAGGCTGGGGTCACATTATAAAGGCAGCAAGGCATTTGATGCTTTCCTCATGAACACTGTGCCTGCCTGGGGGAGGGGATGTGACACTTCCACCGAGGATGGACTTTCTTTCTGGCCTCCGAGAGCAAGGGCTCTCATCCCAGGGGTCCAGAAACATGTCCAGTGGTGGCAGGATGCCTAAAGCCAGTCAGAGACCACACCAGGGTTGGTAGCTTTCCAGGGTGCCTTCTGAGTACATGGTTAAATAAATCCAACACTGGCATCAGTGTGGTTTTATTAAGAGGGGTTGTTTAGTACCAAACACTCCTGGGTTCAGCCCATGCACTCTCTATGGCTTCCCTGGCACTTACAATATATAAGAATAGAATTAAATATTGTAGGGGCATATCCGCTCTTGCAGATATGCCCACACATGTGCTATAGTGCACCCTGCCTTAGAACTGTAAGGCCTGCTAGAGGGGTGAATTACTGTTACCATAGGCAGTCCTGGTTGGCTTGGCACACAGTGAACGTCGACTTAGTCGTTTTTCACTGCACCAAGACATGCAGGTGGAGGTGGCATGAGCTTGGTGAGTGAGTCTGTAGGGGACCCTTTTCAGGTCCCATGCCCTTGGTACCAAGGGTACGATTTATTAGGGACTTATAGGAGGATGCAGTTGCCAATTAGGGAACAGTTTTAAGGAAAAAGCACTGGCGTAGGGGACCTGGTTGGCCGGTACCCTGCGCACCACATAATTTTCCCAGCAAAAAGTGGGGGGCTAACTATGTAAAAACAGGCACTTTCTCAAAAGCCTTAAACTTGTCATCCTAAGTAGGGTGCCACCTGCCCCAGTCTGGAACCTGAACCTGAACCTGAAAATTGTCCTCATCATATTCATGGAAACTCCCCTTGACCTACTGAATTCTTGCCCTTTGCAGTTTCTCTCCTGGAATGTCGACTCTTTTAGTAGCCAAAACATCTCTTAAACGTATTAGTGAACTACAGGCCCTCAAATACAAAAGCCATTTTCAAGGTCCACAATGATAGGGTTGTCCTTGGAACCAACTCCAAAGTCCTACCTGAACCTGACAATTGTGTGCCCAGACTTTTTCTTGCAGCCTGATTCAGTAGCAGGGAGAGCACTGCACACGCTTGGCGTAAAGCATGCTCTAATGTATTACATAAATAGGACCAAGTACTTCTGGAAAACCCAATTGCATTTAGTTACCTTTCCCCAGCCTCATTAAGGTCAAGCTATAATCTAAGGCAGAGGGCCAAGTTGATTGTATGATGTATCCAGACCCTTTACCTTAAAGCCTAAAGAACCCTACCTTCCCTCCACATGCCTCACTCCATGTGTGAACAGGGTGCCACTATGGTCTTCCTTGGAAACATACTCATAGCTGAAATCTGTTAAGATGCCGTATGTTTCACCCTGCACACCATTAAAAAACTCTTGTGTGGAGATTTTTACAAGGCAACTTGTTAGAGTAGGTCAGACTGTTTTAAGGACTTTGTTTCAGACATCTGCATCATCTACTGGCTAGCCAACGCTTAGGGGAGTACTACTTTACAGTTGATGCAGAGCCTTTGTGTCTAGAGCATCACAAGTTACGAACAGCTTATGTTACCTGTAAGCATCTGTTCGTCAAACGTAGTTCTGTCTATTTTCATGCGCCCACCAGCCTCCCCAGAGGCCATTGTTAAGTATAGGTATCTTCAACCTACATATTAATTTACACTACATGCATGGCCACTTTGCTATTCTACTCACTAGTCCGTCCCTGCTTTCATCCCCTCTGTGCAAAGCAATCAAACAATGAAGTTAGTGGCCATGTGCGTTCACTTCCAAAGAATGAGTCACCAAGACCTTCTTTGAAGAAAAAAACAATTGCAACAGTCCTAGTCCCACACTAGACAGTAGCAGTGTGTAGAGCTTGTAAATCTACTGCATTACATGCTAAGAACAGATAAAAACAGGGTAAGTAAACTATGAGCTTTTTCCTAAAGGCACAGTTGCTTCTGAGTTTCTCATTCATTATAAAAACTGTCTACTCCTCATCTGCAATCTCTCCCTGTTTCGTGGTAATCTCCTTTCCCTTTTCTGCTATGCCTGCAGTATCAGATTTGCAGCACCACTGTACTGTGTCATAAAAATCACAATGACTCAAAACCTCTACTTGGCAGCCCTTACTAATCATTAGGAACTTACTGTGGGAACTGTGTATGATGTAGCTGAGGAAAGCAATTTAGAAATACGAACCTAAAAAAATAAGAATTGGGGAAGAAGAAACTTGCAAGGCAAGACCATGATGCGGTGTCCTCTTATCAGCCCAGTGTATCAGCTTCCTAATATGTGCGCCAAATAGCAGATCCATGAGTGGTATGAAATCCAATGGGCTGAGCTGGTCATTCATGTGACCCCCTAAACCTGTGGCCTACACTTGAACACGAGACAGGGCAGAGTCGAACTACCCTAAAATAGTCTAGAGGTCCTGCATGGTAGTTCTAGTGGGGCACTTAAAATCGGACAGAAGCCAGTACACATTGCAAGTTTTCTGCGCTTACCTCCTGCTCTATCTCATCTGACTTTTTGCAGACCCATGCCATGGCCACACGTGTTCCAGTATTTCTATCAGGCATGGGTGCAAATGCTGGAAGAAAACTTTAATAGGAAAACAACTTGCAATAATCACAGAAATAGCCCACAAAGATGCAAAGAAATTGGTGGTGACTGGTAAATGACAGAGACCATATTAGGACCTCATAGAATATGATTAATTATTTTGGTCAAATAATTTCTGTAGTTTTATCTCCCAGGTTCTTGGGTGATACTTATGTTTACTAAGGCTTCTAAGTGATAAAACTTTTAAAGTGAAGGCATAATCCTCGTCTCCAGTCCTGTAATTCAGAATCGTTTGCATTACAGCTTCTTTCTCATCTTTATTGTCACTTTCCTATGACCTGAATATGAGCTGGAGTTAAAGGTATACATTTTAAACTGTGTCCTTGATACCAGGATTTAAAGGCACTCATAAGGTGTCTATTGAGATACATGTTAATCCTATATCTTTTCGTGGTACAGAATGTTTTGTTATGTAGTATGTAGTACTTCTGTTTCCTTTCAGGTTATAAGATCCTTTCATGATGATTGTTCTATGGCATTTTTTTTTGCTTCATTTAAACCTACATCATGGGCTCGTAGGACAGTAAATGATTATATTTTTTCAGTATGTGTGTCTGTGTTAAGTGACGGGGAGATATATATATATATATATTCCAAGACAAAAGCTAATTAAAAAAAAGGTGTAGTTTGCATTTCAGAGCTGATTTCCAGAATTCTATGCCATAAAACATGCTTGCTTACCCTAATTTCGCTTAAATTGTCATGCACCGTCAAGGGTTTGCCTTGTTCCTCTCCTCCTCTATTAGCATTAGAATTACCCTTTCCAAGCGGTGTAACCCTGGTAATTGTACATTTTTACAATTCATTTTGTAGGGATCATGATAGTGAACACCTAAATGAACTTCAAAGTTTTATAGAGGACTTTGCACATGAGACATGCTCCCTACGAAACAAATATAATGAGGGATTTTAATGCACACTGTTGCAAATTAAAATGTTTGTTAGATGGGGAGATTTATGAAGATTTACCACCTGTAGCCCATTTCGAACATAACACCCAAGGCGCCCGGCTAGAATGTTTATTAGCAAGTAATAATTTATACTGTCTAGAGTCTGGGAAGGAAGCAGAGATGATACCATCGTTCTTTGGGAGAGGGAGCAGTTCCACTTTAGATTATGTTGTAATCTCAGCCCCCCTATACCAACATATGCGGGAAGTTTGGGCGGCTCGAACCGGTTTTAATGATCATACTCCCATCATTGCTGAAACCAAAGGTCTAATGGTCTTTCGGGGTGCGGAGTTAAAAACCTTCGCAAATGGGGATTTCCAGCCCATGGACCAGGATCGGAAAATAAGATGGGAGAAAATTGTCCCCGAGCTCTTTTTAGCAGAGTTATACACCGAGGGCAAAGAGGATATTGAGCAATGCCTTAATGTACATAGCGAGCCTACAGAAGTACTAGAGGCGTATGGCAAATTATCAAAGCTAATTGGTAAAAAGTTAACAGGTAAAAAGATCTCGGCAGATACAAAGGAGGTCAATTGGTTTAATGCTCTTTGCTCTAAAGCCCACAAAGCCCTTATGTTTGAATAAAAAAGTTTCCTAGAGATCCCGAGCTGATTAAAAGTTGAAGGAAAGCATATGACATGGCTTTAAAATTAAGGAAGGCTGCGTTAAGAGATCAGGCGTGGGAGGAACTAACACAGGCGAGTGCACAAGCTGATAGGGCAACATTCTGGAAGGTAGTAAATAGCTCCTTTTTTACCACCTTGGCTGCTGTGACTTTTCCCCTCCTGTGCTGACATTCTTTGAATACCATTGTTCATGACGAGCTCAGCTCGTCATAAGCACAGCTCCACTGTGCCTCATGACAAGCTGAGCTCGTCATGAGCATGGAAGGGGTTAAAGATAATAACAAAAACAGAGTGCGTAATTCCAGCCGCCCGTGGGTTAGTCTGTTCTGTTCCTCAGAAGTTGCAGAGGCAGGTCTGGAAATTCAAACGCAGGAAATGGGAGAATCAGAGGACCGCAGTCCATAGAGACCCAGGTGAGCACAAAGGTCCACGGAAGGGGAAGATTCCAGGGGATTAGAGCCAAAATGCAATCCCTAGCCAGGGTGCTTCCGGCCGGAGCTCCTCACCTGTCAGCTACCAACGTGCCTTGATTTTCTCGTGTTTTATTAGATCTTATTTGTTGTGTCAGTTGGCATAGTGGTGTGTTAGGGAGGTCGCACTCTGTCGCATTTGAGTCACAATGTATCTTGTAGTGTTGGTTTGGGCCATTGTGCTAGTGGCTTGGCGGCCTGGGCCTGTCTGGATTGAGCTGCAATCAGTTCACCATGACATTGTGTCTCATTGGTCTGTAGGAGGGTGGGTGCGTATCATGTAGTCCGTTTGTTTAGGAGACATCTCGTCCTACTGCGCTTGTAGTGCCAAGAACAGTTTTTGCTACTCCGTGAAGGGTATTACCCTCCCTGTCTATGTGTAGGTGTCAATACATTCATTTCTGCAGCACTCCATCTATTCAGGTCCCTGATCCAGGCCTTTATTGGGGGAGGGGTTAGAGCCTTCCACTGCATGGCTATTTTTCCTAGGTGAAGTACTAGGTCTATAATATATAGTCACATATTATGACTTTGGGTGTCTGGCGAATCGGCATGGTAGCTAGCGTGCTGTCTGTTCGGTTAGAAAGTCGGTTGTAGTTGTCCAGTAATTATGTATTTGTGGACAGCCTCAAACCATATGAAAAAAGTCCACTGATGCGTTATGGCACCCAGTGCAGTTTATGGAAGCCGCATATATATTCTCTGAAGTCTCGCAGGTGACGGGTAAGTGCAATGTGAGTATTTGAGTTGTGTGTATTTGAACCTGTGGAAGAGGTGCAGCGCAGCGGCCAGGGCGACTGACGCTGGAATCTGGGGCTCACTGTTCGATCCCCGGCACCGGTGGCAGGTCAGCCCAGCACCATGTGACTCTGGGCAATAGCTTGCTTAATTTTCCCGAGGGTCCCCAGCGCCAGGACACCACTTCGGAGGGAGCTGTGCGCTTTACAAATACTGGTATTTATTTATTTAATACTGACAATTTTGATGCAATCCAGGATACATTTCCAGTCTTTGTCAGAAATGTCTTCCTCCTAACTGCTGCTCTCATTTGGTTTTGAGAGCCTGTGTAGGTTTATAAAAGAATTCACAAAGAAGAGGAGGGATGAGGGTAACGGACACTCCTATTCTGGACCCCCCAAAACACTTCAACACACCAGAAAGAGTATAGAGTAGTAAAATAGCTCTATATGTAATACGGCCCTCACTCTCACAGTTGTGTGACAAGTTTCATCATAGGGCTGCTTCAAAACACCCCCAGGCAGCCAGTGCCTGGAGTGGAGCAGGTGGTAGGGGAAGATAAAACACAACACAACACAAAAGAGAAACAATTAATGACTAAAGTGACTAGATCACCGGAAGTGAAAGTGCAGTGTAAGTTAAAACTAGCTTGGAGGTGTTCCTGTGCATATACTGCAGCTCTACATGCCAAGAACAGATGCATACTGGTAAGTAGCATTTTCCGTTCGAGGCATATGAGCTGCAGATAGTACACTTTTGCATAGACTGTACAGCAGTGTCTCCCTTAGCGGTGGTCATATGCCTCGAACGGAAAATGCTACTTACCAGTATGCATCTGTTCTTGGCATGTAGAGCTGCAGAGTAGTACAAGCCCACCCGCCTCCCCGGGACCTGTATCTGTTACATTTTGATCTTAATTGGATACACTTACATGGACATCTATTCTATTTCTTACAAACTCCATCATTTCCCTTCATGGCGAAAAAGAATCTGAAGATGGAATCGATGACCATGCGCACTGTCATTTAAGGGAGGAGTCACCTATCTCGTGACTACAAAAGACTTCTTCAAAGACAACAACAAGGTGCAAGCATCCGATACCAACACCAGATGGTGATATATGCAAAAGTGTACTACTCTGCAGCTCTACATGCCAAAAACAGATGCATACTGGTAAGTAACATTTTCCTTTCTCTACAGCTGACAGTTTTCAGCTGTAGTCTAGTATCCAGTGATGTTCCTAAATTTATAACTCAGAATCTCTTCATATATTCCTGACCAAACAGCTTATATTGCTTATGGAAAGTCAAGAATACAATAGTTTATATGCTTCCATTCACCATCTAGAAATACCTGCATGAAAACTCGCCTTACAAATGTTCATCTTATTGATGCACACTGGAGACCTCTCCCGCTGTACCTTACCTCAGATACCAATATCTGTTGTAAATTCCCTTTCTGTAAACTACCTTCTACCAAACACAATAACCACCCTGATATTAAACCAGCTTTTAATGATGCCACTTCTCTCACTTAAAATTGTCCCTCTTCACTCATGCTTGTTACATTGTACGATGTGGTGCACTACACATGTCTGCCATTTATCTTCATCTTACTGTTATGATAATGTATATGCTTAATCAGTTGCGCTTTGGATAGCTTTCTCTTGAACCCTGTCCACTCTTTATAAAAACATGATAAATTAAAAATAGTCATTTATTTTATTTATTTATTTTATTTGAAAGTTTTATAGAGCGCGGACAAGACCCTTGCGGGTATCAGAGCGCTTTACAGTAAATGAGGTTAATTTACAGCAAATGAGGTTAATTGTATCATACATTAAGGATAGGCAAGTTAAATATACATAACACAATAGAACAACCTAAAGCAAAACAGTAACCTTGCAGATATCAGAACGCTTTACAGTAAATGAGGTTAATTATATCATACATTAAGGATAGACAAGTCAAATATACATAACACGATAGAGCAAACCTAACGCAAAACAGTAGCATGAGCAGACATAAAGCAGAGCAATAAAGTGCAGAAGAAGAGCGAACTGGTGAGTCATGGTAATGGCAGATAGAGTGATTACGTTGACTTGTTGGATATCGGGTACAGATGTTCACACGTAGTCCTAGGTCTGTGTTTAAGTAAATTTTGCCATAAGAATATCTTTTACTTCCAATTTGAAAGATGCAGTGGGGAAGTTCAGTCTTGTTTCTGGGAGTAGGGCATTCCATATTCTAGGCACTATTCCTGAGAAGGATCGTTTATATGTTTTTTTTCTTGTTGAACCTTTGTGGCTTCAGTAGTAGGTTTTCCACACTTCTTGTGGATCTTATTCCACCGGATATTGTGAGCTTCTGTGTGAGATAGCTGGGTGCATTGGGGTGTATGGCCTTATGCATCATGCACGCTATTTTCAGGTGAATTCTGGCTTCAAATGGCAGCCAGTTGAGAGATTTTAGGTCAGGGGAGATGTGGGCCCTTCTTTTCGAGCCAGTGATGAGTCCCGCTGCCGCATTAGTAGAGGCTCTTAGGGGAGCTGTAGTAGCTTTGGGGAGTCCGCAAAGCGAGACGATTCCATAGTCCAGCCGAGGTAAAACTAGAGCTTGAACCGCCATCTTGAAGTCATTGGCGGGTAGGAAGGGTTTCAGCTTCCTCGGTGTATTGAAATGAAAGTTTGCTCCCTTCGTTGTGTTACTAATGTGTTTCTGCATATTGAGGTTGCAGTCAAGTGTTATACCCAATGATTTAGCTGATTCCACAATGATTGGTTGAACGTTGAGTGCTGTAAGGTGTTTAATCCTATCGTGCATTATGGGGACGTTGGCGGGTGGGGCAATTAGGAGGAATTCACTTTTTAGAGCGTCCAATTCGAGGTGATTCTCTGCCAGCCATGTTTCGGTGGTTTTAAGAGTAGGATTAAGCAAATTAATGTCTTCAAGGGTGTTGATCTTGAGGTAAAGTTGAGTATCGTCAGCATACATGTGAAATTGCACGTTGGACACTTGTAGCAGATCGGTGAGTGGTTCCATGAAAAAGTTAAAGAGTGTAGGGGATAGCGAACTCCTAGCGTAACTGGAACCGGTTTGGACAGGGTGTTGTTGACCTTGAATTTTTTGAGTCCGATTTTGCAGAAAAGAGGTAAACCAGTTAAGCACTGCTCCTTATAGTCCCATTCTGTGGTTCAGAAGATCAATCAAGTTCTTGTGTTTAAATGAGGTGCCCCTCTACTCTTGTATTCTGAATTTCTACTAGTTTAAGTGCCATGTTGTAGATGAATTGCTCTTTCAAGCTGGCTTGTTATTTCTTGTAACTTACACCAATGTGGCTTCCATCACAGGTCACTGGAAGAAAGTTTGCAGGAGAATCGAGTATCATACAGTGTGTCTGATGGTCATGCAGAGCTTGAGAAAGTTGTGTCTCAGCTGGAGCTAAGCCGCAGGACAGAGCAGACCTTGCGGGCAGAGGTGACCCGATTGGACGGCAGGTAACTATCTTTTATGCATAGTCATAGTGTGTTGCATTCTTCACCATTGCAATAATGCTGTGCAAGCTAGTGGTGGAGTATGGCCCATGGTATGGAGTAGAAGGGGAATCAGAAGAATAGAATCTGCATTGAGATCATGCATGTGTCACTGTACATGTCTCAGAATTATGGAGAACAGAGATGTCTATTAATTGAAATGTTTCATTTATGGTGCTTTTATAAATCACAAATAATGCCAGACAAACAATAGCTGCAAGGTGCATACATTTCAAAACGTAAATAACCAACTTAATACAATAAAAACATATAACAAATGTTAATAGATAATAGAATCACTAGTGTAGCCCACTGTAAACAGACAATAAAGTGGCATCATGCCAGTTGGCAACAAAATACTAAGCAGCTCAAAGTCAATTGTAAGCTGAAAAGTAAGCTTAAAAATATGGTCCCTCCATGCTAGGTCCTATATTTGGTAAACCATTTCCATATCTAAGATCCTGCCTATCTCAGCAGTCTTCCTTTGAGTTTAACTGAGACCATTTAATTTTGAGCTTCTGAGGATGACTCAGAGATTGATCAACACAATCTGGGTTTGAGGAGAATTGCAGAAAATATCAACCTCAGCTAGTTTACCTGTGGTCCCGCCGTCTGCATTTTGAGATGAGCCCTATGTACATATGAATCATGTTAGAGTGCTAAGGTTTGGTACAGTGCCCTTAAGAACCCCTATTATAAAGAAAGAAGATCACAAAAAGTGTTCAGTGTGAGCCTCCAAACCTCAAAGCGCAATATTCTGTCAACCAAGTTGTTCTTATGATTCATTTAAATGGTTCAACTTTTGTAAACCCTGGATGATCGTAAAAGCACACTTTTTCAATGATTGTGGTTTCACTTGTACTGTCTTGCAAACTTTCTGTTAAAGAGCCAGTATTGTTAACTGGAGAGCACCACCGTTGGTATCTGCCTCCTGCAATGTTCATACCAAGCATTGCACTTATCTACGCATCAGTTTTGAAGAGTACATTAGGTAAAATAATATGCATTTCTTCAATCAGCAGCAGCTTATGCCTCCCGCAAGTGCTGTATTGCCTCACTTTGCCTCACTGATTCAGGTCTTTTTTTCAGGATCGTGCTTGCTTGATTCCTGAACAGTTTAGGTGGGCTTTTTACATGTTTTTTTTTTTAGATTTTTCATGCTCTGGGCTTAAAAATTGTTAATTTACTTTGATGTTCTATATGTTTCTTCAAATCTACCTTTTTCCCACATTTGTGAGATGTGTTTTGCTCACAGTGCCTTTTCTTCCCAGAAGAAAGGCACTTCACAAATAGCAGACAGGCAAAGACTGGCAATATATGCGAGTGATCTGTTTATTATCTACTAACCCCGGTTTAAAGAATGACAAAAAGAGTGCTCAGGGACAAAGAAGGGATCCGCCTGAGGGAACAGTTGGAATACCTCAAAGCTGAAGTGGAAAGAAGGAAACAGCAAAGGCAGTACAGAGAGGAGGAACCTTTTTTCTGGATTGCTGCATTGTTCCAGAAAGATCTCCAGAGAAGGAGGATCAAGGGCAAAAAAAGTACAGATATCATCCCCATCATTTCACAAACTCCTGATGATCACAGGAGCAACAGTCGACGTCAAGACGAGCTCGGCATGGACATGTTCACTATTGAGGGACAGCTTGACGTTGAAGAGACATTGACATCAGAGTCATTAACATTGCTGGGGGACGCTCTGCTGACATTAGGGGCGCTCTGCTGACATTCGGGGACGCTCTGCTGACATTGTTTTACCTGCCGGGACCCTGTCTCTGATTCCTGTTTCTTTTCCAGCGCCTCGCGGTACCCGATTTGCGGGTCCCGCTTCGTGGGGTGTGTTCGAGTGGGCCCATGGTCAGAGGAAGTGTTGGCCCCTGGGCCTAGTTGTGGGTGCGTGAGTTGCCGGCAGGGCTGCGAGCAGCAGGACCGGTACTACATCTCCCATGAGTGCCCGCTAGCCCGAATCACCATCACCTGGGCCGCTCTCCCTGCTTGCCCCGCCCCACCAACGATCTTGAAAAACCCCAGCCTTTGGAGATCATTTGGGACGCTCTGCTGACATTGTTTTACCTGCTGGGACCCTGTCTCTGATTCCTGTTTCTTTTCCAGCGCCTCGCGGTACCTGCTTCGTGGGGTGTGTTCGAGTGGGCCCATGGTCAGAGGAAGTGTTGGCCCCTGGACCTAGTTGTGGGTGCGTGAGTTGCCGGCAGGGCTGCGAGCAGCGGGACCGGGACTACATCTCCCAGGAGTGCCCGCTAGCCCGAATCACCATCACCTGGGCGGCTCTCCCTGCTTGCCCCGCCCCACCAACGATCTTGAAAAACCCCAGCCTTTGGAGATCATTTGGGACGCTCTGCTGACATTGTTTTACCTGCCGGGACCCTGTCTCTGATTCCTGTTTCTTTTCCAGCGCTTCGCGGGTCCCGCTTCGTGGGGTGTGTTCGAGTGGGCCCGTGGTCAGAGGAAGTGTTGGCCTCTGGACCTAGTTGTGGGTGCGTGAGTTGCCGGCAGGGCTGCGGGCAGCGGAACCGGGACCACATCTCCCAGGAGTGCCCGCTAGCCTGAATCACTATCACCTGGGCCGCTCTCCCTGCTTGCCCCGCCCCACCAACGATCTTGAAAAACCCCAGCCTTTGGAGATCATTTGGGACGCTCTGCTGACATTGTTTTACCTGCCGGGACCCTGTCTCTGATTCCTGTTTCTTTTCCAGCGCCTCGCGGTACCCGCTTTGCGGGTCCCGCTTCGTGGGGTGTGTTCGAGTGGGCCCGTGGTCAGAGGAAGTGTTGGCCCCTGGGCCTAGTTGTGGGTGCGTGAGTTGCCGGCAGGGCTGCGAGCAGCAGGAACGGTACTATATCTCCCAGGAGTGCCCGCTAGCCCGAATCACCATCACCTGGGCCGCTCTCCCTGCTTGCCCCGCCCCACCAATGATCTTGAAAAACCCCAGCCTTTGGAGATCATTTGGGACGCTCTGCTGACATTGTTTTACCTGCTGGGACCCTGTCTCTGATTCCTGTTTCTTTTCCAGCGCCTCGCGGTACCTGCTTCGTGGGGTGTGTTCGAGTGGGCCCGTGGTCAGAGGAAGTGTTGGCCCCTGGACCTAGTTGTGGGTGCGTGAGTTGCCGGCAGGGCTGCGAGCAGCGAGACCGGGACTACATCTCCCTGGAGTGCCCGCTAGCCCGAATCACCATCACCTGGGCCGCTCTCCCTGCTTGCCCCGCCCCACCAACGATCTTGAAAAACCCCAGCCTTTGGAGATCATTTGAGACGCTCTGCTGACATTGTTTTACCTGCCGGGACCCTGTCTCTGATTCCTGTTTCTTTTCCAGCGCTTCGCGGGTCCCGATTCGTGGGGTGTGTTCGAGTGGGCCCGTGGTCAGAGGAAGTGTTGGCCCCTGGACCTAGTTGTGGGTGCGTGAGTTGCCGGCAGGGCTGCGGCAGCGGGACCGGGACCACACTCCCAGGAGTGCCCGCTAGCCCGAATCACCATCACCTGGGCCGCTCTCCCTGCTTGCCCCGCCCCACCAACGATCTTGAAAAACCCCAGCCTTTGGAGATCATTTGGGACGCTCTGCTGACATTGTTTTACCTGCCGGGACCCTGTCTCTGATTCCTGTTTCTTTTCCAGCGCCTCGCGGTACCCGCTTTGCGGGTCCCGCTTCGTGGGGTGTGTTCGAGTGGGCCCGTGGTCAGAGGAAGTGTTGGCCCCTGGGCCTAGTTGTGGGTGCGTGAGTTGCCGGCAGGGCTGCGAGCAGCAGGAACGGTACTACATCTCCCAGGAGTGCCCGCTAGCCCGAATCACCATCACCTGGGCCGCTCTCCCTGCTTGCCCCGCCCCACTAACTCAAGGCCCTATACAAACAAACGGTTAATCCCGCTGCGCGGGAGCGCCCGGGAGAAGCCCAGGACAAGGGCGGGCCCTCTGAGGCCCTCAGAGACCGAGTGAGGCCAGGCTGGGCCTACTCCCGTTTATCACTTATGTGGACAATACCTTCCAGTTAATCCCTTGGCAATGGCGCAAAGTCCTGATAAAGCTACTATGGAAAAAACGGGGGGCAATCAATACTGTTGGGACACTTGACAATTATTTTACACAGGCTCCCACGGACCCAGGTAGGGAAAAGCTACTGGCTGTGCGCCGAGCAGAACGTCGTCGCTCTGTAGAAAGCTTAAAGAATAGGATTTCTATAGATCCCCTACCTGATGTTCCTCCACCCTTTCTAGGCCAAACCGGCAATAATGAAGATCCCCTATCTCTGGAGAGCTTCCCCCTTCTGTTACACAAATCCACCCGACACCTTTAGGCCCCATAACTCAGCCACCAGCTGACATTTCTCTTTCCAGTCCAATTTTAATAGAGACACATCAGACACCCCGGACTGTTGTCCGAACTAAACCAGCTCTAAATAAATCCAAAAAATCAATTCCCGTTAAGGTACATGGCCCTCCACCTGCCAAGAGAAGAAGGAAAGGGGGCGTCCCACAAAAGCCTAAGATCAGACACACTGACTTCGGCAAATCTTCAAGGCCTACCATCACATCTACTTCGGCCCCAACGGCCGCACTAGTTAATTCACCAATTTTGACACTCCCTCCACCATTGGAATCACCTCCCCAGCCAGCGAACAATAGGCCTCAATCTGATATCCCTGCAGACCTTGCTTCAAAGGACACTCCTGCTGCAGTCTCTCTAGATAATATGGAACACCTAATAAGGTCTTTCATCTTACCTATCATAGAGAGGCTGAGGAGGGTAGAGAACAGGCTCGAGGATATCGAATCTGTACTGAGCAAGCACGTACGATTATCCAATGGACTGGTGAGCGGCACTGTTCCGCCCCCAGCCCTGGTTACACCAGCCACTCCCATTCCCCCGGCCAAATCTATTGATTTAACACACTCTAAGCAACTGAGGGCTCCAGCGGCTAAGGAGCGCTCTAACTTAACTCTTAATTCAGTTAGTGCACCCAATAGGGGACCAGGAAAAGCATCCGTAGGAAACATACGGGAGAACACACAGGAGATTACACGGGGTTCCATTAGAAATTCTAGGTCACCGTCTCGTAAACTACCTCCAGTAGAACTACCCCCGGAAGCCCTCCCCTATGTGGTTGTGCTGACAGGGGTCCCTAGATTACCTGACTACAAGAGGGAAGGGTTCCATCAATTGAAAAATAAAACCATGCACGGGCTCAGCCAATTTAGACCGCTTGCACAATGGAGAAATTGTACATGTAAGGCGTTTGCCTTGGCTGGGCAATAGGACCAAGGATAACAATGGGGATGTGGTCGTTATAAATTTCAGTGACCCACGAGCGGTTAATTATATACTAAACTGGCCCCTAGGTAGTGGCTCTAATTCCATCGTCCCACGCCCGCTGACTTACTTTTATCCAAGATCCATAGTGTTCCCACAAACCTATTCTGGTCACATGGCTCTCAACTATACTACCCCCATATTACCTCTCAACTCTGGACATCCGTTACAAGTTCCTCAGCCCCTACCCGTTGCTGACCCCTTTGGGTGGAATATGGTACCTTCCAGGCCTAATAGAAACTTGAACAGTAGAATGGACCACTTGAGACCTTTCACACCCCTGGAGTCAGCAAACAGGTTTGATGTGCTCTCAGGATTGGATAACTGTGATTGAAGTTCACAGTCTCAACAGAGCATGGGTACCCAACTAAACACCACCGGCGAGGGAGAGATTGGTGTGCAATCCCAATCCACCAAACCCCCTACCGTGCTGGCGGATTCTACTGAGCCTTCTGTACCTGACTCCCCTGCCACTCCACCTGGAGACCGCACAATTGTCCATTCTTTCATGGAATTTGGCGGGACTTCAGGGCAAGTTAGACTCCCCTGAGTGGGGGTCTTTCATCGATGATCAGGATATATGCCTGTTTCAGGAGACATGGGCACGGAAGGACACATGGCGCTCTGGGTATGCAACCTTTACAATCCCAGCCAAATGGGAGGGAAAAGGACGGCCCTCGGGAGGGCTTGGTATATGGGTGGCTTCCCATCTGGGATGCAAGGCTAGGGTCCTCCACACTAATTCCCTGGATATTCAGTGCGTGTTGTTGGAATGGCCGAACCATAGCCAAATCGCGCTTATAAACGTATACTCCAGACCGACGGGTATAACTAAGCCCTCACCCACTTGGGATGAGCTCTCTCTATTTCTCCCCAGAATTCCTCTGGGTGCTGGGATTGTGCTGGGCGGAGACTTCAACTGCCAGTTTGAGCCACTTAGCCTGACTATGGAGGGTGCACTTATGGAGGAGGAAGACCAGTGGGGAATTCCACAATTGGTTGGCCCCCCATCAAAGCCATGGTCTCCCCTAGCAACACAAATTACAGCACTCACTCTCAGTAATTCCCTGAGGGCTTGCAATGGCCGATTTAAGAGTGACATCCCCTCAAAACCTACCTTTAACAAATCAGGGCAAGGGTCTCATTCGGACTATATCTTGGTTCAGACATCGAACTGGAATAGGGTCTCTGACTTTGTGGTAGTCGAAAGAACTGACAGCGACCACAACGCGCTAATTCTTTTCTTGGTCGCGCCAAGCGGGTACTTGGGCGACCCGCTGACAGAGGCACCCCCAAATCCCAAAATAATTCTCACAAATGATAGGCGTAGAGTGAGGTGGGCAAAGCTTTTGGACAATCCTGCCCACATTTCCGAGTTGTACGCTCAGCTACTCCCCATATTTGAACGGGTCGGGGCTCTTATTAGTCACTCCCCGCCAGAAAATATATTTCGCAAGCTGGGTACCCTCCATATGGAATTGGTGGACACCCTCATGGAAATTTTAAATCCAATTTTGCGGAAGGGGATCCGCAGGGGCCAAAGACCCTCTTGGTATAATTCAGCTTGCAGGAAGGCAATTTCTGTATTGAGATATCCAAGGGATACAGACTTAATTAAGATCAGAAGGGCGGAATTAAGCTAGCAATCCACCATGCAAAGGTGGAATGGGATTATTCCAACTGGGATAATATGCTGGCCACTCTTCAGACTAGAGATGCCTGTAAATTCTGGCAGATAGTGAGAACAGGGTCTGCCGAGCCGACTCAGGCTGTGGAGGCTAATATAGCGGCCTCAGTGTGGGAGGACCACTTTCGCAGCCTCTATGAAGAGGTTAGCCCTAGCTCCCCTTAGCATCGTGATGATCTGATGCCCGAACACCATTTACCTTCTGGTGGGTCTACTGCGCATTTTGGAATTGTCGGGGTGCTGAGACACTGCAATTCACCCTAAGGGAGGTCCATAATACAATATCCAAACTGCCCTCGGGCAAGGCCCCTGGGTTCGATAAAATCCCGGGTGATTTATTTAAGCACCAACCCAGGGTTTGGGCTCCGTATCTGTTGGAAGTCTTCAATGCAATTCTCGGGGGAATGGCAGTCCCTAGCACCTGGCTGGGAGCAGAGATTGTACCTATCTTCAAGAAGGGCTCTCCTCTGCTCCCAGCCAACTATAGGCCAATCAGCCTCATTGATGTAGCACAAAAAACTTTTGCGAGGCTGATACTTGACCGCCTGCAGGAATGGATGACGGACAACTCCGTTTTAAGCACATACCAGGCAGGGTTTAGGTCCAAGGTCTCGGCGATGGACCAAATTTTTCGTTTGGCCCTTTTGTTCTGGAAGACGGTGCGGGTGGAGGGGGGTTTGTTGTACACTGTCTTTGTCGATCTCCGCGCAGCCTTTGATTTGGTTCCGCGGAGCAAATTGTGGGCAGTACTCGCTGATTTTGGTGTCCCTCCTGCTCTTTTAAACATCATTGTTCGATTGCATACCCACAACTATGCTCAGGTCAGGTGTGGGAGGTTGGGTACCCTCTCACAAAGATTTCCCGTTGGCAGAGGGGTAAGGCAGGGATGTGTTCTTGCACCGACCCTGTTTTGCCTCTTTGTCAACGGGGTAATCGATCACCTAAACAATGTTCCCAATACAGATGCACCAAGGCTTGGCGGCAGAAGGGTGCCCGCAATTATGTTTGCGGATGACACCCTCCTGCTATCGAAATCCCCAATGGGTATCCAGCGCATTCTTGAGGGCTTTGAGGCATTTTGCCAAGACCACGGTCTCGAAATAAATGCCCTGAAGACCAAGTACATGATTTTTAATCCCCCCCAAAAAACACGCCCCAATCCCTCCATAGGCCCAAATAGGCTTGAAAGAGTTTTTACGTTTGAGTACCTGGGTGTGACCTTGAATGACAAACTGGAATGGGGTGAACATCAAGTCAAGTCACAGCTCAGATTGGCTCAAATAGCAGGAGGAATAATTAGGCTAGCCAATGCCAACAAATCATCTATTAGGCCACTAGCCCCCCCCTTGGAGATCTATAGACTCCAGGCCAGAGGTGCGATTCTTTACGGCAGTGAACTTTGGGGACATATTTGCAAGAAAGAGCTGGTCACAGTTGAAAACAAGTTTCTTAGACAACTTTTAAAGTTACCGGCTAGCACCCCGCTTCTCCCTCTTAGATTGGATATGGGCTTAAAACCGTTGGACGAAGTAGTGGGTGTAAAGCCTTTAACCTTTTGGAGAAGATTATGGTCTACCCCTGAGCTAGCCAACTATAGGCAGGAATTGAAGGAAATTCTCGCTCTGCCTACTATAGAGAACATCCCGTGGTTCAAATATCTAAAAACTGAGTTTGCCCGGCTGGGTCTCCCCACCCTTTGGAGGGACCCTGAAATGGCCTGCCAGGGTCTGTCTCGTAAAGATCTGGTGGCAACCTTCTATGCTTGTAACCTTGAATCCCATACACAGGGCATACGCCCAGACTCCCTGGTTAACACCTTTCTTGGGGTGAAAGACTTTTACAAGTTTGAACCAGTTCTTGGCGATATTTTTCCGACCCTGGCCAGGAAATTATACTTACAATGGCGGTATGGCACTCTTCCGCTTAGAGCATTTACAAGCAAATGGAAGTTCCACACCTGAAAAATTGTCCAGGCTGCAATTGTGGGCTTGAAGATGAATTGCACTTAGTCTTCTTCTGCCCCGCACACTGTGCGGCTAGAAGATACTGGATAATCCCACTATGCAAAAATCCAGGGTTTGTTAAATGCTCTGAGGCCTTTAGAATTCTCAAGGCCGATCTCTCAAAAGTAACTGTTTTTGCGATGGCTAAATTCCTCGAAGCAGTATGGCACAAGAGAAGGCTTTTAATTTCCAGGTTACCCCATCCTTGACCAGATCATGCACTACTGACTGTGCAACCCTTTTGTATTGGACTCTTTTTTAACTAGAATTTAATTTTTTTTATAAAATTGTCCTGTTTTTATTTGAATAGATTGTCAAAATAACTAAACAGTACTGATCTATTGATTGTTTGTATACCTTATGTTGCTATGTATTGAGACACTGTCCTGTTTTATCTGTATGCAATTCCGCTACTGTTGTAACACTGATGTCTAATTTTGGTTTGTCGTCATTTTATGTTTATCTTTTATGGCAATCGCCGAAATTAAGATTAATGAAATGAAATGAAATGAAACATTGCTGGTGCTAGTGTTCTGTAGTAGGGGAGCTCTGTGTATAGTCATAATCTAGTGAATAGTCCCGCCCATGTGCGGGGACCCCGAAGCAATCAAAAATAATCTCTTAAGCTGTCCTAAGTGCAGACCTGCATAGACACTTAAGAGAAATATAAAGACAATAATGCAGCCTATACCTAAAAGGCTACACTGTCCTGTACTTCAACTAGAAATGCAAAGGATATTCCACCAACATCACATTTAACACAGTCTGTTAAGTTTCACCCATAGAGAAACTTCCCCTTCACAAAATCTTGGAATGATAGAGAGGAAGGGATGGACAGACAAGCCCCCATAGGCTGCAATTATATGTCTGGAAAAGGGATACCGTGCCTTTAAGGAACTCTCCAGAGACCCTCGGTATCCCATGATGCACAGCAAACTCCTTTTACTTTCAGTTCTTTTTTCCGGCTCCTGCTAGCAGGACCCTGGAGCATTAGCTCTTCAGTTTTTGAGTTTTTTTATTTTAATTCATTTTTTGTGATTATTTCTGAATTTTTGCAGCTTCACTCAACGTCTTCGGCCTTTATCTACATTCTGCTGTGTTTTTTTGGCAGAATTTCTGCAGTCTTCTTGTCTTTATACTATTTCTATCTGACAAGTGCTTTGTCTGCAGTTGAATTAAAGACCAAAGCTGCAGCTCACAGGGTTTGTATTCTGTGCTTGCCTGTGTCTTTTGACACCTGTCTTCTCTGTACCTTCTTTTCCAGGAGGCTTCCGCTCCCAGGTTTGGAGCAGGGGAGTTTGAAGGCATCTTCAGTCTCTGGGTAAGGAGGGGGTAGGTCCTCTACCGAGTCCCATGCTGTGACCTCTGGGGTTCTTCCCAGTAGGAACCTTTCTGAACTATGTTGCGGTTCCAGTCAGCGTCCAGGACGGCGACGTCGAGAGCAGGGATACTCTCCGTCCACCCAGGACTCCAGTCGACCTGACTTTGAAGGTTGACGTCTAGGAGTAGACCTGGAGGACCTCGACTTTGTGAGGATGATCGACGTCGTCGTGAGGTTCAACGTCGACATCATGGAGTGCCTCGACATCATGGAGTGCCTCGACATCACGGAGTGCCTCGACATCACGGAGTGCCTCGACATCACGGAGTGCCTCGACATCACGGAGTGCCTCAACGTCATGGACTGCCTCAAAGTCATGGAGTGCCTCGACGTCATGGAGTGGCTCGACGTCGAAGTGCAGCATGCTCGACGTCGAAGTGGCAGTCATGCTCGACGTCGAAGTGGCAGTCATGCTCGACGTCGAAGTGGCAGTCATGCTCGACGTCGAAGTGGCAGTCATGCTCGACGTCGAAGTGGCAGTCATGCTCGACGTTGAGGAGGCAGTCATGCTCGACGTTGAGGAGGCAGTCATGCTCGACGTTGAGGAGGCAGTCATTCTCAACGTTGACGAGGCAGTCATGCTCGACGTCGAGGAGGCAGTCATGCTCGACGTCGAGGAGGCAGTGATGCTCGACGTCGAGGAGGCAGTGATACTCTACGTCGAGGAGACAGTGATGCTCGACGTCGAGGAGGCAGTGATGCTCTGCTTTGGAGAGCAGTGATGCTTGATGTCGAAGTGAAGAGGGTTTGACACTGTAGTCACGTTTTGACGTCGCGGTGTTGGTCGATGTCGTAGAGACAGTCAATGTCTTAGTGATGGTGACGTCGTAGTGCGGTCGACGTCATGTGTTACCGCAGCGGAGTCATTGCTGGCGCTTGGCGCCTGGGTCTTGTTCCAGGCCTCGCTCCGTGGTGAGCCTCTCATCGTAGGAGGGGACGGAGTAGTTCCCGGCAACGTCCACTCTCGACGCCGAGCAGTTGATCAGCGTCGAGGTACCCTTCTGATGGGGAGTCTGTGGCTACTTACCACTTGTAAGCGAGGGACGTTGGTCCTTTTGCTTAATTTTGAGTATTCGCATACCTACTCATCGTCTAGGTCGCCTCCTGCTCTGCCACCACTGGTGAGACCACCGAGGATGCTTCGGAATGCTCTCTCATCCCTCTCCCACCCACCACCTCAGGGGCCTTTGGCCCCCCAGTCTGCGAAACCCCGTGGAACCTTGATGACCTAGAACGAGATCTCATTTTAGGGCGTTGGTCACAGGGACTCCGCTGTCTTCCGTTAGGTCCAGACGTCACCGTTATGGATGCCAGAGATGCATCTTCCATGAGTACGGGGAGGTGCTCTCCTACTCTTACAAATCCCTCCTAGCGGGTTGTTCACTGGTTGGCGGTACTTAACTTTCGTCCACTACCACCTGCCAGGAGGTTCTGGCTTCCAACGTACCCCTGACTTGGTCACAGGGGTGAAAACATGCAGACATTATGCTGTGGCCCGCTGTTGCTGGGCCGTTGTGGTAAGATCCCTGTGTGTGGGTGTTTCTTCACCGATTTGTGGTTCCCTTGCCGAGAGACATGAGGGAAGCCTTACAAGAGATAGTCTAAAGGGCCTGATAGTTTCAGATCTAATCATCGGTGATGGAGCGGGGTTTTCTCTCCTGGCGACCCCCAGGTATTGCCATGGGTTTGTCCTACGTTGCCATACTAGTATTCATCTGACATCTCTGCAGCCTGAGGCACAGCAGTGTGCTTCTACTCTCCCGTTCTTTGGGCAACCCTTGGGCTGCCATTTAATAATTCAAAAGTATATTGTGCGCAGTGGATACGCAGGAGAGCATGATGCTCCTCGGCGAACAAAGGCCGGCCTGGGTCTAAGACAGTCTTCGTTTGTCAGCCCTCCTCCAGCAATTCCACTGGTTCGTTCACAGCTCCAGCTGCGCGAGTTCCGAGCGGAGGCCGTTACCCTGTTAAGAAGAATGGAGATAAGACGTCCCTCGGTCGCTGAGAGAGGGTCTTTACTCACGGTGCTTTCGGGTGTGAGTGAAGGACCAGAACGAGTTCAGGCCCATTCTGGTTTTGCCATAAGCAAACAGGTGGTTGCTGTCTTTGCGCCGGATTTATCCTAAGCTGCAAAGAGGAGACTGGCTTTGCGCAATAGATCTGCAAGATGCGTACTTCCATGTGCCCATTGCACGGAAACAACGGAAGTTCCTGCGCTTCCTAGTCATCCCCAATCACTATCAGTACACCGTACTACAGTTTGGACTGAAGTCTGCACCAGGACCTTTTCGAAATGCATGGCTGTGGTGGCAGCGTACCTGAGAAAGAACAAGGTGTTTGTCTACCCGTACCTGGACGACTGGTTGAGCAAAGCCTCCACCTTCCAGGAAGCGCAATTGCATTTCAACAGGACGGCCATTCTGTTGAACCAGCTGGGTTTGCACATAAACATGTCCAAGTCTGTCCCGACTCCTGTCCAGTGCCTACAGTACTTGGGAGCCCCCATCAATATGCTGTCAGCAAGCGTGTCTCCTTCGGAGGAGCGACGCTTATCGATCCTTCGGAAGGCTCAGGCTCTCATGGCTGTTCCATCTCCGACAGTGAGGACGGTGTTGTCTCTACTGGGGTCGATGGCCGCTTACATCTTCCTCACGCCACATGCAAGGCTCCACATGTGGCCGCTGCAGGAATGTCTGGAGGACCAGTGGGATCAGAGGTGAGGGAGCAGGGACGACAGGATCAGGCTGTCCCTTCACGCCCTACAGTCCCTGAAATGGTGGTGTTCAGCGGAGAACATCCTCAAGGGGGTTCCATTCCACAAGGACATTCCGAATCAGACTATCGTCAAGGATGCGTCTCTCCTCGGCTGGGGAGCGCATTCAGACCAGCTACAGATTCAGGGAACGTCGTCCCCTGCGGAATCCAAGTACCACATCAATTTCCTGGAACTCAGAGTGGTTCACTTGGCCCTGAAGGCTTTTCATCCGTTCTTCCAGACCAACTCCTTGCTTGTGCAGACGGTCAATACGACCATAATGTATTATCTCAACAAGCAGATGGGCTCGAGATCGCGCACTCTGTCACTGGAAGCGCAGACGATCTGGCACTGGCTGCTAGCCAGTTGAACTGACGATAACGGCTACTCATCTGCCAGGTGTGCAGAATGCTCAGGCGGACGCCCGTGCAAGAAAACCACGAATGGGTTCTGAACGACGAGGTACTAGACGGCATCTTCGGGAGGTGGGGCACTCCAGACGTAGATCTGTTCGCCACTCCCGAAAACAGAAAATGCCGGGCCTTTGCCTCCAGGTATTACCAACCGGGGACTCTGGGGAATGAGCTATGGATCAGCTGGTCAAACAGCTTGCTGTACGCTTTTTCACCCATTCCCCTGATTCCGGCAGTGCTCATCGAGCTGTCCCGGTCCAGAGGGCGGATGATCCTCATTGCTCCGGAGTGGCCTCGACAGTGGTGGTTCACAGATCTGCTCCACCAGTCTCTTCAGCCTCACATGTGACTGCCGTGTCGGCCTGACCTTCTCACGAAGTTCGGGTGCAGATGGTGCACCCCAACCTCTCATCGTTGAGTTTGGCAGCATGGTTCCTGAAATAGTGCAATATGGACACCTTAATCTGCCTGAGGATTGCATGAACATTCTCAAGGAGGCTAAGCGGCCTTCCACTAGGATGTCTTATGCCTACAAGTGGAAGAGGTTCTGTATCTGGTGTACGTCCAAGAACTATGATCCGACAACCTGCAAGGAAGATGTGGTGCTTCCATATCTCTTGCATTTGGCTCAGTCTGGCCTTAATTTTCAATCTATTAAGGTTCTCCTCGCAGCGTTAACTGCGTACAGGAAATGTCCTTCACAGACTTCCTTCTTCCAGGTCCCTGGGATTAAGGATTTTTTGGAAGGATTGAAGAAAGTGTTTCCTCCTGTTTGGAGTCCTTCACCTTCCTGGGAATTAAATGTGGTGCTGTCCAGATTGATGAAGGATTCTTTTGAACCCATTCATAAGGCCTCACTGCAGCACTTATCGTGGAAGGCGGCTTTCCTTGTGGCCATTACATCGGCCCGAAGGGTGAGTGAGATTCAGTCATTATGTTGTCAAGAACCTTATACTGTTATTCATGCTGCTAAGGTTGTGATGCGGACTCTCCCTAATTCCTTCCTAAGGTGATCTCTGATTTTCATGTTAATCAGTCTATAACTTTACCTACGTTTTTCCAGAATCCTTCCACTCCAGCGGAAAGATCTCTTCATTCCCTGGATGTGAGAAGGGTGTTGAAATTCTATCTGGATAAGACCAAGGACATTCGTAGGTCAGACCAACTATAGGTCGGTCAGGACTGGTCTTGCTACCTCGAAACAGTCCATCTCTAGGTAGATTGTTGTAAAGTAGGGTGTTTTCTTCAAAGAAATGATTCACAGAAATCAGTTGTTATTTTCTTTGTAGTTTAATCTTCAAAGTAATTAGACACCGCGGGAGTGGGTCCTTCCCCTCTGCAGTTCAAGCGGAATCTCGTTAGAGAAACCGCTTTCACAGCAGAGAAGAAGTTACATTGCATGAGAATGCATATTCTAATAATGCACATTTTAAAAGATACTTTAACAGCATGCGCAACCACCGGTTAGATTGTTGGGATGGGCTTGCCATTCTATTCACTAGATTATGACTATACACAGAGATCCCCTACTACAGAAGGTGTAGTTTCTTACCTGTAACTCCAGTTCTGTAGTAGGGGTATCTCTGTTATAGTCATAAGCGCCCACCCTCCTTCCCGGTGGAGAAAATGGTACTGTAATGTATGCTACAGGCCTTACTTTATACACCTTCAAAAAGAACTGAAAGTAAAAGGAGTTTGCTGTGCATCATGGGATACCGATGGTCTCTGGAGAATTCCTTAAAGGCACAGTATCCCTTTTCCAGCCTATGGGGGCTTGTCTGTCCATCCCTTCCTCTCTATCATTCCAAGGATTTTGTGAAGGGGAAGTTTCTCTATGGGTGAAACTTAACAGACTGTGTTAAATGTGATGTTGGTGGAATATCCTTTGCATTTTTAGTTGAAGTACTGGACAGTGTAGCCTTTTAGGTATAGGCTGCATTATTGTCTTTACATTTCTTTTAAGTGTCTATGCAGGTCTTCACTGAGGAAAGCTTAAGAGATTATTTTTGATTGCTCTGGGGTTTCCGCACATGGGCGGGACTATTCACTAGATTATGACTATAACAGAGATACCCCTACTACAGAACTGGAGTTACAGGTAAGAAACTACTCCTTCTTCCACATCAGAGCAATTGCCCTCGAGACATTAAACATTGAAGCGTTCATGATCGACATTGACAAAATCCAAGCCAATATCGAGATAGTCACCCTTGAGAAAATCAACTTTGAGGCACTCTCCTGTGATCCCCTACTTTGGATCATCTTTTGGGGGCTTGTCTTTTTCCAGGCAGGTATCACCATTGCCACCTAAAATGCCTTAAATTACAATTCTACCCACTGATCCATTTCAGGTACCTGTACAACTCCTAGAAATAATGACAAGACCAGTAATGGTGCAAAGTAGCTTTTCCTTGTTGCCAGTTCTGAAGAGGCCAGCACCTACTTCACCGGTTGTTCCAGCCAATTGTCCTATCTCACCAGCAGCTTAAGAGATTACAAATGTGGTCACTTACTTATTCTCTGTTACCTTCAAGACATTCCTCCACTGAATCCTTCTCTACACAGACTCCTGTGTCACCTACCACTTCACCATTAGACATAGCTCTGGTGGGTCAGGGTTATGCCCACGTCCCATTTTCAAGAAGTACCTACTGGAGGAGTTACTAACCTGGACATTCAGTGAGAGGATAGTAAAACAACTGACTTTGTTGTTATGTACACTGTTCGACTGAGGGCATCTCCAAGACCAACATTACCTTTGGTTCCTGGTGTTTCTGAGCTAGTAAAAAAGAAATGTCTCTCCTGAAACCATTACGATGTCTACTCAAAAAGGAAAAGACATCAGAACAAAATCCTTCACATTTCTCCACAAACAAAAACTTGATCCAGTCAATATTTCAGTTAAAGCATGCATCCACATCAGAAACCTCTCTACCTCCAAGCTGAGAGAGCAAAAGGATTGATGCCGCAGTGTGCTAAGTCTGTGGGTCTGCTTGGTTACCCACAAAAACATTCAGTGGCTCAGCTCTGTTAGGAAGGCATGACCGATCACTGTGAGAAACACTATCTTCTGTTGCTGACAATTTACCAAGGGACTGTCGATTTGACTTCCTAGAGGTCATAATGAAAGGACAGCTGCTATGAAACTAGACGACGAGTGCAGCTATTGATTTGGCTTCCAGTACTGCCATGTTGTTGTCAACATTTCCTGTTTGAGGTAAACATCCTTTAAACTGGACACATGGTGTTCTGTTTGCTTCACACATGAATGGTTGAAAAAGAAGGAAGATACATAAGGAGGTTGGTTTGTGTAGGAATCTGGCTCTTTATATAGTGGACTAAAATTAGGTATGTTATGTAAAGAGTCCAGGCAACCCTAATTGGTTTGCAGGGGGTAAAATGATAACACTAAATGGTCTCTTTTATAGTAGTGTGTGCGAGTAGGTTAGGCTTATTATAGGGTAGTGGCAAGTATTTGTTTTACTCACAGAGGCAATACATGAAACCCAAACCCAAGAATAAATCTGAGAACAATATAGAGAAATAAGTCATATTTTGTATGTAAATTTTGATACTAAGTACTTCGTTATCAAGTATGAAAATATGAATTTTTACAGGTAAGTAAATAGTTCACTAAAATGCGTCTTTACATAGCAATGAATCCCTATAGGAGGATGGGCATATGTTGGGTACAGTTCTTTGTTATCGGATTCGGAGGATCTCGTTCAGGACTTAGCGTCGTAAGGGGCCAAGGTCCTAAGTACCACCACTGGTTACTCCTTACTTGCCCTAAGGCACCCGGATGCAGAGGTACTGGTCAGGTTGGTAGCTGTGCACACTACACTGATGGAAAGAAGTTTGACCAACTAGAAATAGACTGGAGAGGGGGACATGGGGACATGTCCTAAAGCTTCCACCAGGGGGCTCGGGTCACTCATAAGGGTCCTGGGAGAATGGCGCACAACAGATTTGTTGGTACCCGGTTTGGGGCTCAGTGGAAGGCCTGCTGGGATCTGTGTGTCCTAGGAACTTGCGGGTGTCGGATTTGGCCGGATGAGGGTGCAAAATCAGGACAGCGGGGCCACTCTGGACGTCTTTGCGATGCTGATGTCCCTCGACGGGCTTGGTCTCTGTGCAGTGGGAAGCCGGATTGGGCTCTGGGTGACAGTTCCAGTCTCAGACAAAGAGGCGCTGGTGCACGGTCCTTCGGCGCTTCCACTTTGGAGGCCAAGCAGATGTAGCCTTATGTAGGTTTCTGGCTAGTAGGGGAGGCCCAGACCCTTAGCTTGCCCCCCCCCCTTTCCCTTGTTTTTTGCAATGCTGTTATGTGTGTTTTGTGGCATCAGTCGCCAGATCAATGTTTCTTCCCTGTTCTTCTGGTGCTGTTAGCTAGCCTCCTGTCGAGACCCTGCAAGGAGCCTTCCCCTACTGGCCAGTGAGGTTCTTTGGATTTGCCTTTTGTGTGAATCCCTTATCACACGATTTCCTTTATCCTTATGTTATATCGGCCACTTGGGCTTATTGCCCTTTTTTCTGTTCCTTGACTGTGGCTCAGGACTTGCTATCATGTCCTGTTATTGCATTAAAAACCTTGTTGCTTGGTTGCAATTCCTTTGGCAGCCTCTTATCTTCCCTTGGGGTTCTATCACATATCAATGGTACGCAGTTTTTGCTCTACTCTCCTTTGGGGTTGTTTCCTTCCACTCTCCGATTGTTGCAATGGTGACGTGTTTTCTTGAGGTTATTTCCGTATTACCTCATGCTCAATGTCTCCCTTCAATTGGTCGTTTTCCCTTGTTGGCTGTTTCACCTTGTGGACCTGATCACGCACACCAGGGTTGCGCTATGCTACATCTCTTGGCTAGAGATAGGATTGATGATCTTTGTGGGGACTTGACCCTAAGCTTGGAATTCAATGGTGCTACTGTGTGCCTCTGGTGGTACAGGCACCCCTACCCTAATCCAGGGGCTCAAAATCCTCTGATGTTGGGAAAATATTTGGCGTACTCCAGGTATTTGACTGTCCTCACCACTGTGGACACTCCACAGGGTCGGGTCTGGTTGGCATTCAATTGTGGAACGGCGTAGGTTTTCCTGTTTTCCTTCTGCCCCTCTTCATGGGCATTTCATGATCTGTTACCCTTCCCTCACAGTCATTGCGTAACCTGTTCTTGCCTCCCAGCGGATGTGTGATCTTTTCCCCTTGCCTCTTGGCTGTTGAGCGTTGTATGAACCTGTGTTCTATATGCATACCGTGTTCCATGGTTGCCCTTCTGATGGGGATTGCTTCCCTCATCTGTCTTGTGGGGTTCTTTCTCCTGGATATCCCATTGGGTGTTTCTGGTATACTCAGTCATACCTTTTTGTTGACCTCCTAAGTCTAGGTATTGGTATGCGCTTTTTGACAAGCGCACTATTCATGTTTTTCTCCTTGGGAAGTATATGCCTGTGAGATTCTTCTAGCAGACAATGTTTTTTAATGTTCTATCCACCGCTCTGTTGTTGGAGGGACATTTCTCCCCTATTCACTTTCTATTGCTGGTACTCGGGGGTGCTCTTGGCGTGCCTAAAGCATTGCCATGTATTATCGGGCTGTGGCATGGGTATATTGCTATGACGGCGTTTAGTTAGTCATATATCCATTTATGCCCCTCGGATACATTTGTTTATGCAGGCCTTTTGGCCATGCGGTGTTCATCCCTTTCAATCTCCCGTTTAAAAAAAAAAGAGTGAGAGGAAAGGGAGAGAAGGACACAGAATGGAGTGTTCTCCATGATAGAACTCCTCTTCTTTGTTTGGTGTATGCTTTATTTTCTTGGGCCTTCCCCAGCTTGGGTTAAGGGGTTGTGTCTTGTGGCCCTTTTTCAGTTTTTCTAATCAGGGCAGCAGCCTTATGTGTTCTTTCGTACCCATTTTTAGTGTACTTTGGGGCTCACATAATGCATTCTGACTGTTATCAGGTTTTTTTGTGTAGGATTTCGCCTCTTTTTCCTTGGACTTATCTTTCCTTTCCAGGGTTATCTTTCCTCTTTTTTGGCCCTCGGTCTTTCTTTTCCACTTGGTGGTGTGAGACTTAATTCATTTTGTTGTGCTTGGACGGGTCCATTCTCACTTTTCCTAATATCTTAGTTTTTCTTTCCACTTAGTGGTTTGCTTTGGCTCCTCCGATGTCCACATTCTTTCATCTAAGATAGATGCCATCTTCTGCTCAGTCGGTCTAGTGGCTCAGTCCTCTATCTAAATTGCAGAGTCCTCTGCTCCTTCTAGGGGTCATGCACCCACGTTCCAATAGTGCAATTAGCCTTTCGTTCAATTGGATCCATGCTTATCTTCCTTTGAGTTGGGTTACAATGGGCGTCTGTACTTTGGTATCTCTATGCCTGAGGAAACATGTTCCTTACTCTTGGTGCATGTAACTTGCTTGTGTTTTTGTTGTGGTTGTTACCACCTTTAAAGAGCTCTCTCTCTCTCTCCCTTACCTTCTGCCATTAAAGTAGAGCGGATCTTTAATCTGTCAACCTGTCCTGGACCTATTGTGGGATTGGCTCACATACCCTTCTCCTAGAGACTATGGCTATGGTATCTAATTCACAAGTTAAGGAAGCCTTGGCTAGATGTCTCTATCAGTAGAAGTAACAAGTTACTTACCTTTTGTATGGATGTATCTGGTTGAGACGTAGTCTAGCTGCAGATTCCTCAACGCCCCGCCCATCCTCCCCACTACGTAAATGACCTTGAGGTCTATACTTAGTGTTTCCGCTTCACTTGCTTCCTGATTGGCTGACCTTTGGCATGGAAATGGTCGTCCCTTTTTCCTTATTCTTATTCTGTTGTGGTGGGGTTCTCCAGATCCGCTTGTCTGGTCTCATTGACCTTATATGAGGTTTTAGTCCACCCTTTCCTCTTAGTATATTGTCAAGGGAGTTCCACCCTTTCCTCCTGGTATATGGTTAATGGAGTAGGAGGTGTTTTTCTTGTGTACTGTGTCATGCGCCTCTGCACAGTGATCTACATGACTTGGGCTTCATTGACTTTTGGGCCTTTTCCTCCATAGTCTTCTTGGGTATTATTATACCTTTTTACCCTTTTTCATTTGTTGTTGTAAAGTTATTTCTCTTTTTCAGCACACTGTTTCCACAGCCAGTTTCTATGTGTCCCCGCGTGCTGCGCTGACAGTTTCACAGAAGAAGCTGACATAAGCTCGCCGGAGGGGACTTATATGGCTCCAATGATGTCCTATCCAGAGCCAATGTCGTACGGAGCCATGCGGTGCTGCACCCCCGGCCTGCAGAGGTGCTGCTGATAAAAAGTTTCCAGATCTAGTCTGACGCCTGGGGAGAATTCACAAGTTAAGGAATCTGCGGCTAGACTATATCTCTACCAGATACATCATTACCGAAGGTAAGTAACTTTTTCGTTTGTACACTAACATGGGCCCGTGGTCACTACAGTACATCCCTTCCTAATGCGTACGGCTGCAGAGCAATACATTTCTGACTAATGGAAATTTGTATTTAGGCACATGCAGTAGAAAGAAGGGACCAATGAATGAAATCATTAAAACACTCTGGATTTAAGCACCCTTGTTTTCAAACATGGAAATATGTCTTCTTTGTGTGGCTTCCTTCTACCATGAAGTTCTGTCTGTTTTGCCCAGACTAATTCAGAATTGCAATCCATGCTTAGTTCTCTGTAATGCACCTATCACCAGACCTCCTACTATGTACATTAAGACCCATACACACATAAAAACTATATCTAGTGTAATGTAATGTGTATATATCCACATATAGACGTAACTGTGTCCCATGGGTTATGTTTTAATATGTTCAGCCTAAATAAATGGGTCGTGTGAAATACATATGGCTCTATAATCCTAAAGTTTGGATTGCCTCTCCTTTTGCTTTTCACTCACAGGACTACACTGTATTGAACAGATGGTTATTGGCTGAATGTCTACTTCTCACCAAGAGACTCATTAGACACAACCCTTGGCAGCACCATAAGCACAACCTTGGCCCCAAGCAATACAGCTGGCAAAGCATTGCACCTCCATAGTACTTTCATAACAAGTTACATTCTCACTTACCCCAACAATATGCATTAGACACAACTACTCACATCACCATGCACACAAGATGGTTCAAACAAAACAGTTGCCTCTGTATATCCTGTTTCAACAGCACATACATATCCTCTCACCAAAATATATATGAACCATTCAGAACAACATATTCTCCACCAGCATACCCTTAAAATTACATCCAAGCCACATAATTGGCAAAAGTTCTTAACATCCACTAGAAGCCATGGCATTGGACAACAGTACACCAAAGCAGAATGGAATAAACAACAACATTTTAGGGTACAACCATCAGTAAAAACAAATACTGCACACAGATCAGTGACTCTGCTTACCTGGTCACTGTTCAGCAGAATCCATAATAAGATGTGCATTAGTCCAGTGGTTCTCAATCTTTTGACTTCTTAGGTCCCCAATGAATCACCATACAAAAAACAACAATTTAATGGGTAGGTTTGGAGCTTTTCAAAATGTGATTTTATTTTTAAACGACAGAGCAATATACTAGACTCCATCATGTCACTTATTGTTTTTTGCTCCTATTGCATCCTCTCTTTCTGTAAGCTCATACAAGTACTTCAACTGAGACCCTCAAATAATCGTTACTCCTGTTTACTGCTTGTCCGTTGGTCCTACAAATCAGGCTAAGGATACAATCTAATTATTAGCCTCCAATTTCAAAAGCCTTCACATCTACAGAGTGCTTTTAACATTTTTATTTCTCAATTTCGTTTTCAATGTGTATATATTTTATTATTTTGCTAATTTTATTTAATGGTTTATACAGTTCACAGACTCCTAAGTAGGTGTGGCAGACTCCCAAGGGTCGGTGGACCACTGCAAGAGTCTGATCAATCTCTCCAGTCTCTTGGAAGATTCCCCAAAATGGAAAAGACACCCAGATCCTAAGATAATTGTTGAACCATACACTTTATAGAAATCTGCTGTACAAATGCAAATATGTCACATACCATACCTCTCAAAGACGTGCAAAGATTCTGATTAGCAAAATCCACATTTTTCTTCTTGCCTGTGCAATGGATATCAGTTCTCAGCTTGGGCCAACAAGGACAAATAATAGTTTTTTGCTTCTGAATTTCCTGTCGCTGCATCCCTTTTTAGGTCTTAATTTTTTCAGTCATCTAGATTGTGGTGTTGAAATATGAAAGTAAGTTCAAGAGGCATACTATGGTAACTCTGCTGCTAGTACACCTACGCGAAAGTGCTCGACAATATAGAAATTAGAACTTATAAAGCTGTGTTTAAAATCCCTAAATATATCAGTCGAGCAAACATAAGACTGGAATTTGGACTGAAAAACAATTTGTGGCGCGTCAGTCAGCATTCTTGAAGTCCTTAATATCATTAGCCCGCTCGGATGAAGGATCTTTAGCTAAGCTATGTTGGCTAGAAATTTCAGAGGGGGAATACTTAAAAAACTGGCAGCTGTTCCTAAATGAATGCTTATGTAATTTTGATTGCTCTAATTTAGAAGATTAGGGGCCAGATGTAGGGAATTTCCATTTACCGAATGATAAATACCGACTCATACCGAATCGATATTCCTGATTCGGTAAATGGTATGTAGCAAAAAAATCTGTAAAAGTTACCGATTCGGTATGACTCGGTAAGCCAAATCGGTAATTACCGAATCAGAATTAACCGAGTCGCTAAAATCCGAGTCGGTGAAACCCAAGCAATCCTATGGGCCACATTGCCCATAGGAATGAATGGGAATCACCGAATCCGAAAAATCCGAATCAGATTTTACCGAATCGGTAATTACCGAATCGGAAGTTTGAAACACGCCATGTGAGCCTGTCAACCAATCAGGGACAGCCTACACACCCCACAGCCAAGGCCCTGTGAATCCAACCAATGAGAGAGAAGCACCCCACCCCAGTACCTGGCAGTGGCCACACCCATGCAGGTGGAAACCAACTGAACAAACAAATCTGCAGAGGAGAGAGGAGCAGAGCATCCACAGGCAAGCAGACTGACAGAATGGAGGCACAGGAAGGACAGAAGGATGTTGGTGAGAGGAAAAGAAAGCTGAGGTTCAGCCCAGAGGAACTACAGGTGGCTGTGGATGAAATAGTTAGCCACTACAGCCAAATATTTGGGAGGCAGTCTCTGCATGTTGCAGAGACTGTGAAGAGGAACATCTGGCTAGCCATTCAGGGCAAAGTGAATGCCATAGGAGTCACCTACCGGGACATTGAGGACATCAAAAAGCAGTGGTATGACCTGCGCATAGTGACCAAGAAGAAGATTGCAGCACAAAAAAAGGATGCAGGTGTGACTGGAGGTGGCAGGAGCAGAGGCCCAAAACTGACACCAATAGAGGAGCAAGTTGCATCCACCATGGAGCCTGAATGCATCCATGGAATAGGAGACCTTGATAGCACAGCAAAAGCATCCAAGAAACAATGTAAGAGGCATGTACCCACATGCACCCCCAGCTATCCCAACCCTGCACCCCACTGAGTACACACATGACACAGCAGGAGAGCTCAGATTTTGTGCCAGCAATGCATCATGGTAGACGTAGTCATGTACACACAGATGCTAAGTACACCACACATGACTCAGCAAGGCATGCCACACACATCCCCAAACAAGCAATGTGGACTGTGCAAAGGTGTGCAGACCATTTAATTAAGAAACACACACAGACAAACAACAACATTGACCCTGTGTCAATTTGATTCCACAGGAGAGTCGTCACACAGTTCTGCACCGCCGAGGGAGGAGAGGGCAGCACCAACTAAAAGAGGGGAGAAAGAAAAGAGGAAAAGTCGTCACAGCGCAGGAGAAGGTGGAGACGACCCCACCCAGGACCCCTCATCACCAGACCCACCCACTACACCTATCCCAATGTCCCCTCTGTTGTTTGGGTCTCCTGACCTCACAAACACGCCCATGCCGGGAGGGGAAAGTAGCCAGGCGGAGCCCCCGCAGAGGATCCTGCAGACCTCTGATTCAGAGGTTGAGGAAGATGTCCCCCAGAAGAGTGCGCCAGTGGCTGACAGGCCAAGACCAACTATGTCTGCAGGCTCAGCGCACACTACTGTCCTTGACAGGAGGGCACGTGATGGTGGGGAGGGCCAGGATGGGGAGAGCGTGTTCTGTGGGCTGGAGGGCACGATGGTGAAGGTTCAACACGAGCAGGCCAAATCACTGCAAGCCATGCATCGGCAGGTGCGCAGTATGAGCGCCACAATGTCCAACATGGACAAGGGCATAATCTAAATGGCATCTAGCCTGGACCTGATAGCACAAGGGATCTCTGACATTTCAAGTTACATGGGAGTCCTCTCCGACAAGCTTGACAGGGAACATCTCCAGCGTGCCAGGGAACGTCAGTACATGCGCCAACAGACCAAGGCCATGAATAGTTTCGCTGCCAACACAGCTCTCCTCTGCAGACGCTCCATCTCAATGCAGGAAGCAATAGAGCACTGCTGCACTGACTTAACACGGGGCATGGGTAGAGTGACCTCTGCAATGGAGCAGATGTTGACCTCAAACACAGCCAATGCTGGTGACACAGGTGTGGAGGAGACTGAGGGGTCAACCAGCAGGAGTGGCTCCAGTACACCTGTCCAGGAAGTGCGCAGGAGCAGCAGGCACAGCCATGCAGAGTCAGGCACCAGCAGGGACCCTGAAGGACAGGCACTTAAATCCCGCAATGTAGTGCGAGGACGCAAGCACTGAACTATGCAGGAGACTGACTCTACTGCACACAGTGACAGCAACTGAGTATGTGCAGCCAGTGACATTGACGTACATTCATGTGACAATCATGAATTAGTGCAGATTAAACTACTCATGTCCTGAAGTATACCTGTGTGTGTGTCATACTTTACCTAGAAATATCGTTGTGTAATTTCAGTCCGTCTCAATCTGCCATCTAGTGCGGCTGGCCCTGTTTCCTGGGGCTCTGCATGTTCTTGGTCCTCATCTATGTTCTCATGATGTGTCAACTCCACCTCTGTGCCTTCCTTGGTAGCAAGATTGTGCAATATGGCACAGGTCACTATTATTTTGCAACACAGGATGGGGGTGTACTGTCGCGCACCTCCACTTTTGTGGAGGCAACGGAACCTGCTCTTCAGGAGTCCAAAGGTTCTCTCCACAACGTTGCGGGTGGACCTGTGTGCCACATTGTATCGCCTTTCTGCTCTGTTGGTTGGGTTCAGGTACGGTGTCAGCACAAAGGAACGCAGGGCATATGCACTATCACCTGGGAGAGAACGAGAGGTACATGAGTTTCATACACATTTCACATTGAGCTGAGATCCATTTCAGGGTGTGTACAGCATATTTACCTAGCAGATAACCATCTCCAAAATCACCATTCAGTAGCCGTGTGTATATTCCACTGATCTGGAATATGTAGGAGTTGTGCGTGCTCCCTGGAAATTTTGCAACTATGTCGGTGATGATGTTCCCTGCATTGCATATCACCTGCACGTTGATGGAGTGCGTAGACTTACGGTTTCTGTATATGTGTTCGGTGGCTGCAGGTGGGCATAGGGGAATGTGGGTGCCATCAATGCAGCCAATCACATGCGGGAAGTGAGCCAGTCCATAGAAGTCTGTTTTAGTTTTGGCAAGTTCCGCAGGTGTGTCAGGGAACTGTATGTAATTTCCCATTCTCTGAGTCATGGCATCCAGGAACTTCCTGAAGAAACTGGACAGACAGCTCTGGGATACACCTCCTACTGCAGCTATCACACTCTGGTAGCTCCCAGAGACAAGCAGGTGTATGCTACACAGCACCTGGACATGGGGAGGAATGGCGTGGGCCCTGGGTGTTGGATGATCCAGGTATGGGTGGAGGTCCCTTATTAGGTCCATTATAGTATTGGGGTGCAGCCGGTACCTCTGGAGTGTCTCAGGCTCAGTCAATTGGAACAGAGTGATCCTCTGCCTGTACACCTGCTCCTCCCTTTGCCATAACCTCAGTCCTGCTGCCTGTAGCCTTCGCCTCCTCGCAATCACATAGAGTGCGGCCATTTTGACTGAAGGGTTGCATTTTGGGACCTTTTTATAGCATCCACATGGTTACCACCACCTTTCAGTCCATGGTAAATACCGATTGGTAAATACAGAATTTCGATGAATTCGGTATTTTTGGCCTTTCTTACAACTCGTTGGGCATGTTTACCGATTCCTTATTTACCGAATCGGTGTATGCCGACTCGGTAATTTTCCTATCGGTAAATACCAATTCGGTAACTATGAACTTGGAAAATTCCGATTCGGAATTTTTCCGATTGATATTTACCGATTCGGTATTTTTTTGGTACCTACATCTCTTTCTCGCTATACCGGTCGGTAACGGCCGATTTTACCGATTTTGGGCCGTTAACGACCGGTATTTGGCGACCTACATCTGGCCCGAAATGAGGAGTAAAGTAGTTTTAAAAAAAGAAATGAATCAAATGGCCGCACTGCTAACAATTATAGCTGACAAGGAGGAATTAAGGGGAAAAAAATCATTTTTGGACAATTGCTAATTCCTTTGGTAGGCTGTCGCCTCAACCTTATTTGGCATATCATATAAAACCAAGTTTAAGAATAAATGTATGCATTTATTGTTGGGAAGATATCTGACAAAGGATGGCATACCAAAATGGGAGAATCAATGGTCATCGAGCATTTGCAGGCTTTGTAGGCAAAGGGAGGAAACAATAATTCATATAGTAACCATATGCCCAGCTCTGGCAGACGCCCGGAAGTCCATCCTAAACCCGATCTTTAATGAACTAGGAATTAGAACATGTAGGCAAGCTATTATTACCTGTTTGAGTGGAGTCAATATTAAACTTACATATTGTTTTGTTAAATTTATCATTATTGCAGAGAATAAACTAAAAGTAGTAGAACGGGTAAATAACTATATTGCGATATAAAATACTTAAGAAACATATTTTAAGATTCATTGGAGGCAATGTGTTAAGCTAGTTTAAGGGACTATGAGTATAATTTAATATAGGCACGCACATTGCACTTTATTACCGCTTGTAAATGAAAAACAACTAAAAATGTGTATTTGTAATTCCAACTGTTAACATAAGTCACTTTAGGTAAATGCTGCTATAATAGTTCTTGGTGCAAATTATAAGGCATTTTAGTAAGTTTTATGTATTTTAATTATTGTGTAATGTTTTAATGTTTTTATGGAATGGTCATCTATTATCGCATTATTGGTGGATCATTTTAATATGTTAATAACTCTGTCTCTAGTATATGCTTGTTTTTCTTGGTGGCTCTTATTTTTTTTTCTTGCTTGTAATGATTTTAATTAATCAACAAATACAATGCTTACTTACTTACTTACTAGTACACCTACAAAGACCAGATCCCTCTGTATTGTTGATACACACACAATCCATCCTATCTCGCCGGCATAAACAGCATTGTTATAGAGGGAAGATCATAAAAACTAATTTGGATGTATGACGTTACAACGCATGCTTTTACCACGCATGCCTTTGCAACGCGGTTTTTACAACGCATGCCTTTACAACGCATAGTGCTTTGGGGCGCTGGATAGTGAATAGTTTAATGTTCGAGGCATGTGGGCTGCTGAATTCATATCTGTGCATAGATCGCCACCTAGTGTTGGGTCCGGATGATTGCACATTGTTGTCCTGGAAGAGTCTTCGAAGTATCACGAGATAGGTGGCTCCTCCCCTGGACTACAGTGCGCATGGGCATCGCCTCCATCCCCAGATTGTTTTTTTCCGCCATTGGGTTCGGATGTGTTTCGGTTCCCTCTGTCGGAACCGATAGTTGTTCAACTTCTACTCGAGACCAAAAGGTCTTTAGGCTGGGCGTCGGTATAGTTGCGTACGGGTTTCTTTCTGACTCTCAGCTCCGATCTCTGCCCTTCCACGTGCTTTCGGCGCGGACGGGCCTACACTACACTCTTGCTATGGAGCGAACTCCGTTTAAGAAGTGCCCGGTGTGTAACTCTAAATATTCACACCTCGACGTGCACCCTGTGTGCAATACCTGCTTGTCGCCGGATCACCGCGAAGACACCTGCATGGCGTGTTCGAAGTTCCGGAGCAAGAAGACTTTAAAGATTCGTCGGGCCAATAGGCTCCAGGCTCAGTTATCGGCTACGGCGCCCCCACCTGATGACATCTTCCAGGAATCTGTCGAGGGGGAAGACGACGTGCAAGGTTCGGACTCTAATCCCGCATCCGAAGGTGAAACCTATGACGAAGGTGCGGAGAACTTTGACGAAGTCACCGACGAGGTAGGGGACGACGAACAGGCTTTTGCCACTATGGGTGATAGCTCAGAGGAGGAGCATCCCCAACCAGACTCTGGGGTTATTACCCCTCCAACGGACCAGGTCGAGGGATCGCCTTCGGGCCTTACCCAAGATCTAACTATGAGTCCTGCGTCCCCGCCTCCGGGCCCGGTCACGGACACTTATGAACCATCACTTACGTCGAAGAAGACGAAAGTGAAGCCAACTGGTCACGCACCCTCGGATGCGAAACCGAAAGTGAAAGTTGCGCTGGTAAAGAAGGTTCTGGAGGCGTCAACTTCCAAGGAAACCAAAATGGCCGACTCGAAGAGCCACGCCAAGATGGCCGACCCGAAGTCCTCGGGGTCGGTGCCGAAGGCGAAATCGTCCGACGCGGCTGCGTCGGCTCCGAAAGGGGTCGTGAACCCGAAGTCGGCTCCGATGGGGGTCGTGGACCCGAAGTCGGCTCCGAAAAAGCGTCTGGGCGACGACGCGCATGGCCATGGGGCGTCGGCCCCGAAAAAGGCGCATGCGGGTGATCGGGCTCTCGATGCCGAAGAGTCCCTCGAGCCGGTCAAGTCCTCTCCGGCCTTGACGAAGAAGGTGGCGGAATCTTTGCAGCGGATTCGAAAAGACACTGTCGCGCCAAAGCTCACGCCTAAGCCTGCAAAAGAGCAGACGCCTATCCGTTTCACCTTTCCTCCCAGGTCGGCGCCGAAGGCCTTCGCGCCGAAACAGAGTGGACCCTCGAAGGAGGTACTGGCACCTAAAGCGGCCTTGGTGGTGTCAAAGCTTCGACTCCAACCGCTTGCTGAAGAGGAACGTCGTGAGGTAACCATCGACGCCAACACCGGAAAACTGTCGCTCCTCAAAAGAAAGATCACGACGGAGCCGGCGTTGGAACATTTTAAGATCCCTCTCAAGAACAAATGGATCTCCGAGGGCTCTTCGGCGCTGGTGAAACCTGTGTCCCCACAACCCCTGGGGTACTCGCCGACGCATTCCGGCGCGGCCGGTGCGGACGAGGAAGACGCCGAGTACGACTATCCGGCGTACTCGGATCCGGAGGAGGAGCACGTTCCGTGGTCCGCCGGAGGCGACCCTGAGGACCCGCAGGGGGGTCAGGACGCTCAACTTTTCGCGGCCAAAACGTCCCCGACAGAGGATTCGGCGGCCTTCAATGCCCTGATAGAGCGGGCTGCTGCTAACCACGACGTCGAGCTGCACGCGGACCCCGTGGATGTGGACTTCTTATTCGACACCTTCTCGGTAGCCGAAAAATCAGTCAAGACGCTACCAATGCTGAAGGGGGTGCTTAAACATGCTACGGAGGTCTTCAGGGAGCCCACCCGAGCGCGTGTGGTCAACCCTCGCATCGACCGGAAATATAAGGCAGCGGCCACGGATCCGACATATATCAAGGGACACTTGCCATTGGACTCCCTGGTCGTTTCCAATGCTCGGAAGAGGGCGAACTCTCAAACTACTGGTGACGCTCCTCCCCCAGACAAAGAGTCCAAAATCTTCGAGGCCTCAGGCAAACGGATTGCTGCACAGGCAGCGAATATCTGGAGAATATCTAACACCCAAGCCTTGCTTGCACGTTATGATAGGGCACATTATGACACATTAGAGGCCATACTACAACACTTGCCTGACCAATACAAGGAGGCGGGGGAGATGCTCATTCAGGAGGGTAAACTCATTACGAATGCATCCATCAAATGTGCGTTGGATGTGGCAGACACAGCCTCCAGGGCTATCAATACTAGTGTGCTGCTTAGACGCCATGCCTGGCTTAGAATTTCGGGGTTCAAACCCGACATCCAAACCACTATACTGAATCAGACAGTGAATCCTGACCATCTGTTTGGCCCTGAGGTGGATGCCACCCTGGAGAAAATGAAAAAAGATACGGAAACTGCCAAGTCCATGGGGGCCTTACAAAGTCAGCAGTTTCGGAGTGGTTCCTTTCGCCGCTCAAACTCCAGAGGCACCTCAAGGGGACAAGCATCCCAGTCCACACCATATTACAAGACTAACAACCAAGCCTCGTATAACAACAAAAATAGAGGTGGTTACAGAGGCAATAATGTCAAGGGCAGGGGGCGTGGCAACAATAGCTCCAGGTCCACCGCCACCAACAAACAGTGACGTCTTGTCCCTGCCCCCCGGCCATGCAACACCGGTCGGGGGGAGGCTCCAGCAGTTCCTGCCGGCGTGGAAGTCCATCACCACGGACAGGTGGGTGAGGTCTATTATCCAGTACGGGTACTGTCTAGAGCTTACGTCCATTCCACCGGACATACCCCCAAGGAGCCGTCCTATGTCAGGCGAGCACTTGACCTTGTTGCAGCAAGAAGTTCAAGTCATGCTGCAAAAAGGGGCGATAGAGCTCGTTCCTTTGCAAGAGCGGGGTACAGGGGTTTACTCCCTGTATTTTCTGATCCCCAAGAAGGACGGATCCCTCAGGCCTATCCTGGACCTCAGGCCCCTGAACTGGTACATCCTCTCGGAGCATTTCCATATGCTCACGTTGCAGCAGGTGCTTCCCCTGCTTCAACAGGGGGACTTCCTGGCTACGCTGGATCTGAAAGATGCCTATTTTCATATTCCCCTGCATCCTTCCCACAGGAAGTACCTCAGATTCACTATCTTAGACCAGCATTACCAGTTCAAGGTTCTGCCGTTCGGGGTCACCACGGCACCGAGAGTGTTTACCAAGTGCCTAGCGACTGTGGCGGCGCATCTCCGTCGCCAGCACGTCCATGTCTTTCCCTACCTGGACGACTGGCTCATTCAGGCAAGAACAGAACAGCAGTGCGTCGACCACGTGTCACGCACCATTCATCTCCTGCACGATCTGGGTTTCTCTCTGAACTACCCGAAGTCCCATCTCCAGCCCGCCCACGTGCGACAGTACCTGGGCGCAACAATCAACACTCTGGCGGCCACCGCGCAGCCAAATTCAGTGAGAATCGCCAGTATCCAGGCGCTGATCCAACGATTCGGACCCCAACACTCGCTTCCAGCGAGGGTGTTCATGCAGTTGATAGGCATGATGGCCTCCTGCATCTCCATTGTCCCGCACGCGAGACTACATATGCGTCCGCTTCAGGAGTGCCTTGCACGTCAGTGGACTCAGGCTCATGGGCAACTGACAGACCTAGTGTTGGTGAGCGGTCGGGCATACAACTCTCTGCATTGGTGGAATCCACACAACCTTTGCAAGGGCCGACCATTCCAAGAGCCTGTCCCACAGATTATCCTGACGACGGACGCCTCTCTCCAGGGATGGGGAGCGCATGTACTCCATTACACTGTGCAGGGACTATGGACACTACAGCAAAGGAAGATGCACATCAATGTGTTGGAACTGATGGCAATCTTCATGGCCTTGAAAGCGTTCAAAGTACATCTGTGCAACAAAGTCGTGTTGATCCGGACGGACAACATGACGGCCATGTACTACATTCAAAAGCAGGGAGGCACACACTCTCCACAGCTGTCTCATCTGGCTCAGAGCATGTGGAAGTGGGCCATTCAGAGGAACATCTTCCTCATGGCAGAGCATCTCCCGGGCAAGGACAATCAAATGGCGGATCTGCTCAGCAGGCACAGCCATCAGATGCACGAGTGGGAGATACATCCATCAGTACTCCAACCGTACTTCCAAAGGTGGGGTCATCCAGAGATAGACCTGTTCGCCACAAAGGAGAACGCAAAATGCCAACGCTTCGCCGCCAGATTCCCACACCCCCAATCACAGGGCAATGCGATGTGGATGAACTGGTCAGGCAAATTTGCGTACGCTTTTCCCCCAGCGCCTCTGATACCGCTGGTAGCACGCAAGCTCAGGCAGCACTCGATGACTCTCATCCTGGTTGCTCCAACGTGGGCTCGCCAACCATGGTACACCACGTTTCTAGAACTGTCCGTGGTACCGCATCAAAGGCTTCATCTCACTCCCAGCCTTCTGACGCAGAGCCATGGCGACATTCAGCACCCAGATCCGCAACAGCTCAACCTGGCGATCTGGCTCCTGAGGTCCTAGAGTTTGGCTACCTCAATCTTCCTCCCAATTGCATGAACATTATTCGGGAGGCAAGGAAGCCCACTACCAGAGCCTGTTATGCGGCTAAATGGAAGAGGTTTGTCATCTACTGTGCTAACCACAATATTGACCCTCTAGATGCTTCCATTCAAAACATCATTTGCTATCTTTTCCACCTGTATCAATGCAACCTGGCATACTCTTCCATTCGCATTCACCTGTCTGCTATGGCAGCATACCTCCAGAATAGGCAACACCTGTCACTCTTCAGGGTCCCTGCTATCAAGGCCTTTCTGGAAGGACTCAAAAGGGTCATTCCACCAAGGACCCCACCAGCTCCAGAATGGAACCTCAATGTGGTTCTTACAAGGCTGATGGGTCCTCCCTTTGAGCCACTGCACTCTTGTGAGCTTCAGTTTCTGACTTGGAAAGTTGCGTTCTTAGTAGCAATTACTTCGCTACGGAGGGTTAGCGAGCTGCAGGCGCTCACCATCCAAGAACCTTTCTTCCAGGTACATGCTAACAGGGTGGTGCTCCGCACTAACCCTAAATTCCTACCCAAGGTGGTATCCCAATTCCACTTAAACCAGACAATCGAATTGCCGGTGTTTTTCCAAAACCCAGAGACGCTGGCGGAGCGCATGCTCCACACCCTTGATGTTAAAAGGGCCTTGATGTATTATGTAGACAGGACAAAAGATTTTCGCAAAACCAAGCAGCTTTTTGTTGCTTTTGCCACTCACCACAAGGGAAACGCTATCTCTAAAGCAGGGATTGCTAGGTGGATAGTAAAGTGCATTCAGATCTGTTACGCTAAAGCTAAGCGCACTCTCACTATCCCTCCGAGGGCCCACTCCACCAGGAAGTTGGGGGCCTCTATGGCTTTCCTAGGTAACATTCCCTTAGAAGATATCTGTAGAGCGGCCACATGGTCTACCACACATACTTTCACTAAACACTACTGTGTAGACGTGCATTCCAAACAGCAGGCAGCTGTTGGTCAGGCTGTTCTAAAAACGCTTTTTCAGACTGCTGCAGCTGGCACGGGCGGCCGCCGTTAATGGAGGGACTGCTATGTATTCTATGCACAGATATGAATTCAGCAGCCCACATGCCTCGAACTGCAAATGCTACTTACCAGTATGCATCTGTTCTTGGCATGTAGGGCTGCTGACATTCATATCGCCCACCCTCCTCCCCGGCGCCTGTAGCAGCTGCAGAATTCATTCATATACATACATATGCTCATAGCATGGTCATCACTCACATTCTTCACTCCATCTCTGCCAATGGCTAAAAACAATCTGGGGATGGAGGCGATGCCCATGCGCACTGTAGTCCAGGGGAGGAGCCACCTATCTCGTGATACTTCGAAGACTCTTCCAGGACAACAATGTGCAATCATCCGGACCCAACACTAGGTGGCGATCTATGCACAGATATGAATGTCAGCAGCCCTACATGCCAAGAACAGATGCATACTGGTAAGTAGCATTTGCATTACTATTCCAACTCCAGTCCCCGTGGATAGTAGGGAAGGTGTTGGATAGTAAATTAAACCTATTCCCTATCCTAGAGCGCCCCCCAGCGCAATGCGTTGTAATGGTTTGCGTTGTAAAAGTTGTGTCGTAAAGGCACTGCTTGGTAAAAGTTGCGTTGTAAAGGTTGTTTACCACTAATTTGATTGAATGCTGTTCAAGCATATGGGGAAGTAGCTGGCAGGAAGGGTGATTTGAGAAGCATCTGTTAGGGGACGGACTGCAAATGGCCCAAGATTAGCCAACTTTTTCATTGCTGGTTATTGTGCTGCGATCTCCTTTAGAGGCTGTGATGGGTATTTTATCAGCTTAAAGAAAAGGGCAAAAGAAATTTGCATGCAAAAGTCACTGTGCTGAGTTAAAAATGTGTTGTGCTCTTGTTGCCTCCATTCTCATCCTTAGTGTGGAATTTGCAAATACCCAGTGTCTTCAGTTGAGCAGAGAATTGACGGAGAAGCAAGAAGATCTGCGGCTAATGGAGGAAAAGCATGGCATGTGCAAATCTGAGAACAGAAAGGTGTGAACCGAGCCTTGCAGAGAAAAATTGTGGTGGGTCTGGGCTGGGGAAAATGAGATCACTCTAAGATGATAATATTAAGGTAGTTCAGCAGATTCATACACATCTCAAATAAAAAGGTCTGCATCTGACAGTTCACAGGCTGACATTCTAGTGGGAAAGATTCAGCGTTTCAGAACTGAATAAATGATTACCATTGAGTCACTCTCTCGGCATGTAGACTGATGAATCGGCACTGTGTGCATGGCTGATATTGCACTAAAAGATGTTGATAACTAGAGTTACAGTACTGGGTTATTCAACAGCAATAAGATGATTACTCTGCCTTCACAGGCCTTTTCCTCATTTTATGCAGTCTTTGCTATGTTTATAGCAACTAATATTCATTTGAAATAAACCCTCACTATTTCTTACTATGGTCCTCAAAAAAATTGTAATTGATAGCAGATTGAGGATGTCTAAGTCAATGAACATGTGTATTGTAACCTTATGCCAGAACTGTAGGAGTCACTTTTATACAATACCTCTACCTCTACGTGCTTCCAAAATCCCCCAAATAATGATACCTTTCCTGTCTAAAACCGATGTATTCCTTTCTTCACAGCAATTAAGTCCTCTTTGGGTAAAAATGGTGTCCTCTGTTCAGTTTCCAAAGTATTGCCTTGACCGTTCTTTCTTGGGTGCGATCTTGTTCCTCTTATTCAGTGATCTCTCCTAACGTCCTGCCTTAAACCATGTGTTGCCTGTTTTCATAGCTCAAAGAGCAACTCTCCCAGGCAGAGCAGAAGTTCAAAGGTGCTCTCGGCGGGATGAAGAAAGAGATCACCCAGTTGACTAAGGAGCTGCACAAGCGGGACATCAGTATTGCCTCCGCAAGCTGTTCCACACTGGATACAGAGCAGAAGGAGATGAAACTGGCAGAGAACACGGTGAAAATCTTTTTTCCTATAAGTGGGATTTGATCTGCAGTCTAGGGGTTGTGATAATGACATATAAGGAGCATTATAATCTTTCTTCGTGAAACTCTTTGAGATTCACACACTGTGATTGATTGCGCTGCGGACCTAGCATCTGGCACTCTTGAAATACAGGAATTGGCATAGGCCTGTTTTGAAGTACTCACTCTCACTACTCCAGCCACACAGTGCCTTCCACCTTACACATCATCATCAGATTGTTTTTCCACCATTGAATCAGAAGCAGTGGTAGCTTCAGAAGTAAAAATTATATGAAGCACACAAACATGTAAATCAGTCTGATTCTCTGAGTGACTTTTTGAGAAGGCGATCGAGCAACTTCATTCACAAGACAATTTGATGTGTGCACAACTTGCCTGTCATCACGTATTGAGATCAAGATAATGTTGGAACGGCAGCCAGTGTTGAATCACTTGCTCCAAGACACAGTGCAGATACAAACCAGTACCTTAGGATCCAACGTACATCAAGCCAGTTGTCATGATAGTTACCTTACAGAGAGTAGGATCTGGAAACTCACACCAGAAGAAGAAATGATAACTTTGTAGAATCACTGATGTCCATTTCTTGACTCTTTGCCCAGTCTATCGTCACTAGCTGAAAGTGCCACATGCAGCCCAAAATTAGGATAGTTACCTTTCTCCTGGTCGTTATGAACACTGCTTGTAGTGCCGTGCTCTCCTGTGTCAGTCTTATACATACTGTGTGCTATATTCTTGGTTTGCTTCAAATGAGTTAATTAGATTAACACATTCATATAGCAGTGGTTTGTATACTAAAAGCCCAAAACCCGAAACAGGGTTTATAATGACATGGAATGAGGAGGTCACCCTATACAAATGTGTCTATAGGTCTGGGGTCAAGATAGCCTGCTTGGGCATGGTTGTCATACTTCAGACACAAAGTGCAGGCTTAGGTTATGAACATGCCTCTTGACAGCATACACTTTTTTTCGGTTTATGGGTGGAATATAATTTAGAATAAATCAGTAAATATCAAACTCCCTGGGGATTTCCAGCAGAGAAGCTTTTTATAGTGAAACTACACCATTAGGCAGAAAAAGCTCTCAGGCAAAATTGCCAGCCAAGAAATAGCAATGATAAGTCCTTTGCAACAAGCTGCATCATCTAAAAATGTCCTCAAGATGTGAAAGGTAATGACACCTGGGCTAGAAGGAGCCTTTACACAGGGAGTAGGAAATAGACAGCCTGGAGTGTTCGGAAAATGTAAACTGTTTCTCTTCTAAATGTGTTGGGAAATAGGACACGATTCACAGACACTTTTCAAGGTATTTTATTATACTTAGAGAATTTAATGAATGCCACATTAAGCTATCCTTTTATTGGAGTACCTCACACAGCAATTATGATCTACATGGAAATAAGCCCGATCTTCATTATTTCAAATACAATTGCTATTCTTTTTGGAAGTAATTAAATAAATCCTTCACAAAAACAAATCACCCCTCCCTGTGAAATAGAGTACTCATAAGGTAATGCCACCACTATTGAAACGAATGCACAAATAAACATTGAAAGAATTGAGACTTACACTTCTGTTCTTTAAACCTCTACATTATTAGGCAGGGTTAGTGAGCTACAGTATTTATTTTGAAAGTTTTATATAGCGCAAACAAGATCTTCGCAGATATCAGAGCGCTTTACAGAGGAGGGGAGCATATATACACAGATACATCAATAGTGTTAAAAGTACAGTGAAGTGATATCATAAACAATCAAGTAAGTCAATTTCAAAGTCAAACAAAAATGCAAAGGGTTCGAACAAGTAGTACAGATGAGTATCGCGTCTTTGAAGTTGATCCCCAGTAGTGGTTCAAGTGTATTTAGCCATGAGGATCGCTTTTACTTCTTTCTTGAAAAGTATGGTAGAGGGGATGAGTCTGATTTCAGGGGGGAGCGAGTTCCAAATCCTGGGAGCCATTCCTGAGAAAGAGCGTTTATAGGTTTTTTCCTTGCGGAATCTTTTAGGCTTTAGCAACAGATTGTTTGTGCCTTTAGTGTTTCTGGAGCCTCCAGAAATCGTCAGCTTCTGAGCGAGGTATCTAGGTGAGCTCAGGTGGACAGCCTTGTGCGTCAAACAAGCGATTTTCAGGTGTATTCTGGCTTCAAAAGGCAGCCAGTTCAGGGATTTGAAGTCAGGGGAAATGTGTGAGTGTTTTTTTGATCCAGTGATAAGTCTCGCTGCGGCGTTTAAAGAGGCTCTTATGGGTGCCGTAGTAGCTAGGGGGAGACCGCAGAGGGCGGTGCTGCCGTATTCTATTCGATGTATGACTAGTGATTGTACCGCAGTTTGGAAGTCTTTGGCTGGCAGGAAGGGTTTAAGTTTCCTAAGGGTGTTGATTTGGTAGTTCGCTCCCTTAGTTGCTTTGTTGATGTGTTCCTGCATGTTGAGATTGGTGTCAAGTGTTATGCCCAAAGATTTCGCTGAGTCCACGATGGTGGGTTGAACCTTGAGTGCCGTTAGGTGTTTAAGCCACATTTGTGCGGTAGTGATCTTCGCGGGAGGTGAGATCAGAAGGAACTCTGTTTTAAGGGCATTGAGTTTGAGATGATTAGCGGCCAGCCAGGATTGGGTGCTTCTGATCGTTGAGTTCAAGAGCGTGATGTCTTTGGGTGATTGTAGTTTGAGATAAAGTTGGGTGTCATCAGCATACATGTGGAAGTGTACATTGGATTCTTGTAGCAAGGTGGTGAGAGGTTCCATAACTAGGTTGAACAAAGTTGGGGATAGGGAGGATCCTTGTGGTACGCCTAGCGATACAGGTCTTGCCGCGGACATCAAGTTGTTGCTCTTGAATTTCTGCGACCTGTTATGCAGAAAGGACGTGAACCATTTGAGCACAGTTCCAGATAGGCCCATTCTTGTGTTTAATAGTTTGAGTAGATTCTCATGTTTGACGGTGTCAAATGCGGAGGAGTGATCAAGGAGGATGAGGAGGCAGGTATCAATATGATCTAGGATTTGGAGGGCGTCGTCGATTATGTGAATCATAGCAGTTTCAGTACTGTGATTTGCTCGGAAGCCTGATTGGTGAGAGTTGAGGAGATCAAACTGAGTAATGTGTTTAGTCAATTGTATTTGTGCGCATTTTTCCAGCGGTTTGGCAAGAGTCGGAATGTTGGTAATGGGACGGTAGTTGTTTAGGTCCGAGGGGTCGGCTGTAGGTTTCTTTAGCAAAGGTGTGACTTGTCCAACTTTGAGGGAGTCAGGAATGGTCCCTTGTTGAAGTGAGCTGTTAATGATTTTAGTCCAGAGTGGAAGGAGCGACGGGGTGAGGACTTTGACAGTGTTAGCAGGAAGGGGGTCCGTGAGGTGATTGGATGGTTTCAGAGTGCTGAGCAGTCTGCCAATTTCTTCTTCCGTGTAGGTGGCAAAGGTTGACCAGGTGGCATTGTTTTTTGGTTTAGTGGGTGCTATGCAGTGGGGTTTGGGATAGAGGCTTGCGTCCATGAGGAGATCATTCTTTATGTTGTCAGTTTTTTGGTTGAAGAAAGAGGCGAAGTCTTCACAGGAGGGAGCTTCGCACATAGTGTTGAGAGGTTGGGGTTGTTCTTTGGATTGTGTTCGGATAAGCTCAAACAGCTTTCTCGGACGATTTTTGGCTTGGTCGAGCTGACGGCTGAAGAAGTCTGATTTTGAGCGTTTTATTTTCCTGAAGTAGGCATTTCTCTTTTTCTTCAGGGTTTTTAGGTTCAGTGCAGAGGGAGCTGATCTCCAGGTGCGCTCTGCCATTCGCATGGCGCGTCTATCGTCATTGAGACTCCCGTCGTACCAGGGATTGGAAATTTTTGCGGAGGCTTTTTTTAGCTGCAAGGGTGCGACTTCATTAATTATTGGGTCATAGTGTTAAGATAGTGATCAGTCAAGGATTGGACGTCCTTAACGCCAGTAGGAGGAAGTAGTAAGTTACAGCTGTTGGGGGGCAGAGAGTTTGAGTTTAGTTTTTTCATGTCTCTTTTCCAGACTTTGGGCCTGGCGGAATGAACAGGGTTAAATTTAACTTTTTCATTGATGAAGAATGTGATAATATGATGGTCCGACCAGTCACAGGGTTGGATAGATTCGAGTTGGATAGAGGCCTCTTTGGAGATGATAAGGTCGAGGATAGAGCCTTTCTCGTGTGTTGGACTGTTGCAAATTTGAGTGAGGTCAAGGGCGTTAAGGAAATTCTTCAGACCTTTTACCACCGCGTCATTATGATCGTTCCAGTGGAGGTTGAAGTCACCAAGGTATATTTGTGTGAGTTGTCGCCCGGAGTTGGTTGAGATCATGTCCATGATTTGTTGGGAGAAGGTAAGGTTGTCGCCGGGTGGGTGGTAAACGCCGTGAAGAGTGCAGATCGGTTTGCCCTCACTGATAATATCGAGGCAGATGTATTCACAGGAGGTTGGGGAGGGTAGGGAAGGGGAAGTTACTTTCAAGACAGAGAGGTTGCTCCTGTATATACATGCGATTCCGCCACCTTTTTTATTGCCAGACCTGTCAAGTCTAGTGATGTGGTAGTTGGGGGGAACCAGAATGTCCATTATAGGTGTAGAAGATTCTGTTAGCCATGTTTCAGTCATGATGATTAAGTCAAGATCCAATTTTAGGATGAGATCAGCGATAGCGGAGGAGTGTCTAGCGGCTGATCTGCAGTTGAGGAGAGTGCATTTGAGACGGGGTGTGTCGAGGGTGGAAGGGGGTTCTAGAGCGAGGGGGACTTTACTCAGGTTACTATGGATAGCAATTCTGTTGTTCAGTGTGGGGGGTCTAAGGGGATTGGAGTGAATCGTAGGAATGGCAGTGAGAGTGTCGGGTGTGTTGCTATGGGGAGCTGAGTCGTAGGAGCGGAGGAGGGTGATTGTGTCGAGGTCCGAGAGAGGGTTGCAGGAGCGATGGGGGCGTTTTTCGCGGTTGTGAGCAGGGATTGAGGTCCAGTGCGGTGGGAGTCGAGTGCGAGAGTTCGCCGCCCGGGTGGAGGACCAGTTGGGAGGGGAGGTGATGGTGGAGGCGCGTGAGGGGTGTCTGGGGTGTGTGCTGAGTAATTGTTTGATGATGTGAATGTCTTGTTTGATCTGGTGGAGGGTGTTGGGTGAGGGGTGACTGGAGTGTGATAGACAGGGTAGTTGTTGTTTGATGATGTGCATGTCTTCTTTGAGCTGGAGGAGGGAGGCCGTAATGTAGTCCAGTGTGGGAAATGTGTTGGAGGTGGGGATGGGAGGGTCGGGCGTGGATGGCATAGGGGAGAGGTTGGTGGTGTGGATGAGAGTATTGGTGGTAGGCGGAGAGTGCAGGGTGGAGTGTGGGCGTTTATTAGTGGTGAAGGGGGTGGAGGTTGGGTAGTGGGGGTGAGACTGGGGGGGGAAGTGGGATTGTAGATGGTTCTTTTTTGAGGGGGTGGATTTGAGTTGATGGAGGTGGTGTGTTCTGCGTGATTAGTTAGTGGGTGGAAGTGGGGGCTGAGAATGGGGGGGGATAAAGGGTGGTGTTTGCCTTTGTGTGTGTCGGTCTGGTGCTGATCTAGGCTAGGCGGGTTGCGGGTGGGAGCTGTGGTATCAGGGGTGGGAGGAACGGGGATGAGGGCTGGTGTGTAGGGGGAAGGGGTGAGGTGGTTGGTGTATGAGGGAGAGAGATCTATGTCTGTGCTTGAGTGGTGTGGGGTAGCTACGGTAGGTGGGTGAATGATTAAGGTGCCGGGAGTAAAGGAGAGGTGCATGTCGTTTTGGGTGGGAGCTGTGGTATCAGGGGTGAGAGGAAAGGGGATGAGGGCTGGTGTGTGGGGGGAAGGGGTGAGGTGGTTGGTGTAAGAGACGGAGTGATCTATGTCTGTGCTTGAGGGGAGTGGGGTAGCTACGGTAGGTGGGTGACTGACTAGGGTGTCGGGAGTAAAGGAGAGGGGCATGTCGTTTTGGGGCTGGGCTAGGTTAGAATGAATGTGGTTTGAGGCTGTGGTGTCAGGGGTGACAGGAATGGGTGTGGTATGACAGGAGGACAAGGTGAGGTTGGTGGGGGGGAGGGGGTGCCGCTGGAATGTGTGGGTGAGGGATCTATGTCTGTAAATGAGTGCGAGGTAGCTACATTAGGTGGGTGAATGTCTAAGGTGCCGGTGGTGGAGGAAGGGTGCGTGTCGTTTTGGGGTTGAGCTAGGTTAGAAGGGTTGTGATTGGGGGCTGTGAATTCAATGGTGATAGGCCTGAGGGTGCTATGAGTGGGGGTCCGATGATTGGCGAGTTGTTGTTTGAACGTGGGGAACAGGTTGTCTAGTAGTTCCAGGTTCTTGTCTGTGGATTGAATTAGGATAATCCCGTTATTTTATATAGTGATGGTGGTTCTGCCCGGGAAGAGTTGGGATGGTGTGATGGAGAGTTTTAGGCCATACGCGAAATTCCTGGAGGTGGGGACGGTGAGTAAGGTGAGGAACGCTTTTCTCCATTGGGCTCTGCGTGTGGTGTGGAAGATGATATCAATGTTCAGTGAACCATTGACTGGTGAGAAGTAGGTGTCTGCACAGGGAGTTTCAGGGTGGGACCTCAGGAAGTTGTGTTTAAAGCGTTTAGCGGCTTTTTTAGTGAGTGAGGGTGGGTAGTTGATTCTATATGTGTGCTTGCCGACGGGTTCCATGATGGGAGGACAGTCTAGGTAGGTGTAGTAGGGAGGGTGCACTGTCCTAAACAGTTGCGTGGGCCTAAAGTGACACTAGTGAGTGCACAATAATGCTATACGCAGAGTACAGATGCAGACAATAATAGTGAGATAATGGGAAGTGACACTAGTGAGCTGCCAAGGTATTTGAGGTAGTAATCGGTGCATACAAGACTAACACTTGAGATGGGTGCGAGTTGCACAAGTGTAGGGTGCACAATAAAGATATAATGGAGCAGAATAGGGGTGACAACAATGAGCAGCTAACCAATATGAGGTAGTAATCAGTGTATACGGGAAGGAACATGTAATGAGTGCAGGTTACATCAGTGAACAAGTCTATGTGAGAATTCGTCAGTACATTTTAGGAATAGGAGTGAATTCGATGTAGGTTATAAACAAGTGCAGAACAAGTAGAAATAAAATACTGGCAAATAAAATACTATCATCAAGTAAAGCACAATTTGTATAAATGCCCTACAGCCAGATGTACGGCATACAAAATTGCGCCTTGCAAATTGCCAGTTTTGTGCGACTCGCAATTTGCGAGGCGCTATTTTGGATGTACAACAGTGTGTATCACACTGTTTGCGATTCCCAATGGGGTCGCAAATTGGGAGTCTCATGAATATCAATAAGCCTCATGTAATTTGCGCCCCATTGGGAATGGCAGGCCCTCCCCAAGTATGGTAGCCTGCTGGGCTCAGCAGCCCACCATGTCTGGGACTGCTTTTAAATAACGCAGTTTTTTTATGCTGCCAGTTTTCCTTAATGGAAAACCAAATGCATTTAAAAAAAATAGAAAAAATGAAACGTTTTCGTTTAATTTATTAAGGGCAGGTTGTGGTCCCTGGGACCACTGCCTGAACTTAAAAAATAGTTTCCCTACATTTGCAAAGGGGAAGGGGTCCCCTGGGGACCCCTTCCTTTTCGTGAGTGCATTACCACCCTCTTGAAGAGGGTGATAATTTGCAAGTGTTTTGCGACCACAATTGCGGTTGCAAAGCATTCATACATGGACTTGCGCTCGCTATTAGGGAGGGAATGCCCCTTCCTAATAAATAAATTGTGACTCGCTAAATAGGCTTTGTACATGGTCCATGCTGTTTTTGCATGCGCAAACGGGTTCGCAAACCTGTTTGTGCATGCAAAAACGGTCAGGCATCTGGCTCCTTGTGCCTTCTTAAAAGGACGTTTATCCGCATCTTTACTCCTTCCTTTAGAAGCAATTAAGTATCTCCTGAGTTTACAGTCGCTCTACTTTGATGCTTTTTAGGCAGATGTGGTTCACCCCCCTCTTTGTATTGGTAGCAGGAGTTGTTTCCATGTTTGTCTTTCTTTCAAAGTTAGATAAGGATCACAAGAGAAGGCTAAACTCATTCTCTTTTAATTAGGTAGTAGCCCCTGTTTATTTGACTAATTTCAGACTTCTTGCGAGGACGACAACCTTTTCTGTAAAAATATGTTCTTATCAACAGTTAATTTGACACTGGTATGAAAAGATCTACCTTTTTCTAAATAATGAGTTTCTCTCCCAGGTTGTGTTGACTCCTTCAGAGACGGTCGGGCTCAAGAATAATCATCTATCTGAGATCCTGGAGAAGATGGAGACTGGTGCGGTTGGGGTAAGCAATGTTTAGGCCCTGTTACTGTTCCCAGCTGCCCAGCAGGTAGTGGGCAGCTGCAACGTTTAGGTTTGTGCCTGTGGCGCACCCCTGACTGGCACTGCGTGGCAGCGTGCCCTGACATTCTGGACACAGGGCATTTGAGCCCCTTCTTGAGATGGCCAGTTGGCCAGTGGGCTGGTATGTGGGTAGGGCGCAAGGCCCTAATGTGATTTCTGCGCAATGTGATTTTACTATGTTTAGAACGGTAATTGCCTAATGTGATTTTTACGCAATGTGATGTTACTATGATTAGGAGGTTATTTTACCTATGTAGGTTCATGTTAGTGAGAGTTTACTTCACTGTGAGTTACGCCCTTAAATGTGATTTATTCTTAGGAGGCAGAGTCTATGGTGTTTAGACTAGTGAGAGATTGCCTACTGTAGTTATATTGTTTAGGCCTAAATGTGATTATGCGTAATGTGCTTTGCCTTTATGCTTGTGTTATACTTCTAAAGGTGCTCATGCTTAGAAGTTTGTTTTGCCTAGTATAGTTTATACTAGAGAGGTTATGTGTCCATGCGTGATCTAGGCCTATGGGTATTAGTATTGCGTAGTGTGTACCTACCTGTTACCAGTGGTTACTGGTTGTGATCTATAATTGTTATTTGGTGTGACAGTTATTATAAGTGCTGGTTCTACTAAGTGCTGATTCTGACAGTAGCCCTGTCCTGGTGTAAATAATCCCTTGTGAATATTGCCCATGCCAGTTGGCACAATGTATATTGTGTGATTAATATCTGATGTGTTTTGACAATACAAAAGGTATAACCTTGTGTGGAGTTCCTTTTGTGGTGTGCCTAGGATGTTGTTGCTGTTGTGTGCGTGCGCAAATGCTTTACACATTACCTCCGGGATAAGCCTGTCTGCTCTTGCCAAACTACCAAGGGGGTGAGCAGGGGTTATCTTGGGGTGTGACTCCCTTGCCCTGACTAGAATGGTGGTCTCTGCCTGGCTTTGGCGTAAGTCTTAGCCAACCAGAAATCCCAGTTCTAACAGTTCTATGTTGACTTTGCTGCTTCTTTTTAGGTCGAGCCTATAGCGACAGCACGCATGCGCTACCCTCTCTGCGAGGCATGGAGTATGGAGTGGAAGCTCTGCCCACTCCCCTGCCCATCTTTTTCATTGGCTTGTCTTTGTCATTTCTAAATGCTCCCTTCCGATTGGTTTATAGGCTGTTAGTCCCTCCTTATGACGGCCAATTCGTCATTAGTATCCTTCCATGGCTACTGGACCCATCTCAAATAAACAGGTTAGTGTTAGATTCATTACCTTAGAATATCCCCAGGCGTCAGACTGGATCCGGAAAGTTTTGCGTAGCAGTACCGCTGCGCGTCGGTAGGCCTCGTCTGCGTCTCCGCATCCATCGTCTGCGTCGATGGCGCGGGATGACGTTCTCGGAGTACTTAGATGCCGCCCTCGCGCGCTGACGTCAGTTCTTCTTTTTTCCGCGCCAGCAAGCACAGATCCGGGAAGAGCAGTACTCCTAGTCAATTTTTGACTAACTTTTTCGATCTCTTTTGGAATCTTCTTGAGTTGATTCTCGACTCCGGTGCCAATAGGGATGCCCGTGTTCAAACCATGAGTTTAACTGTAACCGCATGATGTCAGTTGCCGACCCCCACCGTCGGTGTCTTTACTGCCTCGGGCCGACCACCATGACAAGTCGTGCCCCGACTGCTGGGCCTTGACGTCGAAGGCTAGGCGGGAGCGGTCCGTAAGCACCTCGAGATCCGGCAGTCAGCCCCGTGTCGCTCGAGGTCCCGGTCCAGGAGGAGGTCGAGGGACCGGTCGCGGGGCCGCAGTCATCACAGCTCGGCGAGTCGACACCACTCGTCGGGCTCCAAGTCCTCAGGTAAGTCGAGGCACAAGAAGTCGAAGAAGCAACATCTCTCTTCTAACATTCTCTACACTCGCGTGACTCGGCCAGGCGTTCGGGCGAAACCGCCCACACGGCTCCGCCGGAGCCGCAAGCGCCGCATCCAGCTCCAAACCCGCCGGTCCCTGGGCTGCACGTGACGCTGGAGGAGATCATCACCTTCCTCCCGCCCATGATGTTGTGCTTCCCTCCGCCGGATCCCGCTGAGGCGCCTTCGGGCCCCGCGGATCCGTCTGGGAGCCCAAGCGGGCCGTCGGGTGCTTCGGCCCTGGCGCCGTCGACGACTCCGGTCCCGACGCCGCACGGCCCCTCAGGATCCAGGCCTGGATCCATGACAACGCCGGTCGACCTCACGTCCTCCAAGGTGGCACTCGCTCGGAGACACTTTTCATCGCAAGTGGAGCTGCGGTCTGTTGTACGCCTTTCTGCCTATACCACTTCTGCCCAGAGTGCTGAAGAAGATCAGGCGCGACCGGGCCCAAGTCATCCTTGTGGCTCCGGACTGGGCACAAAGGTACTGGTATCCCGAGAAAATCAGCATGTTAGTCGATCCCAAGACTCGTCTGCCTCTTCAGGAGGACCTACTGTCGCAGTAGTAGGGGACGGTCCTCCACCGAACCTGTCCATCCTCCAAATCTATGCGTGGAGATTGAGCGGCGGCAGTTGAGGCCATTTGACTTGCCTCCTGAAGTCTGTGATGTGATTCTGGCAGCCAGGCGTCCCTCCACAAAATCGGTATACGCCTGCAGGTGGAACAAATTTGGATCCTCTCTCTGCCCCACTTTCAGAGGTTCTCCTATTCCTTCTTTCTCTTGCCCAGCAGGGCTCTGCTCTGGGCACTATCAAGGGCTATCTTTGGCCATTTCCGCCTTCTTGAGGCTTCCTGATCAGCCTTCTCTTTTCAAGTCCCCTATTGTAAATAGATTCTTGAAGGGCATCACGCACATGTTTCCTCCTGTTCCTTTCGTGATACCTCAGTTGAACTTGAACCTTGTTCTAACCTATCTGATGTGCTCTCCTTTCGAACCACTTCACAATTGCCGTCTTCGTCTTCTGACTCTTAAGACTGCATTCCTGGTTGCCATTACCTCTGCTAGGAGAGTGAGTGAGCCCAAGGCTCTATCTTCTAAACCTCATTTCCTCTCTGTCCATCCGGACAAAGTAGTCTTGGGAACTCGTCCTTCTTTCCTGCCTAAGGTGGTTACAACCTTTCATATCGGGCTGTCCATCACCTTGCCCACCTTCTTTCCGCCTCTGCATCCCTCGAAAGAGGAAGAGAGGCTCCACCGTCTGGACCCAAAATGTGGGCTCTCTTTTTATCTAGACCGGACAAGACAGTTCCGGGTGGACGACCAGTTCTTTGTTGGTTACGTGGGCGCTAAGAAGGGACCAGTGGTGCACAAGCGGACCATCTCTCGGTGGGTCGTGTTGTGCATCAATGTCTGTTACTCCTTGGCGAAGAAGGAGCCTCCTGTTGGGCTGAGGGCCCATTCCACTCGGGCCATGGTGGCTACTACTGCCCTAGGTCGGGGAGTCCTCTTGCAGGACATCTGTCAGGCAGCTACGTGGGCCTCGCTCCACACGTTTGCTAGACACTACTGCCTGGACAGCCAAGTCCGGAGAGATGGCTTTTTCGGACGTTCCGTTCTCCAGGACTTTCTGGTGTGATCTTGGTTCGCAGACTCACCTCCGGGGTTGGTATTGCTGGGGTCTCTATTCTAAGGTAAGGAATCTAACACTAACCTGTTTCTTTCAGATGCACAAGTTACTTACCTTCGGTAACGATATATCTGTAAGAAACAGTAGTTAGTGTTAGATTCCTTACCGCCCCACCCATCCTCCCCATTCTGCGAACCGATATCTAGGGTTAAGGTATCTCCCTTTGAGGGCCCTAGTTTCATGGCACCAGTGTCGGTCTCTGGCATGGCTCTGCGTTCCTGGCGCGGAAAGCTATGTACAAGAACTGACGTCCGTGTGCGAGGGCGGCGTCTAAGTACTCCGACGACTTTATCCCGGCGCCAATGACGCCGACGACGGACGTGGAGCCGCAGACAACGCCTACCGACCCGCAGAGGTACTGCTACGCAAAACTTTCCGGATCCAGTCTGACGCCTGGGGATATTCTAAGGTAAGGAATCTAACACTAACTACAGTTTCTTACAGATATATTGTTACCGAAGGTAAGTAACTTGTGCTTTACTTCGAGTGTTGCATGCAATGTGTTATTTAGATTGTGAGTACTATTTTCGTCCCATGCCTTGCTGCATCCCCACCCGCCCGCACTCACGTTCGTGCCTTCATGCCCTCCTGCTCACCGCCTGCTTGCGCTCCCGTTTGCAATGCAATAGGTCTCACGTAAATGCAAGTCCTATTGCATTGCAAATGCTTGGTTCTGCCTGCGACAGAAGCCAAGTAGTCCCATCCATCATTCCTCTTTAGATGAGTCTGATCCTAAAGAAGTGCAAAGTTACCTCTGCAAATCCTGAACTCAGCGAATAAAATCAGTGGGAGACAAGACTTCAACTGAAGAAACGTCATGTATTCAAGAAGTATCCATTTGGCCAGGAGAAAGACATGCACCATAAATTATGCCCCAAAGAAACCTTAAATGTCTATCATAACATACAATAGCCATTCCTCCTCTGAAGTGGGTAAGTGTAGCAAAAGTTTGGGTGGGTTACTCCTCTCCTCCATGTCCTTAATAGGATTGAAACTTTTGGTTACAACAACTAGGACATTTTTCACTCTTATGTCAGGACAGCAGGCAAGGCTTATGCTGGTTTAAACCTTATCCACCACCAGCGATGCAATACTAGGGACTAACTTTTTAGAACCTTTTAAAGGTAGAGTCTGAAGTCCAATCTGCCACATTCAGAACTTCCCCCAAAGCAAATGTCTTGGAGCCATGACATCTTTGGCAGAATGAACACCAGACTCCTTTTTATCAATGCCAACCTCTTGCATGGCCCATCTGACCCATCTTACAATGGCTGGGGAAGAGACTGCCTTGTGGGACTTCCGAATAGCAATCAGGAATTGGCACTCTCAGTGGGGACAAATCTCTTCAGTCGTCGCCTTTTAAGCTTTAATGCTACGAACCACACATAACTTGGAGGGATCTGCAAAAGAAGGGTAGGAACCAATACGGGAATTACATTTAGTTTGTCTTGAAATATGGAAAGTAACCCCCTCTGGGGTGCATACTCGACTGGATAAGTCCAGTCCTCTGCCATCCGATATGCATGTACAGGATACTAGGTATAATAGTGCACCCTCTTCGGCTGACATTTCTTTCCTAAAGGGTGGAATGTTTGGGTTCTGGAGGAAGGGAAATCTAAAACCCCTGAGGAGTTTACGGACTAAAGAAAATTCCCCCACCGGGTGGTTGCCAATGTGAGACTGCTCCGTTGAAATAGCAGACCGAAAACTATTGATGGACCTACACGCCATACTGTCTAAGGAAGTGGGGAAATTAACTACATGGATTGCATCTGTCCCTACAGAATCCAAGTTTCTTTAGTGATACCAACCTATGCTTCGAGACCAAGCCAATCTGTAAAGTTTGATTGTACTGTCTGCCCATGCCCTGGAGAGCAAAGACACAGCCTGTCACGAAAGTCCTGGGACTTTCCAACATTTCCTGTAATCCTCCACTCCATAAGTTATAAAGAGCCATCCACTACCCACCAGTGAGGATTCCCCTCTGGATTCTGGCGGAGACCTGGAGACAGAGGAAGACTGATTGGAGAATCTCATGAAAGTTCCATCAGAACTGAATACCATACTTGAGATCTCCAAGTTGGGGTTGACAACCACAAAGTCTGCTTGCTATCTCTGTACTTGGGCGGACAGCTGCATGATTATTGCAAATGGGGGAAATGCATATCCTGCTTCCTCTTACCAGTTCTGTAGAAAAGCATCCCTTTCCACTGCATTGGGGCCTGGTCTTCATCTGACTAGCTGATTGTTAAAGTGGGACACAAAGAGTTCCAACATGAGCGTGCCCCACCTGGTCAGAAGTGCTTGGAAGACTGACAGGCCCGGTTACCAAAGGAACACAACCTGCAGGTACCGAGACTGCCAATCTGCTGTTTGTTTGGCTTTCCCCGTGAGGTGCACCTCCATCACCGAGATGTCGATCTCAAGGCAGTAGTCCCAAAAACCTTTGGCCAGATCAGAGAGGCTTTTGGATCTCTTTCCCCCGACGCAATTGATATATGGAATCACTACTACATTGTCTATTTTCAGACAGAAACAGGATTGTATCTTTTCTTTGATCTTACATTTGACTGCGAACAAGCCTGCCATCAGTTTGAGGAAGATGATGTGTAGAGTTTTTTTGAGAGATGACCATTTTCCACCAGTGGAGAATTCCCCACACCGTGCGCCCCAATTCGTGCCACTGGCATCAGTTTCGATAATTAGGTGCAGCTGGATCCTAAGATTGCCTGCCTGTTCCAGGCTTCCACCTTATTTCCTCTCAGACTTCATCTGACAATGAAACCCTCTGTGAGTAGGTGCATCACCGTCCAAGGTGGAAAGCGTTTAGGCACTGCAGGGCCTGGTAATGCAGGGGTTCCGGGCGATAGCTTATATTAAGGAGGATAGGCGGCCACGATCCTCGCGATTTTGTTGGAGGGAAGTGAACCACTTTGGCTCCGTCCTTTGCAACTCATGTTTGATCTTACTTATCTTCCTTGAAGGAAAATCCAAGGTGGCTCGACCCAAGTTCACCACGAACCCCAGAAAGACAATGGAATTTTTGTGGGACAGTACTAATTTTGCCCTGTTGATAATGAAGGCCACTGATTCCAGGAGATCTATGATTGCCTGCAACTGCTCCAAAAGGGTCCTTGGGCATTGATCCATCATGAGAATTTCATCTAGATACACATGCCCCTGACCCTGAGGTGTTCCAACGGCTTCATGACCTTGGTGAAATACAAGGGGCGGAAGTCAGTCCGAAGGGAAGAGTCGTATACTCGAAGATCTGAAGACACCACTGGAACTGAAAAAAGTGACAATGTGGCTGGTAGATGGCGATTGTAAGATAGGCATCTTTAAGGACCAGGCACGCCAGCCAGTCTTTGGGTCATGAAAGGGCCCTCAAGAGGTGGTTTCCCTCCATTTTGAAACGGCGTAAGAGCAACCACTCACTGAACTCTGTGAGAATGACAGGACGTTGCCCCCCCCCTCTCTTCTCCACCAAAAATAAGTTGCTAAAGATACCAGATGATTGGGACGGTGTTAGTGCGATAGAGCCGCTGAAGTGCAGGTCTGTCACTTCTTGTATACCAGGTCGGCCTCTGATTTGGAGAGGAAAAGCGGGAAAGGTGGAACCAGTTGGGAGGGTGAGCCGTAAAACTCGATTTGGAACCCCTGAATTTGTTTGACGGATCCAAGAGTCAGAAGTGGCTGCTTCCCAGTCATGTGCAGAGTCCACCAGCCTACCCAAGGTCTTTCTTGAGAAAAAAGGGTGTAAGGAGCCTTGGTTGGCGCTTCCTCTGAGAGCGTCTCTGGAGCCTCAATGGTGGGGGAAGCCTCTAGAGGGGTAGAAGCTACTGTAGCTTGCCATTGTCCCCTTCTGGAACCGTAACCTCTTGCGGGGGCTTTGGACTGAAGTCGGCCGGCCGAGCGCCTACTGCTGTGACCAGCTCCGGGGTGTAGCAATTCTGTTGATGAAGGCTTGGGCCTTGACAAGCTTATTAATGGTGACCACAAACATGCCCCAATCCCTAATAAACTGATTGCTGAAGAGTCCCCATTGTGCGATCTCCGAGGTGGCCAAATCGCCCAACTTCAGGTCCATTTTGATGAGCAAAGAATTGCGCCTCTCAGGGGCGCTAGGTGGCGCGCACGCAAGATGACCGCACCTAGGTGAGGCTCCTGCAGCCCTGCGTTTTTATCCTTAACTTATCCTGCTTAAGAGACCCTTGGCAGTCTACAACTATCGTCCAACTACAGCTCTGCTTTATTGGAAGACTCTGTGAAGATTTTGGGTGATTTGGAGCAGCTCTATCCCATCTGCAGTATCAAGAAAAGCTGACCGGTGTGACAGGGGCACGGGGCGGAGCTGCTGACCCGGCTCCTGGGTTCCCGCAAGACCGCGGCTGGCCATGAGGCGTCCAGGCCTCACGGAGCGGGAGGTGCAGCTGGCAGAGGGCGACACAGAGGGCTGAGCCTGCTGTTTATGGCGTGAGGCGGAGCAAGACGCGATTATACTGCCCATGTACCGGCGGCGGCTGCTGAAAGGGCTCGAACACAGACGGAGGTGAGCGGGGGGCCCGGTGCGGGGCGGCTGCACTGTGAGGCGCTACGGCGGGAGCGTGTTGCCGCCACTGATCTCCTATCAGAAACGTTAGCCCAGCACCAGATAAAGCGCCGCCGGAATGCGGGGGCTCTGGGCGCAGCATCGCGCTGCCCGCCCCCACCCTCCCTGATTGAGAAAAGCGTCTCTGCCCTTCGAAGCTTGGGCCTTTTTCCCGCCCACCATGCACTAACTGCGCCCCATTGTGAGATCCGGGAAGGGGAGAAGTGAGCACACACGAGAAGCCCCCCCCCCCAGAAGCTTGTAAGATGTGTTGGCTGGCTGGAACCAGGGGGAGTTACAACTGAGCGTTACACTGCCACGGGTGTACAGAGTGCGTGCAGGCTGGCGCAGAGGAGGGGAGCAGCTGCGCTCAGTGGTGGCACACTGGACATACCACTGGCACAACGGGGAATCTTGCACCACTGACCACTCCTTATTCTTTTTGAGACCTGGAGCACAGACATTGGGTGTTTCACTGTGTTAGTGACCAGTGTTGAGGCAGCAAAGCGCGGCACTCAAGGCCCACAGGAAAACCGCGTCTTGGATGGAGGAGAGGGGCCGCAGAACGGCTCGGCTGCGCTAAACGCGGAGGTACAAAGTATCCTGCAGGAGGTGAGGCAGGGATTTGATACCATAGTTGACAAAGTGGACAGGATGTATTCGCTCTGAAACGAGGTACATCTGTGAGGCCACCTAGGAACGCTCCCAATGGGTATTCCCCCACTGCTGTCTGCTGCATGAAGCATACAGTATATGACTGATATTTTTCTCTCTTCTTTGTTTTTGGGTGTTGGAAGCCATGGGAGGGGAGGTGGGTGTATACTTCTGGCAAATTGGGGTTGCTTCAGTGGGAGGGGGTGGGATCAGGGGGGGAAGGTTCACAGTTATGCATGTTCATCATGGCACAGAGTGTTTCACATTTGGATTTGGCACTAATGAAAGACGGGGTAGGCATTGAGCTACACACACAGTGTACGAGTGCTGTGCACGGCATTCGAAGTTGATCTGCCTCAGCTTCTGGGAGCTCGTGCATCTGATACATATACGTACCAGTAACTGACATCAGGCCTGAAAAACTGAACATCCTCACATGGAATGTCAGGGGATTAGGGGATCTGCGCAAAAAGCGTCACATATTGGCCAATTTGGACAGGCATCAGATACATATTGCAATGTTACAAGAGACGCATGTTGGTCCTCAGGGAACTACCACTTTTGCCAGCAGGTGGGCTGAACATAGAATTGTTTCCTCTTATTCTACATATGCAAGAGGTACAGCTATCCTTGTTTAGAAAAACATGCCCTTTCATCCAGCTGGGGCCGTATGGGACGCACAAGGCAGATATTGTCTGCGTAGAGCCTGTTTATTTTCCTTAGGGAACCTTGTATCTTTTTCGACTCTTGCCTGGCGTTTCTGGACTCTGCCCTAGCCTCTCCCTGCATTTATTTGATAGTGCCGAATAACATTTCCATAGTGGGAGGGTGTGAAACCCCTTGATCGGCTGCTCCCTGTTGAACATCCGGGACACCACTCTCTTGATACAGCTGGGATGTTGCAGAGTAATCCCAGTCCAGCCTCTTAGCAATCTCTCCTAGTTGAGGACTGCATCTTTTCCTCTGTTTAGCCCTAGATCCTCCTCGGCGTTGCCTTGTTCCTATAGAGTCTATGATCTAAGGTACTCCCTTCAGTGGAAGCCTCTGAGTTTGAGTTTGAGCCAGAGTCAGGTTCCGAGTCTGAGCCTCCAGAGATGCTCTCCCCGCTTGAGGCTGAAGCCCCTGTGTCACCGTTTAATGAAAAGAAGCAGTCATCGCTCTGGGACCCTGGTATTGCTATGTCAGTTTTTTCCAGTAGCCCCGCATGTCTGGGTACGGAGTTTGATCTGCCCCTTGGCTTCTCAGGCTTTTTATTCACCCCAGTATTTTTCAAACAACTGGCTGCCTCCATTAACTTTGTCTGCACGCCTGCCTTTTTCCCCTTCTCAGTCTCGGTGCCTTTAAAGACCTTGTCCTTGTCCTTTCCTTTCTGCTGGAGTTGTGCCTTTGCCTGTACCTGAGATTGCGCTTGCACTTGACTGTTAGCAATAGGAGTCACTGCTGGGGTCACTGCTGGGGCCCGCTCCTGGGCCAGCTGCTGCCCTGCTGCGTTTGTTACCCCAGTCTCTCCCGCTTCTGCGGGCCCCCTTACCTCCTGCTGATTTTGGCCTTCCATGAGCCCTAACTGTCCGGGAGCCGCCGATGCAAATGCTCCCGCCTCAAGTTCCCCCACGGGTGCCCTCGCCGCTGTCTCCTTGCCTTCGTTCTCTTCAATCTCTTTGCCTGCAATTGCGCTGCTCAGCCCATCCGCTCTGTCATCTCCGTCATCTTCTCCATCCTGGCTCCGCTCACTCTGCCCGGCATCCTGGTTGACGGCATGAGTAGTCTGGTCCGGAGTTTTCCCTGGGTTCGTCACTGACCTCGGCGTTCTGGCTGGGGGGAAGGCTTCAACCAACGTTGGCTGCCGGAACGCGTCTTTCCTTTGACATCCTTGTTTCCTCCGACGGCAGGCGTCCAACCTCTAACGCCTTTCTTGATATTCTCGAGGGATGCATCTTTCTCCCCCATGTCGTGCTCGGCCAGCATCAGTCCCCCTCCAGTTGCCCCGGTGTTTCTTGCTGCCGCTACTACTCTTTTTGTGACCGCCCCCCGCGCACTGAGGCGGGGGCCACTGCTCCCGGAGTTGTGGGCGCCGCTACTACTGTTAACAAAGGCTGCTCCTGTGCCTCCTTGGTTTCCTTAGGCTTCGCTCCCCTGGGCACCATTGTCTGCGTGTACTGATGCTTCCACAGCCCCGACCGGCTTACCAAGAAGGTTTCCCAACGCTGCACCGTGTTCTCGAGTGCCTCTCTCAGGTAAGTGCTTGTTCGGGTTGGCTCTCGAGTAAAATGTAGTCGTTTTTCAAGCCACTCTGCTGATAACCACATTATCCACCGACATCTTGGTATGTAGGGTACGCAGGGTATCGCTTTGTCACACCATGACAGGAGCGAACGATAGTGCGGCTGCTCTTCTACGGTCCGTCAGCGGCCATCTTGTCTCTTTGTCGACTGGATGAAGATCAGCCTTTTTTGCACCGCATAAAGTCCTTGCAAGGCAAGATTATTTTATGATTTCTAATAGATTGATAGGAAAAGCAAAGATAGAAAAGGTGCCCCGCATTGTATCAGATCATAATCCGCTGATACTCTCACTAGATATCGCAGTAAAAACCAGATCTATGCGCAAGTGGACCTTCGAACGTAGGTTACTAAAGGACAGTAAATATATAGCTCATATGGAAAAGTGGATAAAAGACTACTGGGAAATTAACTGACATAGTACTACTACAGGTTAAGCCAGGACGGGTTCCCAAGGCAAGCGCTTAGAGACCCCTGGGTGATAAGCGCTATATAAATCCTATACAATACAATACTTGGGACGCCTTTAAGGCAGGGGTACGCAGAGAAACTCTTAGCTACAGCCTATCAAGTCAAAGGAAAGAGAGGGCCAAGGCCGCCATGCTATCCCAGAAGGTTGCAGAGGTGGAGGCAGAGTTGGGGGCGTTAATTCATGTAAGGGCACCCATAGATCAGATTCTTGTAAAACTAGCTAGAGTGAAAGCGGAGGCAGGGGAAAATGTCGCAGCAAAGGCAGCTGAGGTATATATAGCAAGGAGGGAGCACTGCCATGAGTACAGCGAAAGGGTGGGACATACGCTGGCAGTTAGAACCAGGCAAAAAGAGGCAATGGGAGAGATAAAGGGAATCACGGATAGCAACGGGAGTCTGATCACAGAAGCATCTGGGATAAGAGAGGTATTTAGGCAATACTACACTATACTCTATAGTGAAGAACAGGAAACTGATAAGGTACTAATCCGAGAATACTTGGCAAATACAATAGCGCCATATCTTGCACAAGAAGACAGGGACGATTTGGAGGCACCAATACGGGAGGAAGAAGTGAGATGTGTGCTGGCAAATCTCCCGGCAGGAAAAGCCACAGGGCCGGATCAGCTGCCAATTGAATTTTATAGAACATTTCAGGCAGGAATTTGTAAGTATATTCTTGAAACAATACAACAGGCACAAGAGGGACAGACAATTCCTAATTCTTGGGCAGGAGCAGAAATTGTAATCATCCTTAAAAAAGGCAAGGTACCAACAGAGGCAGGGTCCTACAGGCCATTTACATTACTAAATGCAGATGCAAAAATGTACTCTAAAGTACTGGCCTCTAGGATCTCAAGGGTGATAGACACATTAGTGAGTAAAACACAGCATGGTTTCAGTCCAGGGAGGGGGACAACGGAACACATACGGAGAGTCATCACATTATTTGACGCCACAGAAGTCTCAGGAGACCCAATGTCGGTTATGCTTTTAGACGCAGAGAAATCGTTCGACCGAGTCTCCTGGGACTATCTCTGGTCGTCTCTGCGCTGGGCTGGTATAGGGAATGAGTTTATACGGGCTATACAGGTGCTCTACCAAGCTCCAACAGCACGGGTGAGGGTCAATGGGGAATATACAAATGAACTAGAAATCAAGCGGGGCACTAGACAGGGATGTCCATGTTCCCCGCTACTCTTCGCCGTCTATTTGGACCCGTTGCTGCGTAGGTTAATGGCAAACAGGGGAATCTCACTGGTTAAGTCTATGGGGGGAGAAGATAAAGTGTTGGCATATGCCGACGATGTTGCGGTTATATCTGCGGCTCCCATAGAAGCCATAAGGGAAATTGAGAAAGAAGCTGTATTGTTTGGTAGAATATCTGGCTACTCCCTTAATAAAACGAACACTCAAATTATTATAAACAACAAGGTGCTCTGTCCAGATAATCGAGTTGTAGATTCAGGGATGTTCCTGGGGGTAGAAATAACTGCAAATCTACACAGCGTGGTAGCAAGGAACGTCGAACCAATAATTAAAAATGCAACGAAAGATCTGGATAGATGGCATAACCTTCATCTGTCAGTAGTGGGACGGGCGAATGTAGTAAAAATGATGTTGCTGCCCAAATTATTATACATCTTTAGGGCAATTCCGTTAACGTTTGACCCAAAATGGTATATTGCTCTGGAGCAGATAGTAAACAGGTTTCTATGGGCACACGGGAAAACGAGGCGGGCTTTGAGATACATGACACTCCCTAGAGAGAAAGGCGGATGGGCAGTCCTGGATTTTAAAATGTACCACTGGGCGGCGTCCCTTCAATACATGGCTGAGCTCATTGGGGGGGGGGCATCAGAACAAGTAGGAGAGGCTACCTCGGTGTATGCAGTTTTGATGGGGGGAGAAATAAAAAATGTGTTTCTAAAATACACCGAATTTAGCTATTACAAGAGGACTAAATTTAAAATTCTGATCGCGGCATATAAAATCTGGGCAGCATTCAGAAAGAAATATGGACTGGGAAGATATAACGCCTATACACGATTATCTGACAACAAAACTTTACTGGCAGAAATATTCGCTGATTCAGTATTTAGAGAGTGGGGTCAACAGGGTATTGCGAGCATTAAAGATTTGATGGGAGAACAGGGTAGGTATCAATTCTCGGAGATACAACAATTATATGGTGTTGCAACAAAAAGCTTTTATAAATATTTACGAGGAGTTTATTGGCCACAAAAAAGGGGGGTCCGACAGGACTTAAGGAAAATGTTGTATTGGAATATATCGCTAAACAAGCGGAGTGCACGATCAAAAGAATCTATTTTGAACTGTTAGAAAGTAGAGAGGATGATCTAGGGAAACAAGGAGATAAATGGTTAGAGAGATTGGGGGTAGGGCAGGAAAACTTTCAGCTCTCATTAGAATTAGGGAGGAATATATTGTGCTGTGCGGCATTACAGGCGCAACATTACAAAACCATTTTCTCACTTTATTATACGCCAGCAAAAATTGCACAATGGGGAGGCACTTCTGGAATCACATGCCCGCGCTGCAATAGCTCGGAAGCAGAGCTAGTCCACGTTTTTGCTACTTGTCCAATATTACTCCCCTTACATAAGGAAATTGAAAATTTCTGGGAAAATGCAATAGGTATTACTACAGTACTTACGCCAGCAAGGGTGGTCTTGGGAGTGGATGGGCAATGTGTGGCCATAACTTCTTATTTATAGCAATGGCAGTGCTGAGACTCTGCGTGGCGACAGCCTGGAAAGATCCGGTACCCCCCACTTTTCATCAATGGTTGGCCAGGCTAATTTCCATATACACCTGGAAAGGGAGATATACGCAAGGAAAGGTAAAAGGGGGAGGAAATTAGGTTTGATGTGGAGAAGTGTGGTTCACTGGTTAGAGGAGGCAGACCTGGAAGCAGAGGTCAGCCCGGGACCAGGGTTCAATTCCCAGCTCGGCGGGGTCTTGAGTCCTAAAATGTCCATGGACTCAACAATTCTCACTCCGGTGCCTACTCGATTCACGGGTTCACACTCTGCTACTCTAGGCAATAGCTTGCTTAATCTCCACAACGGCCCCTCGCGGCGGGATGCCTGGCTTTCACCTTGCGGATACCCTGCCGGGGTTATCTCACAGGGGAATACCAGGACGGGTTCCCTAAGCAAGTGCTTAGAAACCGCTCGGTGATTTGCGCTATATAAATTCCTGTACATTAACAAGTAATGAACTGACTTAGCTTGAATTATTAATTTCCTTTTTCTCAATAGGTGATCTACTTATCTCTTTTATGTATTTCCTTATGTGAAATTTTGTTGTAATTATTGAATATATGTATGTATAACAATAATGGTATCTGTATCCAAGTGGGGGGGGGGAGGGGGGGGGGGGGTTGTGGGGGTAAATACCTAATAAAGATATTTAAAAAAACAAGCATTGGAAATGCAATGGGGCTCGCATTAGGAAAGTTTGAGCTATTGGTCTTATAAATGATTTTTTTTTATTTATGTGTTTTTTTTAAATAGCTAAATTAATAGCTTTGTAATTTACAATGCCAATAGTTATAACTTTCGCAAATGTGACACCTATAGCATTTGTAATGCAACATGTTTTGTATTTACGTAACTTAGATGTATTGATATTACAAATAACAATGGCTTTTAATTTTTTTCAAATAATTAATACTTAAATAATTTATTTAATTTGTAATGGCAATAGCTTAAACTTTTGTAAATAACTTTTGTGAAGATTATGTTTGGTGTTTTTTATTGTAACGAAAATCCAAGAACAGAAGTGAAATATTAACATCTTTTTGTGATTTGTAATAAAGCGTGAAAGCTTGAAAACAGCTTGAAACATTGAAAGAACATATTTGAACCAGTGATGCTGTGGTTGCGCTGAGTGATGCTGTGGTTGCGCTGAGTGATGCTGTGGTTGCGCTGAGTGATGCTGTGGTTGCGCTGAGTGATGCTGTGGTTGCGCTGAGTGATGCTGTTGTTGCGCTGAGTGATGCTGTGGTTGCGCTGAGTGGTGTGTGCATCGGTGGAGCTTAGTGGGTGCATTGGTGGAGCTGTTTGGTGGGGGCATTGGTGGAGCTTAGTTGGAGCATCGGTGGAGCTGTGTGGTGGGTGCATCGGTGGAGCTGTGTGGTGGGTGCCTCGGCAGAGCTGTGTGGGTGGTGCATCGGCGGAGCTGTGTGGTGGGTGCATTGGCGGAGCTGTGTGGTAGGTGCATCGGCGGAGTTGTGTGGTGGGTGCATCGGTGGAGCTGTGTGGTGGGTGCTTCGGTGGAGCTGTGTGGTGGGTGCATCTGTGGAGCTGTGTGGTATGGTGCATCTGTGGAGGTGTGTGGTGGGTGCATCTGTGGAGCTGTGTGGTGGGTGCCTCGGTGGAGCTGTGTGCTGGGTGCATCGGTGGAGCTTAGGGGTGGGTGCCTTGGTGGAGCTGTATGGTGGGTGCCTCGGTGGAGCTGTGTGGTGGGTGCATCGGTGGAGCTGTGTGGTGGGTGCATAGGTGGAGCTGTGTCGGTGGAGCTGTGTGGTGGGTGCATCGGTGGTGCTGGGTGGTGGGTGCATCGGTGGAGCTGTGTGGTGGCTGCATCGGTGGAGCTGTGTGGTGGCTGCATCGGTGGAGCTGTGTGGTGTGTGCATCGGTGGAGCTGTGTGGTGGGTGCCTCAGTGGAGCTGTGTGGTGGGTGCATTGGTGGAGCTGTGTGGTGGGTGCATCGGTGGAGCTGTGTAGGTGGAGCTGTGTGGTGGGTGCATCGGTGGAGCTGTGTGGTGGGTGCAGTGGTTGAGCTGTGTGGTTGGTGCATCGGTGGAGCTGTGTGGTGGGTGCCTCAGTGGAGCTCTGTGGTGGGTGCATCAGTGAAGCTGTATGTGGTGGGTGCATCAGTGGAGCTGTGTGGTGGGTGCAGTGGTGGAGCTGTGTGGTTGGTGCATCGGTGGAGCTGTGTGGTGGGTGCCTCGGTGGAGCTCTGTGGTGGGTGCATCGGTGAAGCTGTGTGGTGGGTGCATCAGTGGAGCTTAGTGGGTGCATTGGTGGAGCTGTGTGGTGGGTGCATTGGTGGAGCTTAGTTGGAGCATCGGTGGAGCTGTGTGGTGGGTGCATCGGTGGAGCTCTGTGGTGGGTGCATCAGTGGAGCTGTGTGGTGGGTGCATCGGTGGAGCTGTGTCGGTGGAGCTGTGTGGTGGGTGCATCGGTGGAGCTGGGTGGTGGGTGCATCGGTGGAACTGTGTAGGTGGAGCTGTGTGGTGGGTGCATCGGTGGAGCTGGGTGGTGGGTGCATCAGTGGAGCGGTGTGGTGGGTGCATCGGTGGAGCTGGGTGGTGGGTGCATCAGTGGAGCTGTGTGGTGGATGCATCGGTGGAGCTGTGTGGTGGGTGCATCGGTGGAGCTTAGTGGGTGCATTGGTGGAGCTGTGTGGTGGGTGCATCGGTGGATCTTAGTTGGTGCATCAGTGGAGCTGTGTGGTGGGTGCTTCGGTGGAGCTGTGTGGTGGGTGCCTCGGCGGAGCTGTGTGGTGGGTGCATAGGTGGAGCTGTGTCGGTGGAGCTGTGTGGTGGGTGCATCGGTGGAGCTGGGTGGTGGGTGCATCTGTGGAGCTGTGTCCTGGGTGCATCAGTGGAGCTGTGTGGTGGGGTCATCTGTGGAGCTCTGTGGTGGGTGCATCGGTGGAGCTGTCGGTGGAGCTGGATGGTGGTTGCATCAGTGGAGCTGTGTGGTGGGTGCATCGGTGGAGCTGTGTCAGTGGAGCTGTGTGGTGGCTGCGTCGCTGGAGCTGTGTGGTGGATGCCTCGGTGGAGCTGTGTGGTGGGTGCATCTGTGGAGCTGTGTGGTGGGTTCATCGGTGGAGCTGTGTGGTGGGTGCATCGGTGGAGCTGTGTGGTGGGTGCATCGGTGGAGCTGTGTGGTGGATGCCTCGGTGGAGCTGTGTGGTGGGTGCATCGGTGGAGCTGTGTGGTGGGTGCATCGGTGGAGCTGTGTGGTGGGTGCATCGGTGGAGCTGTGTGGTGGGTGCATCGGTGGAGCTGTGTGGTGGGTGCATCTGTGGAGCTGTGTGGTGGGTGCATCTGTGGAGCTGTGTGGTGGGTGCCTTTGTGGAGCTGTGTGGTGGGTGCATCTGTTGAGCTGTGTGGTGGGTGCATCTGTTGAGCTGTGTGGTGGGTGCCTCGGTGGAGCTGTGTGGTGGGTGCATAGGTGGAGCTGTGTGGTAGGTGCATCGGTGGAGCTGTGTGGTGGGTGCCTCGGTGGAGCTGTGTGGTGGGTGCATCGGTCCAGCTGTGTGGTGGGGCATCTGTGGAGCTCTGTGGTGGGTGCATCGGTGGAGCTGTGTCGGTGGAGCTGTGTGGTGGTTGCATCAGTGGAGCTGTGTGGTGGGTGCATCGGTGGAGCTGTGTCGGTGGAGCTGTGTGGTGGTTGCATCAGTGGAGCTGTGTGGTGAGTGCATCGGTGGAGCTGTGTCGGTGGAGCTGTGTGGTGGGTGCATCGGTGGAGCTGGGTGGTGGGTGCATCGATGGAGCTGGGTGGTGGGTGCCTCTGTGGAGCTGTGTGGTGGGTGCCTCGGTGGAGCTGTGTGGTGGGTGCATCGGTGGAGCTGTGAGGTGGGTGCATCGGTGGAGCTGTGTGGTGGGGGCACCTGTGGAGCTGGGTGGTGGGTGCATCTGTGGAGCTGTGTAGTGGGTGCATCGGTGGAGCTGTGTGGTGGGTGCATCGGTGGAGCTGTGTGGTCGGTGCATCGGTGGAGCTGTATGGTGGGTGCCTTGGTGGAGCTGTGTGGTGGGTGCCTTGGTGGAGCTGTGTGGTGGGTGCATTGGTGGAGCTGTGTGGTGGGTGCTTCGGTGGAGCTGTGTGGTGGGTGCATCGGTGGAGCTGTGTGGTGGGTGCATTGGTGGAGCTGTGTCGGTGGAGCTGTGTGGTGGCTGCATCGCTGGAGCTGTGTGGTGGGTGCATCAGTGAAGCGGTGTGGTGGGTGCATCGGTGGAGCTGTGTGGTGGGTGCCTCGGTGGAGCTGTGTGGTGGGTGCATCGGTGGAGCTGTGTGGTGGGTGCTTCGTTGGAGCTGTGTGGTGGGTGCTTCGTTGGAGCTGTGTGGTGGGTGCATCTGTGGAGCTGTGTGGTGGGTGCCTCTGTGGAGCATTGTGGTGGGTGCATCGGTCGAGCTGTGTGTTGGGGCATCTGTGGAGCTTTGTGGTGGGTGCCTCGGTGGAGCTGTGTCTTGGGTGCATCAGTGTAGCTATGTGGTGGGGTCATCTGTGGAGCTCTGTGGTGGGTGCATCGGTGGAGCTGTGTCGTGGAGCTGTGTGGTGGTTGCATCAGAGGAGCTGTGTTGTGGGTGCATCGGTGGAGCTGTGTCGGTGGAGCTGTGTGGTGGTTGCATCAGTGGAGCTGTGTGGTGGGTGCATCGGTGGAGCTGTGTCGGTGGAGCTGTGTGGTGGGTGCATCGGTGGAGCTGGGTGGTGGGTGCATCGGTAGAGCTGTGTGGTGGGTGCATTGGTGGAGTTGGGTGGTGGGTGCATCTGTGGAGCTGGGTGGTGGGTGCATCTGTGGAGCTGTGTGGTGGGTGCATCTGTGGAGCTGTGTGGTGGGTGCATCTGTGGAGCTGTGTGGTGGGTGCCTCGGTGAAGCTGTGTGGTGGGTGCATCGGTGGAACTGTGTGGTGGGTGCATCTGTGGAAATGTGTGGTGGGTGCATCGGTGGAGCTGTGCGGAGGGTGAATCGGTGGAGCTGTGTTGGTGGAACTGTGTGGTGGGTGGCACTTTTTATAAATCATTAGTAAAAGAGATCAATGAAATTCAACTAAAACCCATATATAGCAGAAGAGGAGAAAGCTCTAGTAACGGGATTCAGGATGAATGTATTCCTTTGAAGCAAATCGCCAGCATGTGAAAGGTGTAAAATAGCAATCAGCATAAAACGAAAATGTCAGCAAAAGACTTTATAAAATTCTGTGTGGCCCTGATAAAATATTTAGAGCGTTTAATTATATCATGACCAACAACGGTTATTGTTTTAAGAGCAGCGTGCGAGATGGTTAGGCTGCAATATAAACAAGCCCTCGGCATTGCTGTGGTGGGAAGGGGGGGGGCGGGGAAAGGCAAGGAGAGAAGAATAGGGGCCGGGAGCAGCAGCCTTTGATGTGCCGGCCGTGCAGTGAATAATTAGGGGAGGAGAAATGCCGGCTGGGGGAAGCTTGAGAGCCTGAGGAGGCTGGTGGCTTTGATGTGCACGCGCTCTCGGGCACTGCAACAAATTGCCGAGATGGTTAAGCTCTGTTTAATTGGATGCTGTCAGATTTGACAGATTACCCAGTCGCACTCTTCTGGGGAAATCAATCCCTTCTGTTTCAATGCAGTTCAAACATAAAGGTATTCATCAACGTATACCAAAGGGAACTGTAATTCACACGAATTTTATTCTTCTTATTCAATGGTTCAATCTTTTTCTCAACATTGAGCTGTTACATCACAGCTATGCGAAAGTTCATCGTCATTCCAATAAACAATTTTGTTGTCCACAAATTCAACCAATTGCCCAATGCATTTCGTGCTGTCCGCACTTCATCAGGGGAAATACATTTCTATGATGTAAAATCAGAATAAAGTATAATCAATGAGGACGAAGCAGGTCACAGTCTGTTTATAATATTAAAGCTACATAATCAAGGTTTAAGTGGAATCTATCTAAAGACATGCTGTGCCATAGATGAAATTAAGAAAGATTGTAGGGAAAGAGTGCACAACCCAAGTGTTGTTTAAAAGGAAAATGAAGGATTTTGAAATTAATCTAACAGACTCTGGACGCTGGTCCTGTATGTTAATAGGCCAAGTGTTACGTGTGGCTAGCGTGCTGTTAAACCGGTGGCATAAAACACATTAGCAGTTCAGTGAAGGAAAGCGCCGCGGTGGCGTGTGACTCGACACTCGTGGTGATAGGAGATAAAGAAACTATACGCCGGTTAGAGCTCAATGCTCGTGAAAATGAGGAATCAAACTGTGCGCGTTACGTGCAGGTCGGCATGCACCATGTATCACTCACCGATTTGGCAGTCAGGTTAAACGCGTAGTTGGTCCGGTGTCAGGTTAGTATGTGCTCGCGCATGCGCAAGGAGCGCGTTATAGGAAAGTTCTCACGTGACCCGGAAGCGGACTCGATGTGAAAACATGATATTCTATGTTTAGAGAATAAAGAAAAAGGAAAGGTATAGCGGTGTATTCAGGTTGAATTGAATTAGGTGACATCTTATAAAGGGACACGTAAACCAATACAAACGTTAAGATGGACGAAAATACACTGTGTGTAGTCGGGATCGCAGCCATCTTGGAATGGTCAATAACATATGAATAATTATACAGAACGAAACCAAACGTAATCAAAAACACAGTCAAAGGTGAATCAAAAACAAACGTAGGTAATGGTGATATAAGGTAGAAGCAGCAATAATATGTGTGTCTAAAGCATGTACTTTAAAAGAAGGTCAATGTGTTAAATGATGTAGTAGCTTAGGTGGCATATGGCAGCTAATCAGGATTATAAAAAGCTACTGTATTCGAGACGTTCATTTAACCCCGTGGGGTTGCAGGAATTCAGTTGTTTGATCCAAAATATCTCCCTTTGGAGCAGTCTTTTTTGTTATCACAGCCTTGCCTCACAGGAACACACTCCAAAATCAAAAAGCGAATCTGACTGATGTTGTGGCTGTTGGAAATATAGTGTGCGGCTACTGGAGCCTTGGTGGATCTGTTTCTGATGGTACTTTTATGCTCTGTCATTCGAATTTTGATTTTTCTCTCTATCTTTCCCACATAAGGGAGTCCACAGGGACACTTTAATAAGTAAACCACGTTTTTGGAGTCACATGTTGCGTTAGTAAAGAGGTTGATGAGTTTTCCTGTGGTTGGATGGTTTATGCTGGTGCCACGAATAATGTTATTACAATGACCACAGTTAGCGCATGGAATTGTTCCTGTATATTTTTCAGATTTGTTGCGTACCTCCCTTTCAATTAAATCCTTTAGATTTTTGGATCTTTGGTAAGCGAACAGTGGTTTGCTAAACAATCCTTTGAAATCCGGTTCTTTCTCAACCATTTCCCAGTTTTTTAAAACGATTTTCTTAATTTGATGGCTTAAGGTGGAGTATTTAGATACGAAGACTGGTCTGCACTGATTCATATCCTTTGTGTGTATTTTAAGCAATTCTTCCCTAGGGATGGCTTGTATTCTTGCTTTGGCTTCTTCAAGAATGTTGTCTGGGTATTTCCGTTCTTGAAATTTAGTGATCATTAGGTTTGCATTCTTTTCGTAGGTCTGATCGCTTGATGATATTCTTTTCATTCTTAGTAACTGCGAGTACGGTAAATGCCGTTTCAATGACATAGGGTGGCAGCTGTCAAAGATTAACATGTTATTCCTGTCCGTCTTTTTGTAGTATACATCTGTCTGAAAACGATTATTCTGCAAAGAAACTAATACATCCAGGTAGGGGATGGAACCAGTGTTGATGGAATGGGTAAATTGAATGTGATCATCCATGTAATTAATTTCTTTGATGAATTCTTCAATGTCGGTTGATGGACCTTTCCATATAAGAAAGATGTCATCTATGTATCTCCAGAATTTTACGATCCTATTTTGCCATCTGGGGTTTTCAAGAATGTTCTCAAGTTCCAACCTGTGCATGAAGAGGTTCGCGTAGCTAGGGGCTGCACAATTCCCCATGGAAGTTCCTGCAAGCTGTTGAAAATGTTGTTCATTCCAGGAAAAATAACTGTGATACAGCGTAAAATGTAGCAATTCCAACAGGAATATTTTGAGTTCTTGCTTGATGTCGTGATTAATCAAGAATGACTCTATTGCTTCGTGCCTCTGTTGTGGGGGATAGACGTGTACAGCGAGCAAACGTCAATTGTGCATAATGTTATTTCCATTGTCTCATCTAGTTCAGTTTCATTAAGTTTGGTGAGAAAGTCAGTGGTATTGCGGAGATAGGTTGACATTTTTTGAACAAGTGGTTGTAGGTGTCGGTCTAAGTATTTTCCTATGGGTTCGTGGATTGAGCCTCTAGTGGACACTATAGGTCTAAAGGGTGGTTTCATCAGATCCTTGTGTATCTTTGGTAACATATGAATGCTTGGACATTTTGGGTGATCTTGAATCAGAAAGCGTTTATCTTTCTCAGTGATGGTTCCCATCTCAACAGCTTGGTTGATGATGACTGTCAGAGTTTCTTTGAATATGTTCGTGGGGTCATTCGGTAATATCATGTACAGTTTGTCATCAAACACATGATTGTTAACACTCTCAATATAGTACTCCATGTCCATTATGACGGGAGCACCGCCTTTATCTGCTTTACAGCATTTGATTTTTCGGTTCTCCGTAATTTGGTTAATTGCTCGAATATCATGAACTGACAAGTTTGAGCGCTTAGTGGTTGGTTTCTTGAATAGTTCCTTTATTTCGTTAGTCGTGATTGTTTCATAGGAATCCAAAATGTTATGGGTTACTGGGGCCAAGAATGTACTTTTACTTTTTAATCCTAACAATGTGTTATCCGTTTGTGTAGAGGTTAATGGTTCAGTCACCACATTGGTGAAAAAATGTCTCAAACGGAGAGTCCTCATGAACTTGAAAAAGCTCACTTCCATTTCCAATTCATTAGGTTTGTAAGTTGGTACAAATGTGAGGCCACGCTGTAGAACAGAAAGTTGATTCTTGGATAGGTTTTCTTTTGAAATGTTAATGACTAGGTTGTTTTGCTGCGTGTCGATTGGGCTATTGAAGAACCTGGCTCTCTTTGTGCTCTTGCTCCTCCTGGTTCGACGTGTTGGCTTTGGCCTCTCCCTAAAAAAGGCCTCTCTGATGTGGTAGGAGCCGAGGTGTTGGCAGTGTCAGTCCTGTTATCTGTTTGTTTTCCTCGTCTGTCTGTTCTTTGTGTGTCCTTCGGCATGGAGTCAAAAGATGATGAACTGCCTTCATCTGAAGATGGATTTTGAAAAGGCCTTTGTTGTCTTCGCTGGGCGTAAACCTCAGCCCAGTTGTACACCTCCCCAAGCTTGTAATCGATAGTATCGCGCTTGTATTTGTGCATTAACTTTTGGATTACCTCACAGAGTGCCACACCACCCCCTTCAGACATTTAAGCTCTGTTTAAGCCACAATATAGCTCGCCAGCTATGCGCTTGGGCGCATCAGCAGGCGAGCCCTAAAAAAAAGTAAATCCACTACCAGAGCGTGTTACGCTGCTAAATGGAAGAGATTCGCAATTTATTGCACAAATAATCAAATTGACCCACTGGATGCTCCCATCCAGAATTTCATTTGTTACCTTCTACATCTACAAAGATCTAATTTGGCATATTCTTCCATATGCCTGCACCTTGCAGCAATTGCAGCTTATTTACAGAACAGACAACATCTGTCTATCTTCAGAGTTCCCGCGATTAAAGCGTTCATGGAAGGCTTAAAAAAGATAATCCCACCCAGGTTGCCTCCTATTCCTGTGTGGAACCTAAATCTTGTCCTTACCAGACTTATGGGACCCCCTTTCGAGCCCCTACATAGATGCGAGCTGCAATTCCTAACATGGAAAACTGCTTTCCTTGTTGCTATCACCTCTCTCAGAAGAGTAAGTGAAATATAAGCTTTCACTATAGAAGAACCATTTTTTCAAATACATCCCAACAAAGTGGTTCTTAGGCCTAATCCAAAATTTCTCTCAAAAGTCCTCACTCCTTTTCACCTCAATCAGTCTGTCGAGCTACCTGTGTTTTTCCAAAACCCAGACTCAGTAGCAGAAAGGGCTTTACACACCCTAGATGTTAAAAGAGCTCTACTCTACTATATCGACAGGACTAAATCATTTAAAAAAGCTAAACAACTGTTTGCCGCTTTCTCTCCTCCGCACAAAGGCAACCCCATCTCCAAAGGCGGGATTGCACGGTGGATTGTAAAGTGGATACAAATATGCTATATAAAAGCTAAACGTACACTAACAGTTCCTCCTAGAGCGCACTCCACTCGCAAAATAGTAACCTCTATGGCTTTCTTAGGAAATATACCACTAGAGGACATATGCAAGGCAGCAACATGGTCTACTCCACACAACTTCACTAAACACTATTGAGTTGATGTGCAAGCCAAGCAGCAAGCTGCAGTAGGCCAAGCTGTCCTTAGAACTCTCTTTCAAACTACTGCAACGGATACAGGTGACCACCGCTAGAGGGAATACTGCTGCACAATCGATGCACAGTGTACTATCTGCAGCTCATATACCTCGAATGGAAAATGCTACTTACCAGTATGCATCTGTTCTTGGCATGTAGAGCTGCAGAGTAGTACACACACTCCCGCCTCCCCGGGACTTGTGTCCGTTCCAGTTGTCATCTTATTTAGATGCATACGCATGGACATCCTTCTTTTCTTTACTTCTACTGACTCCATCATTTCCCATCATGGCGAAAAAGAATCTGAGGATGGAGCCGATGCCCATGCACAGAATTGTCCAAGGGAGGACTCACCTATCGGGACTGGCAAAGACTTCTTCCAAGAAGACAACAACCTGCAATCATCCGAGCCCAACACCAGGTGGTGATCTAATGCACAGTGTACTACTCTGCAGCTCTACATGCCAGTAACAGATGCATACTGGTAAGTAGCATTTTCCTTTCATATACTAGTTCTGCAGTCCCACAGGCGTTACCTGCGGTTAAAGATGGCTATGAGCTTTTTGAGTTTACAGTGTGTCCTTTCAGCCTCACCAGCGCCCCCAGGTATTCACGTAAGTGATGGCAGTGATCTTTGCCTATCTTCGGAAGTAAGGAATTGCTGTATTTCAGTACCTAGACGACTTGGCTGCTAAAGGTGGGCTTGCTACAGTCAATCATGGACCACCCAAGACAACAGTGGAACACCAGACATCATTGGGGGTTTCCATCAACAAGCTGAATCCACCTAGTTCCCTCCCAGTTGATTCAGGGAGTTCCTGGCCTTCCCGCTAGAGAAACGAGTCCAGGACATTCCTGCTATGATCATGTTGTTTCATTGATCTAGGTAAGGGTGATTCAGAGGCTTCTTGGTCTTTTAAGCCTCATGCATCGTACTTGTCAAACCCACTAGACAGCACATGCAGGCCTTATAGTGGAACTTAAAGCCACAATGGGCCTAGCACAAAGGCCACCTTACTGACACCATCCAGGGCTCAGAGCAGGCAGCTGAAGACCTACAGTGGTGGTTGACCTACTACAGTTTGTCATGTAGCAGGCTACTCTCCCTTCTCCACCTAAAGCAGAGAGTGCTGAGAGACGAATCACTGCTAGGTTGGATGGAGTGATCACGTGGTGGAGGTGGAGATCAGAGGATACTGGTCTCTATTGTAGGATTCTCCACTTCAGGCTTCTGGAGCTGCAAATCATGCATCTGAATCTAAAGGCCTTCCTCTGACTTGTCAAGGGGAGAATGATGCCAGTGCTCATGGACAACACCTTGCCATATGAAACTGCAAGTAAAAGGCCAGTGTGGCGACCAGGGCTTGTCAGGAGGCCCTGCGTAGCTGTAGATGGTTGACACCAGGGCATTTTCATAGTCACCAGTCACCTAGCACGTTCCCTAGATGCTAGGGTAGATTAACTAAGCAGAACTCATTTTGGCAGATCTGGAGTGGCAGCTACATCCAGAGGTGAGGCAGGGTGTTTTCCGCCAAAAGAGAAAACATTTGCTAGATTTGTTTGCCACTATTGAAAACACACAGTGACAAAAGTTTGTGCACTACAGTTTCTGCAAGGGAATTCATTAAACTATCCATTTCGCTGAAATGGAAAAAAAGGACTCCAGTATGCCTACCTCTACTTCCTCTGGTACCTGAAAATCAGGCACGACTGGGCCCAGTCAACGTGGTCACCCCAGATTGGGCCAGGAGAGTTTGTTACTCAGACCATGAGCATTTGTCCTCTGGTTAAACTGCCACTACAGGAGGACCTCCTGTTTCAGCACAGGACAGTGTCCGCTACGTGAATCTATGCAGCCTATACATCAGTGTGTGAAGACTGAGTATCAGCAATTGACTGTACTTTATTTGCCGCCTGAAGTGGTGGATGTCTTCATCACTGCCATGATCCCTCCACAAAATACATTTATGCTGGATGCTGGGATAAATGTGCGAACGGGGGAGGTGCCTGAGCTACAGAATACTTATGAACAAAGCTGTCTGTTGTGCTTATATTTGTTTTGTCCTTAGACCAGCGAGGTCTTTATTTCAAGCACTATAAACTGTATGTGTATTGTACTCTCATATGTTATCACCCCTAACACTCACTCCTGCATGACTGACTGGATTACCAGACTATTAATGGAATAAAATACATAACAGTGCCATATTCCAATGTTTTAATAAACACATTCTTGGACACTTTGGAATATGGCACTGTTATTTATTTTATTCCTTTAATAGTCTGGTAATCCAGAAAGTGTCCTGTAGGAGTGAGTGTTAGGGGTGATAAAATGTGAGAGTACAATACAAAGATTTTCTATAGTTGACGCAGTCTAAAATAGGTCCATTGGACACACTGGCAATGGAAAGACAATACATATCATGCATTGCTTCTTCCTTAAATTAAATATGTGCGTTATTACAAACACTACAAAACATGTTCTTGTAAAAACTGGAAAACACAGTTTTTATCTATTTTGATGATTAAGCAGCTAAATAAACACAGATGAACACTAATTTCAAAAGGTTTGAAACACACATATAAAACACCACTGAAATCCACTAAAAACCGGGCAGGCAAGGAATATTCTTAGGTGAGGAATCTGCAGTTACAAAGAATATCCACTGTAAAGACAGCTACCGAAGGGGAGTAACTTTTTCATCTCCACTATTCATTTTAAAGCAAACTGACTCATTGAGGCAGCAGCCAGTACATGGCTCATGGGGAGTGGCAGCTCTTTGAGCTTCTGCCCTACTCGATTAAGATCGCGGAACGCCTGGTCTGCAGATCCCTGTCCCTCTTCCTGGAGACAAATAATATACTGGAGGAGGAAAAGTTTGGGTTCAGACCAGGGCACGGGACAGAATCAGCCTTAGGGATGGTACTGGATAGCCTTCGAATGCGAGCGGACAGGGGCGAGTCAGCAATTCTAATCTTTTTGGACCTGTCCGCCGCGTTCAACACGGTGAACCATGACATCCTGCTGACAAGGCTGGAGACCTTTGGGGTGAAAGGGATGGCACTTAATTGGATGCAATCCTATCTCTCTGACAGATGGCAGACAGTGGCATTCCCGCCGTACCAATCTGAATTTATCAAAGTCTCACATGGGGTTCCACAGGGGTCATCTATCAGTCCCATCTTGTTCAATGTCTATATGCAACCCCTGCTGGGAATCATCAAAGCCTACAATATCAGCGTGATTAACTACGCTGAAAATACACAGCTTCTGATATCCCTGGATGGTGCTCAGGCAGATCCACTAGACCGCTTTCATGCCTGCATGCATGAAATGGCAAAATGGCAGAAAGAAAACTCGCTCCAGTTTAACAGCGGGAAAACGGAGATCCTACAGTGCAAGGTGGGGGGGATCCCCCGAAGCCTGCCAGCCGACTTCTGCCCGTTAGCATCAGATGGCCCACTGATATCGGTAAACACAGTGCGTAAATTGGGGGTCAGTTTCAACGGAAAGTTAAATCTGGAGACCCATGTTAATAAACTGGTGGGAAGTTGCTTCACCCTAATACGAGGCCTTCGGAGGCTGCTGCCTTTTGCTACCTGTACAGGCAAGAACAACAGTAGTCAGGAGTACCATCCTTAGCCGCCTGGACTACTGTAATGCCCTGTTATTGGAATCTCCGGACTATCTGATTGCCAGACTACAGAGTATCCAGGCGGCAGCAGCCAAGTTAGCACTCTCACGAACCCGTCGATCCTCAACCACACAAGCACTAGCAGACCTACATAGTCTCCCAGTACCTCAAAGGATCCTATTTAAGTCCTTATGCATTGTGTTCAGAGCATTGCATGGTCAGGGTCCCAAGCCACTTCAGAACAAGTTCCAGTGGTATGAGCCCACCCGGACCCTCCGCACCTCGTCCACCAACCTTGTGAGAATACCCAGGGTAAAGAAAGTGACCCAGGGCGGAAGAGAGTTCAGTGTAGCAGCGGTCCGCCTTTGGAATAGCCTCCCGCTTAAAATCAGGAAAACACATGAACTGCTGCTGTTTCGCAGGAAAATCAAGACCTGGCTTTTCCCGAGGGCATAATCATCCCAGGTGCGATAGCAATAGCTTCTGCTGGTACACTTCTGCTTGTTTTCACAGCTGACCGCCTTCGATCTATCTCTCAGCGCCAGGATGCCCGCAGGGTTACAGTGCGCTCTACAAATGATATAAATAAATAAATACATTAAAGGGACACAAGATCCTATTCAACTCTTAAAATGTAAGCCCATGTGACTGCACTTTCCTACCTTACTTAGCCATGCAAGCATTTAGTTATATTATAAGTTCTTTAATGTGGTTTTGGAAAGTGTTTCTAGTATTATAAACAGTCTAAAATTCTGAAACCCTTACCTACGATTGGCTTTCAAGGGGTATGCCGTAACATGTGGACATGTCGGCCTCTTCAACCTTTCCACTGATATATGGACAGATATTTATTATGAAGTTTTCCTGAGTCCCCACAAGCAGGTGAAATTCTTATAATATTTATGATTTGAATTAAGTTTTCTACTTTACAGAAGCAGGAATGTAAATAAGTAACCATTTCTTGTAGGGGTAAAAATTTCAGTGTTTTTCCATCACATCTGCTGTACAACAAATCCTTAGAGCTGTGTACCTATTTTAGAAAGAAAATGTGGAAATCAAAACAAAAGACTAGATGTGACTTTCTCATCTACCGATGGAAGACATTTAGTAAATTGGCAAGGATACTGAATTTGCTTCATATGTCTATAGGTAATCCTGCATGGAGAGTAGGTTTCTGTTAGTATGGAAAGTTACTTCTACTCCTAAATTGCACAAGACAATGGGTTCAATTAGGGTAGTGTAAATGTAGGACGTACAGCACTTTTTTTCTACAGTCACCTTCTACTTAAGTGCTACGAAATGTAAGGAAAGCAATATATGGCCACTAAAAAGAAGCAATTAGAAAATAATAAGTCATTTTTTACTGTAATAATTTTAAGAGGACCTATTTTTTTCTCATTTAGGTTGAGGATGCACCTTTGACTGCCCTGCGGGAAAGATGCATCAATGCCTTGAATAACCTGGTAACAGAGAACCAGCTCCTGCAGAAGGAGCTGGAAATAACCCAAGAAAAATTGAAACTTTCAGCCCAGTCATGCCAGGAGAAATATGAGAGTGTGGTGCGCCAAACACAGAATAAGCTATCTGAAATGGAGTCTGAGGACCGCAGGTGGGGCATGAGAAAGTATTGAATGGCTGTCCATGCTATGTATCAAGCTCTGTCGATAGCTCGCATGGTGTTGAGGTGGGGAAGGTATGTGTTCAAGATGTTGTCACAGTGTGATTCACTGAAAGGATGCTGTAACATACACCCAGTTCTAGTACATGGAGTCCACATGACACTCTTTAGAATATGTACATTGGTTGGGACACTTGGAAACTGGACAGAGTTGGTTGACTAAAGCAGTTGTCTCTAATCCGCTTAATAGCAATTATTTGACAAATTTGTACTGTGCTCATCATGTACATATTTTAAATATTATATATTTCTGTTTGGATACTTTGTACAATTTAAAACCCTTTTAGAGTGTTACAATATTTGAACAACCAAAAAAGAAACATTGACATCAGAAAGTAGGAATAACCTATCTACTGCTTTAACAGCACTAAGGTTTGAGACAGAAGTCTTGAGTGTATACATTAAATCAGAATGTATACTGTAGCTAATTAAAAGCTTTGAGTGAGGAATACAATTCTAAAGGCTATCTGGGATGAACAGGTCTCCAAGAGAGTTACTTCCATCTTTTATATTGCTTGTAGTCTATGGAATAAGATGGCCTAAATCATCTTGAGCCCAGAAGGGACTGATGTACATCCACAACTTCGAGTAGTGTTTGGGCACACACTGACCACTGGTTATTACTTGCATTTTCTTCGCTATGGAAGAATCCAGGGAGATTTGCAATGTTTTTATCTTTGAGAAGGGCATAATGTCAGTTATAAAATCAAACAAATACACAAGTTATCCCTGAAGAACCTGTTATTAAGCTGCAGCCAATTCACCCTCATCCAAGTTTGAATCTTACATAAAATGATTACATTTTAGTCAGTCAGATATTACCACCCTTCACATTGAATAGGACTCTTGTATTATCTGCATGACAATGCAGGCTTGCATGCAAAAGGCTTTGCGTATGCATGAAACAATGATTAATGCATACCATATTTCAGAGTATTTTTATATTTACTTTGTTTAAGGAATACACAACTCAAAGCAATTTAGCAAGTAAAATACAGAGTGAACCCTCAATCCTACGCATTCATCACTAATCTCAAGTGGTGGACAGTCAATCTCCATAACTGTTCCGGATGGCTCACATTTGATATTTCGAATCTAAATAAATACCAAATTTTCATCTTGCTAGCCGCAGACCTTTACCTAATTTACTAGATTGATCTTGCACTACCACTGTTTTTTATATGTACAATAACTCGGTCCTCCATTTTTTTATATATTACTTTTTGTCCTGTTGGTGTCTACAGAATTATGTCATTGGAGGAGTGTAGTAACTAAACCAGTAACACACTCCTTCTGACCAAGTGCCTAAGTCCTTTGACCATGCCTAATAGGGCAGATCAGCCATTGATTTCCATCCAATAGCAGTTCATATGGTGAAAATTGGAGGCAGGACTTGAAACATACATGATCCCAAAGTTATCATTTTCACACTGGGGAACATCAACATAAGATAGGTCTGTGGATCTCCCTGATCCTAATCCCAAAGTGAGCCTGATACTTGTATATGATCGCATACAACAATGGCTGGGTTATTCTGCACTGCCAAACCATGTGAGAATATGTGACACATTTTAGCTCCCATCTGGGACAACACTCTTGGTTCGGCCTCTTAGGATCTTCACTGATTGTTATAAAAATATAATATTCCTCTCTGCTTTCAGGGACCCTAGAAGACTTCTTTTTTTTAAGTAAAAATCATCACTCATGTCTTGATATGGAAGTATAACCTTCCATTTTCCAAAGATCAATAATAATAATGGGGTGTTCCAGTATCATGCAGAACCTGTGGAATATCTAAAATATACAGAAAGAGGTTCTGCCATGAGAGTGAAAATTACTTTTTAAATTCATTTGTCCTCAATTATGTAGTACTATCAATTAATGATACATAAAAACACACTACTGACCATAAACATTACTACAAATGACAAAAACACAATTTGACTTGATAAATTGTGATCGATATATTAGAAAATCATATATCGTATGTGATACTAAACATATCAATAATAAAAGATAGTCCTGATGAAGATCCCTTGGTGATGTTGTCCATCCACACTCATATATGTTGAGGGTCGAAACGTTGACGCTAACAGAATAAGTGTTCCTTGCTCAAATGAACAAGTCCATGTTTTGAATGAAAATCACATGTCCATTTAGGGCCTCTTTAGTTTTTTTGGGACGCTGAAACAAGTTTCTATTTATATGTTGTTTATGTTCAATATTTTTATTTCCTATTATGTTGGGATCTGTGTATTTTTCAGTCATATTCGTATGTCACAAATCAGTACTTTTGTATTTCTTGTCTTTTTGTTTCAAGTTGTACAATGTTTATTAGTCCTGTCTTTTATTATTGATATGTTTAGTATCACATACAATATATGATTTTCTAATATATCAGTCACAACTTTTCAAGTCAAATTGAGTTTTTGTCTTTTGTTATTTGTAGTAATGTTTATGGTCAGTAGTGTGTTTTTTTGTATCATTAATTGATAGTCCTAAATTTTGTAGAATAAATTTATTTTAAAAGTTATTTGCACTCCCATGGCAAAAACCTCTTTCTGTATTCCATTTTCCAAAGAGCATATATTGTCTCAATAGAACCAGACTAGCTTTTTCCAGATTTTGTCTCTCTGCTAATAATCACTGTTATACAATGCATAATCGCAGCATCTAGGAACAACTGTGCTGGTGTTAGATTTGATCTTGCAAATAGAGCCTATCAAGTTAAAAGTGAACAAGGTTGTAAACCATGCATTGCAGGTTCCATCTCTCGGCATTAAAAGTACTGGCAGTTTGTCTAACAGACTCAGGTCTGTTTTTTACACCCAATGCAGAGGATTGCAGAACATCACAGCAGTTGTCACCTTATTTTTTTAGTTTTTTCTTCTCAGTATCAAGTTTAAATAGAATCCATTGGCAACTCTATTTTTCTTTTAAATCAGTTTATTGGCTTTTAGCAATACATGAGGAAATCAGCAGATTCACATTGTAAGCCATACATAGAATAACCAATATTCATATATGGCAGTCATAAATGATAGCTGATTAACTTTTTCTCAGAGGTAGATTGCAGGGGAAAAGCTGTGCCAAGTCTGACACAAGGGTCAGAGTAATGCTGGGGATTACCCCTCATACTGGAAAAACTAACCATAAAGAAGGGTCTAAGGGTAAAAGTTTTTAAAGACCTACTTGCATCCTATCCCCCAATCTAACTAGTAAACACACACACAGGATGCTAAGGGTCTAGATACGATTCAGAAAAAGGGGTGGTGATGAACAGAGTGTCTGAATTAAGCAGACCACTCTTACCCAGTCCAAAGATCAGGGCTTGATCCATCACCGTTATTTATCTCACTGCACCATCCCAGCTCAGAACCTGGCTATATGCAAATCAATCTGTCCCTGGCCCAGTGCATCATGGGAACAGGGCAGACTAAACTACCAAGCCAATTCTTCACCAGAAAGGAGACAAGCTACCGGGGACCGGTTTCTGGCATTTCAGCCTTCTTCGGCCCGGCTTGCTTGAATCCTGATGGTGCAGTGAGAAAGGGACTCATGTCTGAGTATACCCTGCCACACCTATAGTGGCCAAAAACGATTCAGAAAAAGGGGTGGTGATGAACACCACCCCTTGTTGTAATTATTTTTGTCCACCCTAAGCGTGGAAGGGTATTCTCAGATGTGAGACCCTTGCTCATTGCACCATCAGGATTCAAGCAAACCGGGCCGAAGACGGCTGTAATGCCAGAAACCGGTCCCCGGGAGCTTGTTTCCTTCCCAGTGTAAGAATTGGCTTTTGTAGTTTGGTTTGCCCTGTTCCCATCATGCACTGGGACAGGAACAGACTAATTTGCATACAGCCAGGTTCTGAAACTGGGATGGTGCAGTGAGCTAAAAAACGGTGTTGGATCTAGCCCTGATCTCTTGACTGGGTGAGAGCTTTCTGCTTAATTCAGAGACTCTGTCCCTCACCACCCCTTGTTGTAATTATTAAGGGTCTAGATACATCTCCAAAAATCAATACACTACTAAGTAATGTTTGAAGAGCTAGGCCAAGTGTTCAGAAAAGAAAGGGTAAGAAAGTATAGAAATATATATACCCATCAGCCCACCCGCTGGCGGAATCTCATCATCTGGGTTTTTTGTGTTGAACACTGGTATCTACTAGACCCTTCACTTGATTGTATTGTGAAGAATACTAGTATAAGATCCACCAGTGTGAGTCAGCCAACAAGATCTTTCTTCAGGACCTATATAAATTTCACTACTGCAACAGTGATAACAAATGAAAGTGAACCATGTAGTAAATGACCTACCGTTTGTAGGATAGGATCATGGTAAAAGAATAATCTCTTCTGAAACACAGAGAACAGACATCCGCAGGTAAATATCATCAGTTCAAAAATCTCAGTGCAAAATTTGAACGTATATACACATAAACCATTTGTATGTTTATTTATTTGGCATATTTTTGCATATATTTTGTTGACCAAAAACTCACCCACAAAGCTGTGTGGAACAAGCCCCACCTCGCCTGGCACTCGCTCAGGTATTTTGAGGCCCCGCTCTAAAAAGAATAGGGAAAGAGAAAACAGACAATTCTGCCTATATCATATTTTCTCACTTAATGAAGGTAACTCTGGTATAGGGTGAACACAAAGAAAGGAAAACTCCAAATGCCCAAGACTTCAATGAGCATGAGGACCCAAAGATTGTGCCATATTCAATGCGACTAGTTCCATGAATGGGACTCAGCCTGGAACAAAAAAACAATGCTCCCTTGCTTGATAAAATGACTGAGTGAGAACAAAGTAGAGTGTAAACACCCTGCTCTAAACACCCACTATTATCACACATAAAAGGCACAATGATTGTGACAGGAACCGTGAAAAATAAAAATAAACCTCAAGTTGGAAGAGGATCTCCGGACGTTCCATCCATAATAGAAACACAAGTAGACCAAGTAAGGATTAAACTCTTTACACAACCGAACCGAGCCCCCCACCTGTCCGTCGTTGCCTCGGGCTACAAACTGAGCCGAGGGGAAGGTAACGGACTAGGTGGCCCAGATTGTTTTGAACGTGAAGTGCAGACCAGAGAGGAGACTATGAACTCCTCCTCCTCTGTCCGTTGATTGGTTTGTACTAAAACCGGAAACCGGAAGACCATCGGTATATGTATTCCGTGCGCTCACTAGTGCAAGATATGCTAGCTGATTGGTTGCCGTGTCAAATGCAGCGCTGATAAGACCCACCTGTTCATGAAGCGGATTAAAAAGGAAGCCAGTAAACAATCGCCGTGAAATTCCACGTGAGAAACTATCACGTAGGTGTAGGCGTATACCAGCGTGATAGTCTGTAAGTTTACAAAGGGCATATTTCACTCGCTGATTGGTGGTTCTTCTATGCGGACCAGAGAGGAGACTATGAAAGAACTCCTCCTCTGTCTGTTGATTGGTTTGTACTAAAACCGGAAACCGGAAGACCATCGGTTTATGTGTTACGTGCGCTCACTAAGGCAAGATATGCTAGCTGATTTGTTGCTGTGTCAAATGCAGCGCTGGTAAGACCCGCCTGTTAATGAAAAAAGGAAGCCGGTAAACAATCGCCGTGAAATTCACGTGAGAAACCGTCACGTAGGTGTAGGCGTATACCAGCGTGATAGTCTGTTAGTTTACAAAGGGCATATTGCACTCGCTAATTGGTGAAGCTAGATGAAGTTGTCCGTTGTTAATGCGGACCAAAGCAACTTCGTCAAGTACCACATGATGAACTACCACGTAGGTATGAGCGTGTCCCGGCATTGTCATCTATTTACAAATAGTGCGAAATGCGCAACCGAAATGACCAGCCCAGATAGGAAAAAACATCCTTTCGTCATGTGTTGCAATGTTCAGTGTCGATGATACAGATACACCCGTATAAATAAGGTGTGTTTGCCGATAAAGTTGAAACCATAGTCGTGATCTCAACAGGAAATCACAACAGATACGTTTTGTCAAAAAACGAGTAAGATGTATGTCATAAGTCCGTTCTACTAATTGGGACGGGCTATGGTGGAGTCCATAGTAAAGTGGCCCTAGAAACGTAACACAGGGCGCCCAGCTCTAATCACCTGTTGAATGCCCAATATTAATTCACGATCTCTTCAGTGAGGAGACATGCTGTTATTGGCAATAGGCCACGTCAAAAAACCCTTGCTAGAGAAATTGTTTTTTTGTTCCAGGCTGAGTCCCATTCATGGAACTAGTCGCATTGAATATGGCACAATCTTTGGGTCCTCATGCTCATTGAAGTCTTGGGCATTTGGAGTTTTCCTTTCTTTGTGTTCACCCTATACCAGAGTTACCTTCATTAAGTGAGAAAATATGATATAGGCAGAATTGTCTGTTTTCTCTTTCCCTATTCTTTTTAGAGCGGGGCCTCAAAATACCTGAGCGAGTGCCAGGCGAGGTGGGGCTTGTTCCACACAGCTTTGTGGGTGAGTTTTTGGTCAACAAAATATATGCAAAAATATGCCAAATAAATAAACATACAAATGGTTTATGTGTATATACGTTCAAATTTTGCACTGAGATTTTTGAACTGATGATATTTACCTGCGGATGTCTGTTCTCTGTGTTTCAGAAGAGATTATTCTTTTACCATGATCCTATCCTACAAACGGTAGGTCATTTACTACATGGTTCACTTTCATTTGTTATCACTGTTGCAGTAGTGAAATTTATATAGGTCCTGAAGAAAGCCTTGTGAAGCTGAAACATGTCGACCACATCATTTCCATCTTTTGATAGTAGTATTTGTTGACATTCTATCTTCACTCTGCTTTTAACCTTGCTGTTATGTTGATCCTCCCAATAAAGTTGCACCTTTGACCTCATAACACGCAATTTTAAATCACTTTTCTAATTTTTCACATTGTTTGAGCACTGCAACTTTTCTTGTTATCACCAGCACCACCATTTGATCTTGTTGGCCGACTCACACTGGTGGATCTTATACTAGTATTCTTCACAATACAATCAAGTGAAGGGTCTAGTAGATACCAGTTTTCAACACAAAAAACCCAGATGATGAGATTCCGCCAAGGGGTGGGCTTATGGGTATATATATTTCTATACTTTCTTACCCTTTCTTTTCTGAACACTTGGCTTAGCTCTTCAAACATTACTTAGGAGTGTATTGATTGTTGGAGCTTTATCTAGACCCATAGCATCCTGTGTGTGTGTTTACTGATTACCCCTCATAACCTCAAGGTCACACAATGCTCACGCAACTCAGCTGATGAAAAGTTAACTCTGCATGTTTTTAATTCTGTCTCATTAACATCAAAGTTAATTGTTTAGCCAGCAAGCCGCCCCCACCCTCCTTTTACACGACTTGCAGTCAATAATGGGGAGTGTTGTGGCATTGGTGTTTGTGGCCCAGCCCTCAAGGGAGCACCTTTGCTTTACTGTCGCTGCAGTGGGTGCACTCTCATATACACCCTCAGGCTTCATAAACTGGGAGCCTCAACCGGAAGTACAGACCCACTTTGATACATAGTTGTTACCCTCCAAAAAGTACCTTAATAACATGAATGGGCAGCGCAGTGCTATTGTGGTTGGCTTGGTAGTACACTCGTGGGAGAGAGCTGTAAGTGCGAATGGCTCTGCCTGTTCTGCGCCCGGGTGCACCCTGCCCTGCCAGTATAGCTTCTGGAAGTGCCTAGCCCTGCCAAGTACCACAAATTTGGCATTAGACTAATGCATTTAAGTGTGCTGGTCCACGTCACTGTGCTGAAATGCGAAGTCACGCATATTAGCACCTCCTCGGGTGTGCCTGTCAAGCACAGCGGCCCGGAGAGCGATGGCTGCTTATTTAATTATAATAGTCTTATGTAGAGTCGAGTATGACAGGCAGTGTACGCATTGCAGCTCGCCAGACTTTGGGGCTGGCTGAGCTCGCAGCAAAAAATAAGTGTGTCTAGTCCTAAGGGGTATAATCATTCAGTTGCGGCGGGATTAGGGTAATGCTAAAAAAATCTGCACGACACCACACTCACAACGTGTGCATCTCCTCCACTCTCTGCAAAAAAACAAGTGTGCAGCCCCAGTCCTAAAGTCAAGTCAGGGGCATAATCAATCAGTTGCCGTTGGGATTACGGGGTATAAATGCAGTTACTAAAGTTCCAAATGTGCACACACAGACAACACAAATACTAGTACTCTCTGCTGCAGCTATCAGACAGCACAGTGAACATCTCTCTGATGCAGGACGTGCACGATCTCGGCATGGAGACTGCCAATTATTTAGAATATAATGAAAGGAGCGGGGGCAGTGACTTTTCTAGAAAGTCAAAACCTTTATGTTCATTCAAAGTGTGTACCACGTCTGTGTCTGCGAAGCCAGCACCAGCCACGTCATGTGTTTGCAGAGAGAATGCAGCTTTTGACTTACACGACATAACGCGCACTAGACAAAATTAACACTCTTTTATTTTTATTTTTAGAACACCTACATAATGTGCCTCAGCCTCATTCTCCTGAGGCTTACCCAGTGCCCTGTACAGGCTGCAGTTTCGGCTTGAGCGAGTCAGAGACAGATGACTGATGTTGACAGGCGATTAATTTATTTCATGATTAAGCTGGCTCGACCAGTGTTGTTGGAGCCTCCGCTGCGCCGTCTAATTGCTGCACTAACCGAGGGTTAAAGAAGAATATAATTGATTTGCACTTTTAAATGTATTCACTATTTAATGTGTTATGAGAAGCGTGCCCTTCACAGCTTGTCACAAGTGACAATACACCTGATAAGAAACGAGAGCCACAGAACTGTTGTTCTAATTCTCATGTTATATCCTGATTCCGGATTTGGGTGCACAGTGTTTTGGGCCTGTAGGAAATAGCCCTACGCTTCTGCTGGCCCTGCTAATTGAAAGAGTTATAGGAATACCTATCCGGCTCTAAGAACAGATATAAATGAGGCAGCCATCTTGGACCGACCACATCACAATGGCTTAGCCCCTAAACGTTCCATACAACACCCATTCGCTTATTCGCCACCGAGTACACAGATGAGAATGCTTTCCTGCTGAAATGCTGTAGCTGCAAAGACTGTAGCTGCCATGTCTGTAGATACCTTGCCTTTCTACGATCTCCTAGAAGTCATCCTCAGCCTTATGCTCTGGAGAGTCAACAACCAGCCCTAGAGCAACAACACGAAATCTCTATATTACTCGCACTTTCCCCTCTACGGACGGCTCTGGAAACTCTAGCCCACCCTTCCTTATAGGGTGCCTGCCCCCCGTCCCACTCAGTCACCATGCCATACGCAACATCAGCCCACTCCAACCCCGCCTCTGCGAACCCCTTAAAACCGCATGGCCTGAACTCCTTCGTGATCAGCTTCCCCCCTAACCTCTCACCCAAAGCAAAAAAAACCTTTACACAAAAACTGATCAGACAACATCCTGAATCACTATTTGTGGACATCTATCACTGCGCCTCCAAAGGACAAATAAAAATGGATCTCATCTTCCCCACGGAAAGACCCGAAACATGTAACTCTATCCTCAGATCGCAACTCAATATCTTTATAATATCTAACGCGTCCCATAGCTGCAAACTGACTTTCTTAGCCCCTAACCTCACTAGGTGAAATGGTAACACCACTGTGACCATCTACTCCAATGGCACAGTCCTGATACAAGCCAACAATGACAACCTAGAAATCTTTGATGCTCTCTTCCCATCCCTCCAGACTTTCCCCTCCCACACACTCCTTCCCTGCCTACCCATCCTCCTCTCCCTGAAGAACCTGATCCACCAACAGAACTCATCCACCATCCCGGTGCACCCTAGTATTACCACCTGCCTCCCGCCACGAGACACCACCTCCAACACTACCAGAGAAAACAAAACCCCTCTACCCCTCTCTGGCAACCTCCCTCTCCCGACCCCCGCCCTCCTTCCCTGCCAACCCACTTCGAACGACCTCAACACACAGGTCGTGACTCCCAACCCCCTCCCCAGTCCCTCATGTTATTTAATATCCACACCACAACATGGCCCCCGCCTTCCGGCACCAACGACCCCCCCCCCCACCCCCCCCCCCCCCTGTATCCCACACAGACACCTTACCCACTAAAGGGCAACCCAACAACGTTAGACTCTCCCCCCCAGGTTTAACTCTCCCACACAGAACACCCACAATGACATAGAGACTGGACAGCGGCTCACCATGCTTGAAAGCCAAATTACCACCATAATCCAGGGTCTTAGTGAAATCCTTACCAACCTCGCTGCACCCATAAAGCCTCACCATTTCCTTTCCTTCCCCTCGCTCTCTCTCAACAGAGTCCTCCAAATGCTCCCCATCCGGAAGGGATCTCTAACCCCCTCTTTCATCAGACACAGAGACCGAAAAGAACTAGAAATGTCACTTCTGCGAGTGAAGCGGCAGCTCTCGCTTCTCGTACGACAATCTTATTACTGCCACCCCCCAATCCAAAATACAGATAATCACCAGACTGGGAAAAGACCAGGCCCCTCCGAAATCCCCCAGACCCCTGGCCACATGCACTATCATCCCCACGATCCCCCGAACAATAAAACACACACGACAGAGACGTCCCCTACAAATTGCATGCTCATAAACTGCAGATCAGCCACCAAGCATGCCACAGAGCTAGCGGAATCCATCCTCACCCACGACATAGACATAGCATTCATCACTGAGACATGGCTAAATGACTCCTCATTTCCACTTATGGATACTCTTGTCCCCCCTGGCTTTGTTATCGCCAACAAAGATAGAAAAGATCAAAGAGGTGGAGGCGTAGCCATTATCCACAAAAACAATATTTCCGTGACGGAAATAGACTCCTTCACCTACAACACCTTTGAGAGTCTAAACGCCAACATTTACACTAGCAACAACAAAACATTAATCTGCCACCTCATTTACCACCCCCCAAACAACACCACCACATTCACCGAACACCTGTCCGACCTGATTGCCCACTGCTCTCTCCAAGATATGAACAACTTTATTCTGGGCGACCTCAATCTTCACTGGAATGAAGAAAGCAACTTGCTAATCCAGAACCCGAAGGAGCTGCTTCACAGCAACAACCTTACCCAACACTGCTTAGAGGAAACCCAAAACAAAGGATCAATCCTAGACGCCATAATTGCCAAGCACGACACTGTCATGATAGACGGCATCCTTCCCATGGACTTGTCCGACCACCACCTAATCCTTTTCCACCTCACTCAGCCTATCACACCTAAACCCCCCACCCAAGACCCTCTGAAATGGACTAGAAACTTCACCCAGATTAACATGACTGACCTAGAGGGAAGGGTTAACTCTCTCCTCACTGTCTCCATAGACGACCTATCCACAAAAGAACTCACCGCCCACTGCAACACAAACATGACATCCATTCTAGATCAAGTAGCCCCCTTAAAGCTAAAAAAAACAGGAACATCCCATCCAGATCTTGGTTCAACGCGGACATTAACAATGAAATAAGAAAACTAAGAGCTACAGAAAGACTATGGAGGAGCAACCCCTCCTCAAACACACTCGAACAACTCAAAGCAGCCCGAAGGAAATACAAAAAACATATCCGCAGAGAAAAATCCACCTTCTTCTGCGCCGCCCTGGACAATGCAAAAAACAGGCCCAATGAACTGTTCAAAAATCATCAGACAACAAACCTCCAAACCCCCGGAATCATCCCTACAGGCCTCTAAAGTCTTGTGTGAAAACTTTGTCAACTTCTTCGAAGATAAAATCACCAAGATTGGGCTCTCAGTGGACATCAACGTCAACCTCGTCTGCATAAACCTGCCTCCAGTGACAGTAGATAGCTCGCCCAAGCACCCCTCAAAAACCTGGAATTCCTTCAATCCCATCCCGGAAGCCAAGATCCTCAAACTGATCTCCACCTCCAAACCAGCCTCTCACGCCCTTGACCCGATTCCCACCGAACTGACCAAAAAACTGAGTCTCTCCATAGCCCCGTTCTGGTGCATGATCAGCTCCCTGAGAACCGGCATCATACCTGAATGCCTCAAAGTTGGCCAAGTCAGGCCACTACTAAAAGAACCAGGCCTTGACTCCAAGGAACTGAATAACTTCAGACCTGTCTCGAATTTCCCCCTCTCATCCAAAATCCTGGAAAAATGCGTCCTCCAACAACTGACTCAGCACGTGGATAACATCAGCCTTCTTGAACCCCACCAAATGGGTTTCAGAAAAGGCTACAGCACCGATACTGCGATCCTTAACATCACAGGCGACATCCACGAATCCCTCAATACTGACCAATGCTGCCTCCTGATCCTCCTAGACCTATCGGCAGCCTTTGACACGGTTGATTACCAACTTCTAATCTAGGCTCCACAAGAAAGGGTAGGAGCTGATGAGGTGGTCCTACGCTGGTTCTCCTCCTTCTTACACAGCCGCTCACAAAGGCTAAAAATAAAAAAACTTTACCTCCGACCTACACCCTGTCAACAGGGGCGTCCCCAAAGTTCAGTGCTCTCATCTCAACTGTTCAACATATACATGGAACCCCTCACCACCCTGCTTAAAAATGCTAACATCCCTTTCCACCTCAAGGCAGTTGACACCCAAATCTATCTTGAAACCTCCTCCATTAGTGACATTCACAGACTAAATGTCACACTAAAAGAAATCCAACATTGTCTGTCGCTTAACCACTTAAAACTCAACCAATACAAAACCAAACTACTCCTCATCTCCAACAAAGAGGAGAACCCTCATATTTTAGAATGGCTAAAAGCTTTGGATGCTCTTAACAGCAATCACACTCTGACCCACTCCGTTAAATCATTAGGAATTACCCTAGACTCAAAACTCGACATGGCTAATCACATCAAGAACTCAGTAAAGAGTGCCTTCGTCAACCTGAAGTAACTTAACAAAATAAAACGATTCATCCCAACCAACGACCTCAAACAAGCCACCCTCTCACTAGTGCTATCCAGACTCGACTATGGAAATGCCACCCTCACTGGTACAACAAAATATCACCTAGCTCCTCTCAAAGCAGCAGCTAGAATGGTCAATGGAATCCGGAAATATGATCACATCTCACCAGCACTCCGAGAACTAAAATGGGTCCCAGTCGAACTGCGTGCCAGATACAGAACTATCTGCCTTACACATAAAGCCCGATTTTTAAAGTTAACAAAGGTCCTAGGCTTCAGATTACTTTAAGAAAATGATAAACACAGACTTAGAATAAGGACTGTGTGTTTTTCTTCAGTGTCCACCCGGACATAGAAGTATTTATTTGGAGAATTTGGTAAAAATACATTTTATGAAGTGAAACAAGTCACACATTAATAACTGAGCACAAGCCTGTACCAAGTCAAGGAAAAACAATATATAGAAGAAGAAACAATGAGAAGGAGAAATTAACAGGCAAACAAGTTGGAGAAAAAGGTGGCTTACAATACAATAAAGTCTTAAGTAAGCTCTAACCCAAAGTAACTGCAACACAAAATACAAATTGCAAACGGAGCAGTACTGTACAAACAGTCTCATACTAATGCAGAGATATCGTACATATCGTACACAAATCGGATACACAGGTGTCTCGACCCAGCAGATCTTCAGGCTTCCAAGGGGTCATCAAATCTGCAAACATTCTGTGTAAAGGTCACTCACTAGCACTCTTTATTGCTTTCTCAGCCAAGGCATGACTAAACAAATAAAGAAACTGATTTCCCTTACTGCACTAATAAAACAATTATTAGATTACTCCTACAGACAGACATACATTGGGCAGGGAACACTCAGCCACATAATCTGCACTACAGACACGCCTCAGCCCTTGCTCCTGGTGTGCCATTCGCTGCACTCTCTGAAACAAAAAACCTTGGCTACAAGCACACACTTCTCTGACACTGTCCATGAAGTGTTGTGAGCTGCACTGTTCAGAACTAACCCGGGGCGGACAACTACGCTACGCTCGCGTAGTTTGCGTAGTTTGTGCTACTTCGCGCTACGCGAATTGAACATAGCACAGTGCAAAAACGCGTAGCATAGTTGGCATTTTTTGCTCGCTCGCGGTTCGCAACAATAAGTTGGCGACCACGAGCGAGCAAAAAATGCCAACAAACGACATCCCAGCGAGACCTTTTCCACGTTCCCGATCAGCCAAAAAACGACATCCCAGCGAGACCTTTTCCACGTTCCCGATCAGCAACATCAAGTTGCCGATCGCAAGCGTGGAAAATAAACCTCCCGGCGAGATTCTCAACGCGGGGAGGTCCGGTTTCTCATTGCGAGTGGTCTCGTATGCTCACGACCGCTCGCGATGAGAAACGTTCAGTATGAGTTGAGAAAGCTGCAGCTCGAGTAAAAATCTACTCGAGTGGCAGAAAATGGCAGCTCGCAATGTGCAAGATGGTGTTTTCAATGATTGCACAGTGCGACAAGCATCCGGCACTGTGCAATCATCGCGAACAGCGCACTACGAGTTCGCATAGCGCTACGCGTAGCTTGCGTAGTGCACTTTGCGTAGCTCTATTTTGCAAACTGCACCCAGGGATATTCAGAACAACAAACCTCAGCTACAGGCTCACATACCTCAGACAATGTCCATGAGGTGTCATGAGCTTCATTGTCCGAAGCAGCAAACCTCAGCTACAAGCAAACATACCTCAAACACTGTCCGTGAGTTGACATGAGCTGCACTAATCTGGTACAGCAAACGTGAGCTGCACTAATCTGGTACAGCAAACCTCAGCTACAAGCACACATACCTCAGCCACTGTTCATGAGGTGTAATTTGCTGCACTGTCTTAAACAACAAACCTCAGCTACATGCACACATACCTCAGACATGGTCCATTAGGTGTCATGAGCTGCACTGTCCAGAACAACAAACGACAGCTACAAGCACACAAACCTCAGACACTGTTCGTGTCATGTCGCTTAGTGCCCTTTAATTTCTAGTGCTGTGCATTCGTTTCAAGATCTTAGTTTCTTGTTGCTCAAATGGGTGGAATTTCTAATCATGTTTCCCTTGTCTTCATTGCTTGATTTTCGCTGGAGAGACAGTGTCAGTCATAGTCATTGACTAACACTCATAATTACACTGAAATTATGAAAATGTCACACATAAGGAATCTGAAACCTTGGCAGCTATGATCAGGGTTGGATTGGGATTAAAAATCGGCCGGGGCACACCCAAAAAAAGCGGCCAACATTTACATATTGCCTTTCCTCAAAACACTGCTTCGGCGAAATTTTATTTAAAAAAACGAAGGGGGATGGGTAAAAAAAAATGCATGGATTAGTTTACACTGGTGAAACACACCTGAAAACAAGTGAGGCCACTTATGCTCAGGCCCTCTGCCCCACTCAGTATGCATACTTTATTTGGCCAGCCCAGCGAGAGAAAGATAGTGACACTTTTGGCCGTTGATAAAAGGGAGGTAATGGTGCCCATCTGCCTCCAGAAAGGCCACTCAGGCACCCACTGGGCAGCTGGCGGCATCGAACAACGCATAAACTGGCAAATCTGTCCCCCAGGCTGCTCAAAAAAGCAGCTCACAGCTGGAATTCGGATACTGGCCCCTCAGTGGCTATGCGCGTCGTGCTGACCTGTGCTCAGAAGCCTGGATGTCAGGATGTGGAGTTGGCTCCCTGGGCTCATAGAAAGGAAGGAGGAAGATCAGTCCTCTGTGCTTGTGGTGATGTGGTGATGTGGTCACAAGCTTCTCAACAGCGGCGGTGCGTCCATTGGGGCGTTGCACTCCCAATGCACACCGCCGCCATTCGGACTGCCAATGTGTGCCTAAATCACACATTCAGGAACGAGTTTCTGGCCGGCCGGTTACTGTGCCGGACCAGAAACCATCAGGAAAAGGGGGAGGCGGGGCTGTGCAGACACGCTAGTGCCGTGTCCTATTTCGGACAGGTCATTTTCCTGCCCGGCGCGGACATGCGCACTAGCCTCCCCCTTGGGAGACCGGGGGTTGCCTCATGCCGCAGCCCCCGGTCTCCTAATGGGGCGGGGATAGGATGCGCCCACACGACCAAGGCAATAACAACGACAGCAGCAAGTGCCCCCTGGCACAGAGGAAACACGAGCAGCTGTAAATCCCCCCCAACTACCCTTCAAAGAGCAGCTGTAAATGGGGATTGCTCATTTATCATTCTGTTTTCAAACACCAGCATGACAGATTCTCAAAATACACGTGCTCTATCCACTATGCACTTTCCATTTTTGGTGAAAGCACAAAAAAAAATCTTTCCTTTTTCTAAAGAAAAGTACATTTTTGTTTCAAAAATCCGATTTCATCTATTTTCCCCCAAATGTCAGCTTTCAATTTCCATAGACAATTGCATCACATTGTCTGATTCTGCGCCGTCAGAACAGTTGTTACCAGGACGTGCCAAGGATGTCAACATTGTACCAGCGCCACAAGTGTGCAGCGGCTGCCTACCCTCGTGCATAAACACCACACAGTGTCAGTCACGGATGTTAATATTCTAATGACAGCCACTGTTATGTGACATAAAGGCCACAATTAGCCCCGCGTGCTCATGCTCTGATGAGGATAGCCGTGCGACCCTTATGCTATGATTCACCCAAGGATGCCCTATATATGCCAAGATTGACCATTACTGTGTTCGGGCATGCGCGCTGCGCTTGTGAGCTACAGTGCAGAAATCATTTTCCGCCCCACCACGTTCAAATGTCACCAGCCGCCACTGCTTCTCAACAACCCCCACCTCCGTACTCAACTTCTAGCACTCAGTCTACTTCAAGGTGACTTCATTGTTCCGTCAGGACCAAGGTGGGAACTGTCACACTGCGTAGGAAGCGATGGGGCAGGTAAGAAGCTAAGGAGAGCAAAGGTCGAATCAGCTGAGTGGCCATGTAGAGAGCTGGGAGGAGGCAGAGACCCAGAAGGAAAGGTGAGGCTCCTGTCAGGGACTAGGAGGGGTGGATGAGAGGCCAGACAGCAACCAAAAGGAGTAGTTGAGAAAACAATAAGAATCGATACAGCAGCGAGTGCCGTGACAACATAGCTAACAGAGTTTTGATTGAAAACATGGATGACCCTCATAAATTACCTCGCTTCCAATTCTGCCTGCCATTTAAGTTAAGGAAATATTATAAACCAAGTAGGTGGCTTGTGCCACCTTCAGTTAGTTCTGCTTTTTAGCTAACGGCCCATTCTGCAGCGTATAAGACAAGTCCCAGAATGCCGTTGCTGCTGGATAAAAAAAGCAGTAATTGTTAAAAGATTCCAGGATAGCTCTGTTAGAAAAAAGCATGCATGCCCCCATTCCCAATCCAAACGGGAGACTCGTAGTTTTTTCAGCCAGAAACGGCCTTCATCTGTGCGTTCAACTACTTAAAATTCCCACCACTCCACTGTTAACTGGGAAATTAATTTCACCCAAATATTTTTCAAATCTCCCTCTTAGCTTTTTTTCTTCATCCAGGCATGTGTGGATTATAACCTTCCACAAAAACCCCACTGGTGCTGCAGCTCTGTTAACTTTTATGAAAAGGCTAATTTATTAAATCTATCTCACTCGGTTGTATGACGATCCATCGGAAACAAAGACCGCGCTGGAGTTTTCATCGCGGTCATAACATCGCAACGTCAGTCACATCGACAATTTTGTCATCACACGTTGTTGCGACGCAAATGCGGGCATTTAATTGGTTAGCGTATCACATCGATGTTTGAGCCCACATGTTTAAAATATTGTCATCCAATTTGTGATGCTTCTGCCCTCTGTTTCAATTAGTTTTCCCCTTTTTTTTCGTGCCCTTCTGCCCTGTTTCCCTCGTTTTTCGTGTCCTTCTGCCCTCTGTTGGACTCGTTTTTCGTGCCCTTCTGCCCTCTGTTTCTATTGTTTTCCCACTTTTTTACGCGATAATTACGCATCACCAGGCCCGAGACAGAGAATGCTGTTCCTCCTTTGACCTTGCTACAATGGATGCATAGTAGCAATTTATTTTGAAGCCTTGATTTTTAAAAATAATATTGCTGCTGGCCAAAAATCTCTGCTCCGAAGCTCGTCCTGCGAGAATAACAAGTCTGCACCTCAGGCTGCTTTAATACACTGCCATGTACCTCCTGCCCCCTTCTCTCTCTGGCAAGTTCCTGCTTTCTGCCTTGGTGACGATTTTTCCGTTTTTCTCCCACTCCTTTTTACCCGTATGTATGTTTTTCCCTCTCTCGTTTTCGGGTAAAACTTAGTGCATGGTAGGATGTCAATATATAGAATGTTGTGTATTGGTGTTACCTAGTGCATTGTGAACAATGTAACATAACACCTAACACATTCAAAAGCACCGGTACAGCCAGGATGAGAAGTGTGTTCTTTAATGAAACTAGAATCCTTATAGCTCTGAATCAGCCGCAGCCTTTCATTCACCATTAACCAAGAAAAAACAACTCATCAGACACGTAGGAGCAGTGAGTCATGCATGCTTGATTGAAAGTACAGTAAAAAGAAGCACTTGAGGCTCGAACCCTGGTTAGGTAGCGCTGGTTAGCGTGCAAGTGCACTTGAGGCGTTGATAGGAGACTCGAACCCTGGTTAGGAAAAGGCCGTTTCTGTAGGCAGCATGCTTTCTTCGTTGTAATTGCATGCGATGTTAACGGCATCGCGACGTTTTAGCTTCCGTAGTAAAAGCCTGCGGTGTCAAGGGTCATGCGATGTATTGACATCGATGGGAGTTTCCCATCTCACTCTAACATTAGACTTGCTCTGTTTTTCTTGATGTACATGGGGCTTCAACTGACTGTTGGGTGGATATTTATGATGTTTTAACACACTTGGCAGGGCTGATTGGATCAGACTTGGAGTGAGCTACTAGATGGGACTGGGCAGGACCAGTTTCTTTCTGTTGGGGTTATTGGGGCTAGAATGGACTGGGTAGGGTCAAACGGATACTGGTGGATGCGTTTGGGGCTAGATTGGTGTTCAGCTTGTTGGGCTACACCTGATGGATATAAACAGTGTTATTCCATTGAGCTCTGGAAGATCTGCTGGAAGTGTATAGGGATTCAACACAATGGGGTGGAATCGCTAACTCCTAGAGAATGGTTGGGGATAATTTGCAACTTTGATTTGCTCCATGGCCACTCTTGTCTTTTGGCCACGACTTTGCTCAACTTGGTGAAGAGAAGTCTCTCTCTTCGCAGCCTCGACAAGATGGTGACCTCAAGACTATTGAAGAACTACAGACCTTATGTTAAAAACCTACAGAAATTTGTTCGACCCTTCTTTGCCCATTGATCTTGGTTCTTGAACCAAAGTTTGAGCATATTGTGGTTTTTCCAGTGGAAAACAAATCTATTTGAGGAAGACTGACTGAGTCTTGGAAAATGCCTTTGGAAAAGGAGATCTGTTTGTTCTTTTAAGGTTGGACGTGCACTTCAGTGGAAAGTTGCAGCATTTATCTCCAATTTTAAGGCATGAATGATGATTTTTATTTCATTATAAAACATAATTTATTCTGGGGTCTCCACACGCAGGCAGCAGTATTCTATGTTTAAGACTTCAGTAATGACACCAAGGATGCACAACTAGGGGGGGCCTGGCCAGCAACATGGCAGAGTGAGTCGCACTTTGCCGGAGCTCCGCTACGCCAGCACTGATCCGACTATCTTTACCCCATCCAGCGACAATTTGACCCTCGCACAATATAGTGGGCAGTTCAAGGACCCTAGAAGTGGCACCCGATGACACAGGGGCGCTGCTAGAGAGAGGATTCACGCCGCAAAACACTGAGCGCCCGCCCGGCCCCGATTCCAAAATGGCAGCGTCCATCGCAGCCTAGTCCAAAGCCGAGGGCTGCACTGCCGGAAAGACAGCGGTTTACATCATCGCCCCTATCGGATTGCTGCCTGAGGTGGGTGACCTCGGTTGAGCCTGGCCACCCACCTGGTGAAGGGACCCCCGGGGCAGAGTAGCTGTTGGATCGGGACACGAGCACTTCCCGTGGAGAGCGCTAGAGGGTGCCGCCGGACGGGAAACGGACATCTCCCGGGGAGGTGAGCGAGGGAGGGAGTGTGGTCTGAGAGCCTCCCTCCCCCCCCCCCCGCACCCATCACAGGCTTGCCGGTACGTTGGAGAGCCGAGCGTAAGGCGAGGGGGACTCGGACTGATATCTGCCTGCCCCCCCCCCTCCCTCCCCCCCTCCCTCGCTGAGCGGCGGAGATGTGGATAAACCCAGAGGGACGTAGGCCCGAGTGAAGGCCCAAGAGTGACGCCTGGAGTGTGCAGAGGGTTTTCGGGACCGGATAGCTCCAGTCTCCCACGTGGTTCCCCGAGCCCCTGACAACAGATAAAGGTCTTGCCCTGGGAAAAGGCACCGGCGATGAGCACAGGTACGCCGAAGCGCCGCAAGTTACCGGGGGAAGTGAAATAGGCCTTGCTACTGGGACAATATAACTCCTCCCGACGCCTTTGGTAACTACGCCCGCTCGTGAATATGAGAAGGACAGATTGTGGGTAGTGCAGGGCTGGGAGGGGGTCGAGACGAGGACGCACTACGGGACTGTGGGTGCACTGCGAGACCCCTTGCCACACGACAACCAAGCCAAAGACAACCACGCCGCTTGGCAAACCCGTGACAACACGAGAAACACGGCACGGCGGATGGGGACACATAAATAGGGCGCATACCTCAGCCTCTTGGGGCAGTCAGGAGCGGCCGGCATCAAAGGGGGCAGACGGGGCCCACAGAGGAGCGGAACGGTGGAGGGTCGGAGTGGACTGCGGAACGCCGCACGGAGCACAGACCTCGCCCCCCCCTTCCACGGCTGCGGGACCGGGCCGGCATGGGGAAAAAGGACGTAATCCCTAAGGCTCCAAAGCAAGGACCCATAGACAAGTTTGCAGTGGCGCCCCAGACTAAAGATATGGAGGGGGCGGCAGCGAATTCGGACACCGCCCTTCTGATGGGAGCGATACAGTCGTCCAGGGCAGGTATCCAGGCCTCTAGAGCGGCACTAGAGGTGAAAATAGTGGAGGTGGGAGTGGAGGTCAACCTACTATGGCAGGACTTCCGAAACCTCGCGGAGAGGGTTACTACTGCGGAAACGAGGCTGAGTGAGGCAGAGGATGTTACACACGCCCTACGGAAAGATGTCAAAGATTTGACGGACTCCCATAAGGAAGGTGGATGATGCCGAAAATAGGGCACGTCGCAACAACCTCCGCTTTGTGGGATTTAGAGAAGGAATCGAAGGGTCCAATACGGCGGAGTTCCTGCGCACTTGGCTGATCTAAACGCTGCCCCAAGCGACCTTTTCCAATTGCTTTATCATCGAGAGGGCCCACAGAGCACTCATGGCGAAACCTCTGGCGGGAGGGAGGCCCCGACCGATCATAGCAAGGTTTCTCAACTTCGCAGATAGAGGCACGATCCTGCGAGAAGCCAGGAAGTTGGGCGAGATACGAGTAGAAAACTCAAGCATCATGATTTTCCCGGACTACAGCCAAGAGGTACAGAAGATGAGACGCTCCTTTGACACTGTTAAAGCTAAACTCCGGGATCTGAAAATACAATATATGCTCCTTTTCCCAGCCAAGCTAAAGGTGATATATAAGGAAAAGGCCCACTTCTTCACACATCCGGACGACGCCTGGCACTGGTTGGAAGAGCTCCCAATGCCACGGAGAGATCAAGGAGGCGAGCTGAGCAGGGTGCAGGAAGGCCCTTCCGCTGGTAGCCTCTGGGAAATGGTGAAACCACAGCGCCGGCGCAGACTCCGGGGCCAGAGGAAGACCCAAATGAAGCCGTATCCCTCGCAGACCAGCTCTCCTAGAAGACACCGCGAGGCCGCCTCTCCGTGGAGGGGCAGCCAAGCGGGATCCAGATTCCGTGCGCTAGCCGCCGAGGAATGTCCGGAGGAAGAGGACAACACGGGGGGCCACGACAGGGAGCGAAGAGGAGACCATCAGTCACTTCATCCGATAGTGGTGGCTATCAACGAGATGGAAAAAGAACCGTCTGCAGACAGTGCACCTGTGCAGGGCGAGGGCAAGGACCTCAATACTTGAAACAGGAACCAGGATGGATGGAAGAGATACCGGCTAGTCTGGTGGCCGGCACGCAAGTGGCTCACACGTCTCTCTTATTGTTATTGTTCATTAAGTATTGTTTGCTTGTTCTTATTGTATTTTTCCTTTTCTGATCACAAATTACCTCAGAGGACTGCTGACACTGTCAGAAAGCATCCTTCCGAATCGGGTAGGGTGCCAAGCTGGGGTAGGTTAGAGGAGGGGAGAGACAGCAGGGAGGGCGACAGACCTTTTCCTGCCATTAAGTCTTATCTCGGAGGGAGGTAGATGGTGGGACTGATGGGGGAGGAAGGTGGGGAGGGGGGGATGGGGGGTCAGTTGGGGGTGTTCAAAGTTACCTTTTGATGGGGACCTAGGTTCACGGGGGGAGGGAGTTGGGGAAGTGGGGGGAAGGGGAAGTGGGGGGTCGGGAAGGGGGGGGCGATCATGTCATTCTATTCTTCCAGGCAACACCTCCTCGCAGGGGGCTGACTGCATTCTACTGCACACGCACCAGATTCCCGGGTGACGATAGGAGAAACCTTGCCGACCGGAGGGGATTCAGCATCCTAACGTGGAACGTGAACGGGCTAGGCAGTAAAGTAAAGAGAGGGCTAGTTAATTCATACATTAAGCGGACAGGCCCCGACATAACACTACTGCAGGAAACACACCTTAAGGGGGCAAACTGTGCATTTCTAGCTAGGGGACGCTACGAGGTTCTGGCACATGCAGGGTACACCACAGGATCGAGAGGAGTGGCCATACTCCTGAAAAAGACTCGCCCATTTCACATAGCTCAAACTTGGACAGATACACAGGGGACATACGTGGGGGTGAAAGGGACCTGGAATAGGCGCGAGTACACGATACTCTCAGTATACGCCCCCCCGAAACTGCAGGCTAACACACTTAAGAAAGTAGTAGACATACTTCTAGACACAGCTGACACAATACAAATACTTGGTGGGGATTTTAATGATGTGATGGATCCGGGATGGACAGGACGGGAACGACGCCCAGATGATTACAAACATGGGGCTCACGGACGTATGGAGGTGGTTACACCCGGAACAGAGGAGCTACTCCTTCTTCTCTGGATCGCATAAAGTGCTCTTGAGACTGGATTATATATTTATGTCTAGACAACACCTGCCAATAGACGACACAGCGGACTATAAGGCAAGAGGGATCTCTGATCACTCCCCGCTGTTGGTTAGAGGGGGGCGAGGGAGAGATAGGAGTGGAGGATCGTGGCCATTGACGGCATGGGACCTACAAAATGTGAGCGTATTGAAAGGCTTGAGGGCAGACTTGAAGGTCTATGTGGCCGACAATGAAGATACGGTCCAATCCAAAGTAATATTCTGGGAGGCTCTGAAGACGGTCATGCGAGACAGGGCACAGAATAGGTTAGCGGCTGAACGGAGGAAACTCCGGGCTGATACAGAGGCTCTAGAGACGAGTAGCCTGGATTTGGAGAGCGAATATCCGGTCTCGAAAGAGAAGGGGGCTCTCGGGCGACTGACGGACACACAGAGACAGTACCGAGAGTTGGTCACAGGGGAGGCCAAAACCCAGGCACTTGCCACGTTGCACCGGCTATACGACGTGGCCGATAAGTCGGGCAAATTGCTGGCGTGGCTTAGTAAAAAAGAGCGTGCAGCGAGATGGGTTGAGCAGATAAGAGACACCGAGGGAATTCCGATAAGGACGGATTCTGGCATTGCCGAGACTTTTGCAAATCATTATGAAAGTTTTTATCGCGCTAGAGAGTTGGGGAATTGTGATGAGGCTCTAAAGTACATGGCATCGGTGGAACTACCGACACTATCCGCTGAGGCCCGGCAAGGCCTGTAGGCCGACATAACTCTTGAGGACATCACCGAGGCCATGGCTAGGCTCAGGCCGGGTAAATCCCCGGGCCCCAACGGGTTCCCAGCCAAGTTCTTTAAACGTATGGCGGAACTCTTGACACGTCATTTGAAGGGCCTTTTCGAAGGGGCGCTAGAAGAGGGGAGGCTTCCCCCAGATCTAAGGCTGGCAATAATAGTCCCGATCCATAAGGAAGGGAAGCCACATGACGATTGTGCGTCATACCGCCCTATCTCCCTCTTGAATATAGAGGCGAAATTATTGGCTACTGCCCTAGCTGTGCGCCTTCGTCTGGTGGTGTCGGACCTAGTACACCTCGATCAAACAGGGATAGAGAGGACCCGCACTGGTTTCTCTCCCTTGACGCAGAGAAAGCTTTTGATGAGGTGCATTGGCCATTCCTCGAGGGCGTCTTGTAAAAGTTTGGTTTCGGCCCCAGATTCCGGAAGTGGGTTCAATTGCTCTATACAGAACCTAGAGCTAAATTGAGAGTGAATGGAGCCGTATCGAGGGAATTCCTAGTCCAAAGGGGGACCAGACAGGGCTTCCCGCTGTCCCCCCTCCTGTTTGCGCTCACGATAGAGGTGCCAGCTGCTAGAGTGCGCCAGAATGAAATCATTAGGGGATTCATGCGGAGTGAGTAGGACTCTGCTGTTGAAAAAATATCGCTCTACGCGGATGACATCCTCTTATACGTTACTCAACCGGAATCTACAATTCCGGAAATATTTTTGGAGCTAGAGCAGTATGGCAGACATGCGAGGTACCAGGTGAACTGGCACAAGTCAGTCCTCTATGATCCTAAGGGACTGGGAAGCTGGCCGGACCTTCCTAGAAGGTTGTTAAAGACGGCGGAGGGATTCACCTACCTTGGAGTATATGTCACTCTAGACCGCACTCAGTCATACCATCGGAACGTAGAGCGAATAATATTGAATTTTATAGAAGATTCCTCCCGGTGGAGACAGCTCCCACTCACCATACTGGGCCGGGCGGCCATGTTTAAGATGATCACACTCCACAAATTCTTGTATGCTCTACAGAATGAGTACTACCCTCTCCCGCCCAAAGTCTTTGGGAGGATCCATGCGGAACTCAGGTCCTTCCCGTGGTTAGGTAAACAATCCAGAGTGGAACTACGCACGCTTCAACGCCATCAGTATAGCGGAGGGATATCGCTTCCAAATTTGGAAGCATACTACTGGGCGGAACATATTGCCCCGATAAATGAGTGGCTACATGAGCCGGCAGATCACCCCACCTATGCCCTTGAGAGACTCAAACTCTCGACCTGCCCGTTGTTGTACTACCTGTATGGGGGAACAGGAAGAAGACAGCTCCTCCCCGCCACGTGTATCACTCTACAGATGTGGGAAAAGGCGATGTGCCGTACGGGCTGGGAAAAGAGACCTACCCGCCAGACGCAGATTTGACACTGTGTGTGGCTCGCGGAGCTGAATAAGCTAAAGGGATTCAGAAAATGGGATGATATCGGGATATCCTCCCTGGGCGATATAGTGGCGAGAGGTGAACTGAAGTCGTTCGCAGCCCTGAGGTCCGAGTTCGGACTACATCGCACGCAGTTCCTCAAATACACCCAGTTCCGACACGCCTGGAAAGCGGAAAAAATTTCATTAGAAGGACTCCCGGAATACGCTCCTCTAGAGGGTAGGCTGTTACAGGAACAGGTCCAGGGGAAAACGGTGTCCCTCACATATAGAACACTGACAAACAATATGCTAGGGGACTTGGAGAAACTGAGAAGAACATGGGAGAGCGAGGTGGGAGACATGGAGGACATTGATTGGGACATGGTACTAATGCACCCTAGGGAGGTGGCCATTAAGTCAAGGTTGCGACTCATCCAGTTTAATGTGCTGCACAGAACGTACTATGATAGGGATGGCAAACGACCTAGATCTGGCGCGTCCCCTCTTGACCTTTTTGGCCCTGGCGTTGGTAGTGGCCAAACGGGACATAGCTAAACACTGGGGGGTGCCAGAACGAACATACTTGGAGGAATGGAGGAGAGGGATGGACCTGTACATGGCCGCTGAAAGGGTCACTTACAAGGCGAGGGGATGCCCGAAGAAGTTCCGTAAGATATGGGGCAAATGGAGAACTTACCACGGGTTGGATGCGGGACTTTGAAGATTATGTTGTTAGTGGGGTAACGGAAGGGTACCTGGGCCACGTGGGGAAACGTCATAGCCCGACCAGGAGAGACTACTGTATTTTGGCGCTCAGGACTTTTGATTGCATGGACCCGGCACTAACGAGAGATGATTGGGGGAGGGGGTGGAGGGTGGGAGATTGGATATTGTGCACTAAAGATGACATGATTGTATTGTGGCGTTACACTAAATGAAAATAAAAATGTTTTTTTTGAAAAAAAAAAGGATGTACAACTAGGATTACAAGTAAGTGAAATTTTCTTATTTGAGGACCGATTTAAACACTGGCAAGTACCAGTACGTTACGTCCGCCATATAAACTTAGAAAGGATTGCCATGTTTAGAGATCACTGCTGGCCCAGCAGTGAATTCAGCATTTTTTCTGTCAAAAGCAAAGTCCCAAAGCTGGAGTTTTCTCCCAGAGTATGGTAGGGTCATTAGTAATTTTTTCTATTTGAGACCACTAGGGCCAAGTTTTTCTTATTGGACCCGAACAAAAAAAAAAACATCAGACCGTCTGCTATAAACAGAGCAGCCTGTCTAATTTTCCTACATCGATGGCCCCTATCAAGTTAGGCCGTTTTTGTATAGTTTTTTTTTATAGCCAAGCCAGCGGGAGCACAGCCAGTGGAAACTTTGCATTCTGTCCAACTCATAATAGAGTGGGCGGACCAAAGGTTTTGACAGACTATGTAATCACCACATTTGTGATGAAGTGTCCTGTCTACCAAACTCTAAATCGACCCCTTGGTCTTGTTTCTGCATGATAACTAGTGGAGATATATCTTATGAACAAAATTGTTCTATAGTGTCTTCAGTTTGCATCTCCCTTAAAGATTCCTGAATAACACTTTTGTGTTCTGCTTGCTATAGTGTATCATAGGATTGCACCCCAGACCCCTACTCCGTTCTCCTCTGCTCTTCAGGGGTGGTGGTAGTGAGGTCCGTACCATCAATTCTGTACATTGAACAGATTAGGCTCCACTGCAGGCACCTAGAATCACCAGTGAATGCATGTTGGGCCATGTTTTTGGAATCCAATGACCCCATCCTCCCAGCTATTCCTATCTACTTTTATTATCCCACTACATTGGAAAAATTTATTGGAGGATATTCCAAGTTGTGAATGAATCAAAACAGATATCTAAAAGGTATCCTACGCTCTATGTTGCCCATGGCAATTCAGTCCTTTGTCTTCCAACTTACTATGTTAATTTCTTCAGCTCTTCTTGAAAACTACCTAAACAACACCCTCCTGCGGGAAAGATGGGCTTCATTACAAAATAAAGCTGTTCAGCCAACCAACATATTTACAGGCTTCCCCATCCGTAGCCATTAAGCTCTTCTGAATCATTACTGTAGTTCAATGAAGAGCATCACATACAGTTTGAAAGGGACCACTGCTACTTACTACCTCAGTCCGCCACCATTGAACTCCAAATAGAGGCTGCACGGTTGAATATTAAAAGAGCATGTTGGGAATGTCTAGCGTTCCTCTCATTCATACCTCATTTTAAGGCCCTTAAGGTACACCCCCAGTCTTGTTCTAGCCCATATTGATCTATCATTGACAAATCCTACCAAGGCATGTTGGCAAGCTCTGAACCAAGTACAGTATCCTGTGAAGCACAACCACTGTACTTACAGCTTGTAGATTTGCTGAACTACTGCCAGTCATTAGCATGAGAGTCTACTCCTCCTTTGTCTAGTGTGATAGCTCATTTGCTCCCTATCCAACCATAATCTTCCCCTGGGGTCTCCCAGCACCCGGAATAATCCCCCATCTAGAAACTGTAATTTCACCAGGAAAAGTAAGATACACTTGATTCCCAGGATCTGCTGCTTACGCTTTTTCTCTTTATGCTTAATTTTTTTATTGGCATTTGGAAAAAGTAAAGACATGCATTGCAAGAGATGCATAACTACAGAGCAGTGAACAGTAAAAAGGAAGGGTAAGGACGGAAAGAAAGTGGGGGGAATAAGGGTTGCTGACATTTACATCATCTGTATTATAGAGGGGGATTACAGGCGTCCGTTTAATATTACATCGTAAACCAGCGTTAATAAATAATAGTCACAAATATCATCCTGACATATAAAGGGAAGGTGCGAATATCTTGGTCATTTCGAACATGTTGTATAGGGCACAGCTCCAGATTGTGTCACTCTGTAGTGGACTTTCTTTGACCACTTCCTCATAAATAAATGTGGAGTGTAGGGATATATTTGATACATGTTATGATATAGGGAGATACAGTTGTCTGTGATCATAAGTGAGCCAAAAGTGGTTCCCAAATATCTTTCAGGCGACTTTGCTTGGGCATCAGTTCTCCGTTTTGGGCTACGCTTTCCCTCATTTCATGTCTTTTGGCCTTTAGACAACATGAGTATACTCATGGGAGGACAAAGATGTATCTGGCCTTCATTAGTATGTAGTTACTATCCATGTAGGCCAGCACTTGATGCAATTATACTTCTTGATGGAGTGCTTGAGCCAGCCTATGGGAAATTGCTTTGTTCCTCCTTCAAGTGGTGAAACTCTGAGAAGGATTATTTTTTGGGAAAGTTTGTCATATCCAGTTCTCCACACATGTCCAACATCCATATTTTCTGCTCTCATAGTGTACCCAGCCCACTTGATCTTCCCTAAGAATTCTACAGTCTTCTATCAGCATGCTAATCCTCTCACTCAGTGAGGGAATTTGTCCTATCAGTTTCATCAACAGATCCTGTGTTCCAGAAATATGTCAGCAAACCAAAGGCTTGGTTTTAGATTGGTTCTGTAATAGTCAATATTGTTATTGCATGCCGTAATTGAATTAGGGTTTCCCTTTCTTTGATTCATGCCTCCAGATTTGTCATATTTGTGTGTAGGCACCTACAACTGTTTGTAGGCAAACTAACAAAATGGATGCACCCTGCCCTCTGGTTTAACTGTACAAATCTAGGATGCAGGCCTTCTCTCCCTGTTTCGGGCCTTCAAGAAAAGGTTATGTTTCTGTCAAATTGAATGTTACCACTGGTTGACCCTTAGCTCAATGCAATTTTCACCTGAATGGTAAGGATGCCCTCTGTTCTGGTATAAGCACCAAATGCAAATGAGGGGTTTCGCAATCTGCAATGTGATGTAAACTCGATCCATCTACATAGAGACCCTTAAGTCCATATCTGTGTATCTTCTACTCTGCTTAATAATTGTGCAACATTGGTTAGCCTGACCATGGGCCTGATCTCTTATACAGCTTCATAGCACAGTTCTCTTGAAGCCACACTGGGCCTCAATGTTTAGGCCAATTACAACTCAGGGCCAAACCCATTGCACAAGGTCTTATAAATAGGTCTGAAATCCAAGTTCTTTGTATGCTTTTTGCTGTTTTACTCTCTAGGCCCATATCAATACTTGGAAGCTTCCATCTTAATGAATGAATATCATTTTGTCTGACATCAGATGGGTGTGGACTGCTCTTAAAACACCTTTATTTTCCCCCATTCGCCCCATCAATTAATTCTACTTCCACCAGTACAAAATCACTGTCCTTGTTCATTGATGTCCAAGGTGTGTAATGGTACTTCTAACTACAGATGTCTCACCCTTTGAATATTCCACAGATGGCAGGCTGGATTCAGAAAATCTATATCAATACTCCTGCTTGTCAGTAGATGGTGTTGTGCGGCTTTGTAGCAACATTGTGCCACTCTGACATGCAGAGCTGAATATAAGGACCACCCATTTCCACCAACGCCAGTTCCTTTCTTTTGGTAGAACCAGAGCTACCAATCTTTTTACCAGACTGTTTTTGCTCAAAAAGTACTTATTGTATTCAGTGTGCAAAGGAAATGTCAGTCCTAAAACACAGAGTTCAAAGCTTGTAGGGACTTTTGCAAGCAAATATCTGTGGCATTTCCCCACCAGATTTGTCTTTGGTGCTTGGAGTTGTAACACGACTCCGAGAACCGTAGTGACTGCTCCTTGATGTACCCGGATGCCATTTAGGACCGTGAGGTCAAGGTGTACATCACCAAGTACTGGAAGACTTCTTGTCTGTACTGTTCAACGATCAAGATAAGGTCCTATTTCTGAACCCAAAGCCATTCTCGTGGCAGATCTTGGTCGTGGTCAGAGTCCTCAGGCAAGTCAGTCATAATGCTTTATTCAGCTTATATAGCCATAAAACGACAGAGCACAAACTTATAGGGAATGCATTACATTTCATACGATAAAATATAAAAATTCATTAAAAAGTGCATTCACATCGAAGCCAGTCCCACAATCTACCCTAATTAACAGTACTTCTTCTTAAAGGTAAGTTACCCTTTAATAACACTAATAGCACAGAAAATCTCTGGTGAATCAAGATTCAACAAACATCTAAAACCTTTCTGGTGTGAATTACAATTGCACAAACGCAGGAGTGGAAGTAAAAAAAACTTGACCTTATTATAAAGTGCCCAAAAAAAGTGCAATTTGCCTTTTCTAGAAATGTTGTCACAAGGGCAGATGGGGAGATTCTTAAACCTTTCCTCTTGGAAAGGTCCCCTAACTGAGTCTAGTTAGATAAAACCTATGTTTTGTGTTTTCTGTATACTAAAGGTAACATTTCATCTCAAGGCTAAGTGCTAAGGTGTGATAATTTGCAAGAGAGCTAAGCTGAGTGGCTTGTTGCCTATGTTTAAGCAGGGCCTGTTCAAAGAAGGCAGACTTTATCTGGGCTCTAGCAGAGCTGTACATTTGAGCATGGTCGTAGAAAAACTTTATGGCTCCCAGCCTACTAAAAGTATGCTTAGTGTACCCAAGCCAAGGAATGGATTCAGAATTATCCAAGGTCAGACAGTCTTGGAGAATGTTTTTGGAAAATTCAAATGCGGAGGTTTTCCAAATTTTTAGCCGTAATATTAATGGTGCCAAACCCATGGTGTCACCTATAAAATGTAATCCCACTTCCTAATGACAAAAAGAAGTTGGGGCTCCCTGCTGATCATCAAAAGTCTTCAAAAGGAAGCTTTTCTCTGAAATTAGAAGTCTAGAGTAATCACAGTACCCTAAATTCCAGCCCCTTTGTTGCAATTGAGAAGCACTTAATTGTATATAAAGTAATAATTTTTTCTTCAAAAGGTCTGGAGCCTAGCTTGGCCACAAAGTGAAAAATTGCTTCCATGACTCCTATTTTTTTGTTGTACCTTCAACACCAATAGGGAGTCCCAATTTAATGTGTGCCAAAAGGGAGTCCCAGGTAACAGAAACTCTCTACTTTGGAGATTGGGGCTCCATGAATAAAAAAGGTTTTCGATTTATTTTTTTGTTGCCCATATACCATTGTAAAAGACTTCAGGTGATTAATCTTCAAGTCTAAGGATGACATAAACTCCACAAAGACGTCCAAGGCTTTCTGTAGACTGATTGCAGTCCTTGCCAGCAGGACCGCTTCATCTGTATAGAGGAGAGGGGGATAAAATGGGTGCCTGCCCTCGGGAAATCCAATTTCTTCTGAAGTAAGTGGGCTTCTAAGCCATTTATATAAATGAGAAACAGGAACGGGCTAAGATTTAACCCTGTTGTACACCTTGGGCTATGCCTGCTAAACAAAGTTCCTTAAATCCTGGTTGCGAGGCATTGCATGTGTCCGCATAGAATATGCACTACGCAGCTGAAGTGATGCGTTGATTCCGAGATGTGGCGTAGCTGCAGTACGAGGTCCTGTTGCATGCTCATCAACAGTGCTTTCAATGCGAAGTCTGGCGTCTGAGATGTGGCACTTCAGATGAGTTGCGAGGCTGCGTTGCAGAGGTCGTCTGCGTCAGGGCTGCCATCGGCGAGACATGTGTGGACCTAGATAAGGGATGCGCCGCACCCTTGGGGCGATGAATCGATAGTGAGGGCTGCAAGGGTGATGCGAGTCTCACTGATAGGTTCAATCCACGCAGCAGCTCGTGATGCATTGGATCTGCACGGAGATTTGTTGGTTCCGCTGGCAAGCACCTTAGGCCCACTTCCATGGGCCTAGTCTAGGACTAGGGTAGCACCGCTTGGGAGGGTAGAATCATAGTTAGCAGAATACAGGTTCAGGGTGCAAGGTTGTTGTAAGCCTGTTATATGCCTTAGGCTTCAGATCAGGAGGCCAGCCAGCTACCCCTTGGAGTCACTCTGGGTCCTGGGCTCAAGAGATGCCACTCCAGTCCTTCTCAACCAGGCATCAGGTCTGCACATCAGGACAGCAGTCCAACAGAGCGGCCGTCCTTCAGCAACCCAGCAGTCCTGCTTCCTGTCACAGTACCAGGAGACTCAAAAGTGTACTGAAGTGGTGGTGTCTTAGGTCCCTCTTTCATACACAGTTATGCCTTTGCAGTGGGGAGAAGGTTCTAGAGGCATGTCTTTTAATTGCATAGATGCCCTTCCTTCCCAAGCTCCAGACTAACTACAGAGGGTATACAGCCCTTAGTAGGAGACCGGACACAGCTTATTCGGGTGTAAGTGTGCCTGGGCACAGCTCTTTCCTCCCATCCTATCAGTGATGGCCCACTCAGTCAAACCTAAGTTCCCATTGTGTGTGGCTATCTAGGAGGAATACACAAAGCCCAACTGCCAACTACACCCAGTCATCTGACCAGAGACCAACTGCAGGCATCAAATGGCCAAGACCAGAAAAAATGTCAACTCACAGAAAGTGGCATTTTCAGGATTGCAATTTAAAATCCAATTTACCATGAATTAAGATATTGAATTAGGGTTACAGATACACCAAACATGAACCAGTTATCTCTTCCTATTTGGAAATTACACTTCTAAAAGGTAATAAGGCAATTTAAGATGTTTTCACTTACAGGACATGTAAAACTTAAAAGTTCATGTCAAACTTTTTAGACAGACTGCACCCTTCCCTTGGAACTGTCTAGGGCCTGCTCTATGGAGTGATTTATATGTATTCAAAAGGAAGATTTAGGCATGGCAAAAGGTTTGTGTTGCCAGGTCAACATGGCAGGTTAAAACTGCACACACATGTTCTGAAGTGGCAGGCCTGAGACATGTTTAAAGAGCTACCTAAACGGGTGGCACAATCAGTGCTGTAGGTCCACTAGTAGCATTTAAATTACAGACACTGGTCACATGTAGTTCTCTCTACTAGGGGCTTATAAGTAAATTATTTATGCAAATTGGGTATAAGTCAATGTTACCTTGTTAGGGAATGGGCACTAGCACGTTAGCACTGGTTGCCGTGGTAAAGTTCACAAAGTCCTACGGCTAGCAAATATTACGTCAGGAAACACAGGAGATCTGAAGGCAAATAATTAGGGGGAAACCATGCCAAGAATGCTAGGTCTAACACCCGTCTCCCCCAGCTAAAGCCTTAGCAGTTTTCTTCACCAAGGCGGAAGAACCTAGAGAGACCATCAGCATTGGCGTTGTCTGTTCCAGGATGGTGTTCCACCTTAAAGTCCATTCCCTGAAGGGAGATGGACCACCTCAACAGTTTAAGATTCTCACCTCTCATCTTAATTAACCATATCAGGGTCCAGTTGTCTGTTTCAACCCAGAAGTGAGCACCAAACAGGTATGGTCTCCGCTTCTTTAGTGCCCAGACCATAGCAAAGCCATCCCTCTTTATTGCACTCCACCTCTGTTTCCAGGGACGTATCCCCCTACTGATGAAGGCTACAGGTTGATCCAGTCTCTTTGTTTAGCTGCAAGAGCATGGCCCCTATGCCATGCTCTGAGGCATCTGTCTACGCACTTAATTATTGTGCGAAGTCAGGGGCTTGAACACGGGTGCTGCGCACACAGCCTCCTTCAGGGTGTTGAAAGCGGTCTTGGAACGCCTTGGTCACCTGATGTGGCTGCATCTTGGATGTCAGCTCTGTCAAGGGTGCAACAATGGTTCCACACCCCATGACAAATCTGTAGTAGCTGGTGAGGCCTAAGGAGGCTCTCACCTCTGTCTGAGTCTTGAGGGCGGGGGGTGGGGGGGTTCAATCCTGGCCCGGAGGGTCTGCACTTTGCCTCCTCCCACTTGGTCACTTGGTGACCTAAGTAGACCGCTGACTCCTGCACCTGCCCTGTCTGCCATTTATTGACATTGATTGTCAGTCCTGCTCTCTGCAGAGCCTGAAGCACTTCTCTGAGGTGGCACAGGTGGTCCTCCCAGCTAAAACCTAAAGACTGTAATGTTTTCCAAATAGGCAGGACTGAACTTATCCAGCCCAGAAAAGACCTGATTGACTCACCTCTGTCAGGTGGCAGGTTCAGTCCTCAACCTGAAGGCCATCACCCAGAACTGAAAGTGTCCTTCTGGGCTAGAGAACGCAGACCCATCTTTGGCCTCCTTTGTCATGGGAATCTGCCCGTATACAGACATTAAGGCAAACGTGCTGGCGAACTTGGCAGCTCCTAGCTGATCTATGAGCTCATCAGCCCTGGGGATGGGGTATGCGTCAGTCTTGGTCACTGCATTGAGCCCACAGGAGCCTACACAGAATCTAAATTCTGGATTGACCCCTGGAGGGGCGGCCTTGGGTACCAACACCACTAGGCTGGACCTAGGGCTGTTCAAGTGCTCAATAACCCCTAACACCAGCATCTTGGAGACCGCCTTAATGCTGGCTCTCATCTTATCAGATAACCTGTAAATGTTACTCCTCAAAGGCGCTGTTCCCAGTGTCAATATCCTGGGTACACAATGTAGTGAGCCCTTGTGTAAGAGAGAAGAAGGAGGCGAATGGTCCTAACAACTGACAGTAGTCACTCTGTTGTTCTAGGGTCAGTGATGGAGAGAGGCTGACACCCTCCACAGACCCATCCTGCTCCTTGGAAGAAAGGAGTTTGGGGAGAGGTTGACTCTCCTCTTCCACTCAATCCTCTGTGATTAGGAGCATGGCTAACTCAGAACTCTCAAAGTGGAGCTTGAGGCGATAGACATGTAGGACCCTTAAAGGGTATCTGGGAGTCTTCGGGTCCACCAAATAGGTGACATCGCTCTTGCTCTCCTTCACCTCTGAAGACCCACACTAGGGTCCTGTAGGGTGCTGGGCTCCACATGCTCCATAACCCAATTTTTTGGGACTAGCTGAATCTCGAACAGAGTGGCATTCTCATTATAATGCCAATTCATGTCCTGGCACCTGGGCCATTCTTTCAGGCTCCTGGCTGACTTCTATAATTGCCTGCATTTGCTTCCAGAAGAGTTTAATCTGGTTAAGGAGTACCAGCATGTGGCTGACTACATCCTGGGGGGCCTTCCTGTGCGCTTGTTGAGATCCTCTTACGGGATGCCTGTACAGAAGTTAAAAGGGTTGTAAGCAAACCTACTTTTGCGGTCCCTCCCTGTAGGAGCTTCAAAGGCATGGCTGGAGGACGACCCACTTCCTTTTTTTAATGTATTTTTTATTTATTTATTCTTTTTGTGTCCTCATATCACTAATGTGTGCAAAACCAGGCCTTTCCGTACAACCTGTCCCAACCTCAGGCCCTGCCAATCCAGTCATACCAGTTTCATGGTTACTGGTTTCACGCAGGAGAAATCATAGGACACTTCCTTAAGACATTGCTGTTCCACACCATCTTTGGAAATCATCCCATATCCTACTACGAAAGCCTCCCCCCCCCCCAAACACTCCCATCTCCAGAGCTGGTGTCCATTTTGTACATACTTCTGATTGCCTGGAGCCAATCAAGCCCCTTGGGAGGGAGGGGATTCGTCCAGCGCTTACAGATCTCTCTTCTGGCTAAAAGCATCAAATAAATCAGAAGGGCCCTCCTCCCTCTCGATAGAGGCTGACTGGGGCGGTTTTCCAGCCCCATCAATACAGTGTTAAACTCAGCGTTATATTTGTCCCAAAAATTTTGTTAACGACTTTCTCGACATCCTGCCAATAGACCTGTAGTTCTGGGCACTTAAACATATGTTGGTTGGCTGCTCTTAGCAGACCTCGTCTACAGCTTCTTGGTATTGGTTCTTTTACAAACTTAGCTATCTTCTGGGGTGTCCAGTAAAGCCTATTGATAGTAAAAAAATGATTCTGTTTCAGATTCGCGGGTTTAACCCTAAGTACAAACGTTTTAAGGAAAGTTGCCAGATTGCTTGTAGAGCACTCAGTGGAATAATTCCTTCCCACACCAAGTATGGTGCCTTCAGCTTTCTGTCTTAGGCATCAAGTAGAGTCCAATACCAGTGTGCAACTTTCTTTTTTCTGGGGGCCCCATCCTGCTGGTTTGAGTCTAATTCCCAAACCCCCCCCCCCCCAATCTCCTGTGCATTGGCTGCCACCCAAGATGACAGGTGGAGGAACTTGAATCTTGAAATGGAGTTACCAGTCTTCGCCGCTAACACTTCCCAGGGCAACACACCCTGCACTGTCAGGAGATCCTCCCATACTTCAATACACACCCTCCTTAATGGGAGACTCATCCCATCTTTGAGACACTTAGGCGTACCTGGTGAATCCCAAATTGGGGAGAAATCTGAAAAATAACCCATGCAAAGAATCCTTATTACTCCCAGCCAGAGAGTAGGTGCTGCCTTTAAAATCTTCAACCATACATTTTTATAGTTGCTTTTTTTTTTTTTTTTACATTTTTAAAGAACATCCTCGTCCCAAACTTATACAAAAAACCTCTATAACCCCACTCCCTTACTATCTCTACCAACAAACCTCCCCCTATATTAGGGACCCCGGTTTACCTAGAAGCGCTCTACAGTTTTTAAACTGGAAAGCCATACAATATCATTTTAGATCTGGAAGAGCCAGTCCACCCTTTTCAATCTTACGCCTCAATTTGCTCCCTTTAATGCCCAAATAAAACTGAAATTTTTCCCTGTATCTTATCAATTACGATTTTGGGGAATGTCAAGGGGATGCAATTTAAAAGGTACGTCAATTTGGGGAGTATCACCATTTTAATCATGTTAACTCTCCCATATATAGTCTAGGGGAGATTCTTCCATCATACTAATGATGATTCAAACTCCTTTGCTACCCTCTCCAGATTGTACTGGGGTATTGCCTCCAATGACTTTAACACCATCACTGCTGATGGTTTTCCCCTCCTGTGCTGGCCCGATTTATTCCCATTGTTCATGACGAGCTCAGCTCGTCATGAGCACACGAGAGGTGTACCTCATGACGAGCTGAGTTTGTCATGAGCATCGAAGGGGTTAAGATACATATACCTAAATACCTAAGCTCATCCTGTTCTTCCCCCCTCCAACTCGGAACATTCCAACACATTACCCTAGACTTCAGGTTGTTTACCAAATATCCAGATAGTGCCCCATATTCTTTCACCAAAACTTCCACCGTTGGAATGGTTCGAGCCGGGCCGAAGTAAATATTGTGAGATCATCCGCATACAATGCAACTTTATTTTTGTAAGTGCCTGAGCTAAAAGGAATGACCTGATCATCTTGCTGCAGTAGCTGATGGATCAATATAAATATCCAACAACAGTGGGGAGATAGGACAGGACTGCTGAGTGCCCCTGGTGTCACAAAAACTTCTTGTTAGGGAGCTATTGAGAAGGATCCTAGCTGTTGAGTGCTCATATAAAGCTTTTAATGTTGAGATAAAACAAGGCCCTAAACCAATTATCGCCAGAACTTCCCACAGGTAAGCCCAGCAAACACAGTCAAAAGCCTTCGCTGTGTCCAATGTAACTTATTAGGGTGAGAACCTCCCCTCTTAAAACATTTTCACACTATTAATCTCTAAGGGAGAAACTTGGCTATGTTTATCTTTCTCTTCAGCCTATGAGATTACTTGGGAAAAGGTAAGGGTCTGAATCCCACCTGCCTAATGAACTTACTCACCCTTAATGGCCTATCCCTCCAGCATACTCACTCATACACCTGGAGGGGAACCGTCCCTCCCCTGAAGGTTAAACACACACTCTTTTCCTTCATCGCCCTGCCTTTTTACATTAATTTCTTGGTATTGGGGAAGGGAGAAAAACAGGCATGACATTATTGTCTTACAGGTGACCTTCCTGCAGTCTATTTAGTCCCTGGCTAGCCTTTATACAGTTTCTTTACCATACTCCCAAGCCTCTCGTCACTCTAAAAAAAACAAGCATTGGCATAGCCAATAGGTCTCGATTTTGGGACCTTATAAGTATTTAGGTATGCAGCACAATATCCTTGGTGCAACAACATCAACTGTTGGCTAAACACGTATAAGGTCTCAAAGGCGAGACCTATTGGCTATGCCATTGCTTGTTTTCTCTATCCTCATCTGCCTTCTCATGCTCTCTTCACTTGCTGTCCTCATTTCCAACATTGAGAAATCAAATAAAAAAAAAAGTGAAATTGCTTGCATAGCATTCATTATGGAAAAGCACACTTTAAAAGCAATGTGTTAAAAGTAAAACAGATACTTCTGGACAAGAAAAAGCGTTCCCAATGTCCCTAAAATGTCACTTTCCAAATGAAGCATTTCAGATCAAACCTCATGTGTTTGTAACGGCGTCCTGAACATCTCTCCCATATCTATGAAAAAAAGCGCACTGATTCCGTTAAGTGGGAGCTCTTCTTCTGCAGCATAGAAGTGGCCGGCTGCCAACCTGTCAGTGGGCAAAGTTTGAATGGAATCTGAACATAATGCTAGGGTTCATATTTGGATTCAAAATCTTCACCAAGCGCCTAGTATTGCCACGTGGCACAAGCAGAAAAGCTCAAATGTAATTTAAGTCTACTTTTATTAATTAGATCCTATTAAAGTTAAAGTTACTATTGATGATATTCACGCCATAAATATTTCCCCACCTCGACACCTCAGCTTCGTTCTTGCTGAGTTGCACAGAATGTTTCCATGTTGAGTTGGCAACCAGACAAGTGCCTTGGGATGTTAAAGTTGGAGAGCGCGCAATATAAGAATTATGATCACATGTGTACCGCCCGCATCCACAGTACACTTCATGTGCCCCAAAAGAGGTATAGGGATAGGGATGCGCAAGCTGGAAGCCTGTTTCACAAAATGACAGCGAGCCTGACCCTGTTTTTCACAGTACGAAGGCCAAGTAAAGAAAAGAACCATTTTAAAAGTATGTCAAGCACTGTGACTGAAAAAGCTTATTATCCACCAAGCGTTCTTATTCGTACATTGTACCGTGTTGTGGTACATGCAACGTGTAAAATAACATACTAAATGAATCACGCCTTGCAGAAGGACGGGTGGAATCACATAAAAGTATTACTGTCACGGTTATAGGAGTTTGTTTTTTCACTTGTGTGATAATATTATATGTTTTTTTTTTAATGTTATGTTCCAAATAATAAATTGAGGCGGGTGCCTGCCTAGCTGCATTTGTCCCAGACAATCAGTGCAGGAGTACAAGGAAAGAAGAAACGCAGGCAGAGAGGGAGGGCGAAGGGCTAGGTGACGAGGAGGAGGAGAGAGGAAGGAGAGTGAAGTGGAGAGCAGAAGCGAGAACCGATAGGCAGAAGATGAAAGAACGGAGCAAAAAGAAGGCAAAGAGGGCAGGTAGAAAGCAAAGGAGAGTTAAAGTGTGACAGAGGGCAGAAAAGGCAGAGAGGAAAGGAAGGGTGGCAGGAGCGAAAAGAGCTGAAGAACAAACATGGCGAGGCAAGCGGCGGGCATAGAAAGGGAGAAGAGAGGAGATGAAGTAGACGGGAAAGACGTGACGGGTCAAGATAAGAAAAGAACGAAGAAAAGATTATGAAAGATAATGAGCGCAACTCTGCTGCTAATGTGCATGCTACATTTCAAAACAGGAGCCCTGAAAAAACACAAATAAAACTAATTGTGGGATAATAAACTTTCACAAGCATTTGCTGCGTAGCCGTGAAAGTGACACGGCCGCGCGGCCCGTGAAAGTGATCGCAATCACGATCTAAGACAGATGGCGCCTGCGCGCGTGCACGCTCACGTCAACTCAAGCGCTAGACCTCCAAAAGCCTGTGGCAGCACTTAGAAAACCCACACACTAAAAGTCTTGCCAGATCAGCGCATGCGCTGGGTGAGGCGAGACCTAAAAATACCATGGTTACGTGAATGCCACTTACCAATGTCGAAAAGTCTGGCACGCAAGCAGAGGTCAGAATGTCAGCAGAACATCCCTCCATTTGGTGCTCCTTCTATGTCTGCCGGGGTCACTGATGAATGCCTGAATCTCAAATAAAATTGGTTAACAGGATTGCTCTTCGAGGGTGAAAATCATGCTCCTTGTTGTCATGCCATCTGCAGTTTATTCTCCATACCTGCTTTCTCGTTCTTGACAATAAGAAAACAACCTTCTCAACAGGCTCGTAGCTAGGCACTCTGCCCGTGGCTGTCCCTGCCTCTTACCGCCGCACGCCGCGCTTTGAGGGGGAAGGGCTCTGATTTGTCATGCCAACTCTGTGACTTAGACACACAGAGACCAAAGAGCTTGGCACTGCCTACATTTTGTAGATTTCAGTCCCATCAGAGGTGGGAGAAACATATCAAACTTGTAGCCCAGTTATTGAAGTTGAACCTGGCCATATGTAATTGTCCTGAGAGTGTTCTGTGTTACAGGCAAGAGTTAGCGTCTTATATGATATTAACACATTCACTGGCAAAAAGGTGAGTTCATTTTGACCAAAAATTTATTTTTGGAATAATATTTTTTTGTTTTGGTTGGTGCCAACCCTAAAGTTCCTTCTCAATTCTGTTTGCAATTTGTGTCTGACATCTTTACTCCACTGTAGTCAGGATATATTATGGTTTGTCATAGAGGAATCTGTAAGCTTACTTGTTATATCGATTTCAAAATTGTTGTGTTGGTCATGCAGGAGAACACACGAGCTACAACAAAAACATGAGAATGAAATGAAAGAGACGCAAGCTAAGCTGCAAGAGATGATGAGCCAGTATGAAGCAGAGATCCAGGTATTAAAATCTCAGCTTCTCAAAGGAGTGACAGAGACTTCCCCCAGTGCCACAGCTGAGACGTCCCACATTGCTACCACAGCGGCAAACGGCAGGAGAAATTCCTTAGAATCGGTTTGCTCTGATTTATTCCTGTCTGGAGTCAAATCTATCTCCGTGGACGGGAACGAAGCAGATTTCTCAGACCATGCCTCTGTGGGGTCTGTCTCCAGTCAACCAGACAAGTTTGAGCCACTGGTAAGAGACGTTAAATTATGTCAGTTATAGAAGGTTATGGAAATGCACTTTTATTTGTTTTGGAACTTGTAAAGCTCAACTTAAGATGCGAGCCACAGGGAATATTGTGTGTAAATGCAAATGTTGTCATGCAAAGCACTATTAAATTCTCCATTATGAGAATATTAACCAAATTCTTAAGCAACGCAAAGCCTCTGTGCGGAATCTTATAAAAACTTAAAAGAATAACTCGTTGCCTATTGTGTGTTTCAGCACATTTTCTTTATTTTTATTGTTAAGTTAAACTTAACCTTAAAACTAATTTTCTGAAACTTTTTCAAATATTTTTAAATATAAAAGGTAGGGACTTGTGCTGATTGGCAATCTAGCCTAATTGAAAGAAGAAAAATGGTCTGCTATTTTTAAAGCGACTGCGGTGATCATGGTATTCAAATCGGACAGCTCAAGTAGTCAATAGGCAGCTATATCTTACGGTCTATTCAGTTCTGATCCCTGACACAGCACTCTGCCTCCTTCCTTCTGTTTGTTTCACTGGGTTTTACAGTCAGCTTGCTATATAATTCAACACCATTATTTTTCACTTGTGTGTTTCTCCACAAACTTTCTTGTTTGTTAAGTATTATTCTTGTGGTAAGCCAAAATAGTAAAAGGCGCTTATGGTCTCTATTTCTATTGCCTTCTGTGCAGTTTCTAATTTGTCAAAAATACCCAGCAATCATTTGAGATTCACCTCAGAGATGTGAAAGAACATTCTATTGTCTAACTGAATCATTAGTCGTTGCTTTTTCAGCATTAGATTTTTCATGAATTTACATGCTTGGATTATTCGCCTTGCCAAAGTAGGACTCCTCAGTAGTCAGTGCTAATATGCTATTTATGTAGATGCTCCATAACATTGTAAACAGCTGCAGGCCAAATGTAGTCAGTCTTCCTCATTATGCGAGCAGAACTCTGATCATTCAAGTGGATAGACACTGCGCTCAACTTCCCGAGTGGTATGAACTCCTGATTCATATGGTTACTTCTTCCCACAAAATCCACACCTCTTAAATTTCTACAGGCGCCACACAGGATCCAGAAGTTGCACCTTTGCCTCTCCTTCACCGAAAGGTGGCACCACAACTCCTTCTCGGTTCCCCAAACCACCCTGGACATGACTGCATTGAGTTGTACAAGGTCCCACCCTGGTTCACCAATATTGGTTCTGTTTTTTCTCTCTCCCTTTGAAGTGGATTCAGTGATTCTTTTTTGGGAAAATTTCCCATGACGTTCTGGTTTTGCAGTGTAAAATAGGAAATGCATTTTATGAAGTTGTCATCCTTCAAACCGTACCACTCTTGTGGTAAGCAGATGCTGCTCCTAAATCCGCATTATTCTATTGATGGTATCTGAGCAGCAAGCATGACTCAAAGACATGCAATGCGACTGCATGCATGTTAAGGTCTTCGAGAAGCAGGAATATAAACTTTCAGTGGCGCGTACCCTGGATAAGCATTGGGGTAAATAGCGCCTTCCCCACACCTGGTCACCTTCCAGCTCGCCTTCGGTGGACATATTGTGACGCCAAGCCTCCTCTGGGAATAGAGTGAGGTCATCCCAGATACTGCATGTCAGTCTTAAGTCACCACTAACCTGTAGCTCTGAATGTTGCTGCGGGAAAGCCATCACACCCACCATTCTCTTTCCCTGTCGGCAGTGCTGAACCTGTTCTAGCCTGCACTCAGCACTGACGGGAAAAGGGTGATTGGGAAGAGGTATTTGGGAGAAGGCATAGAAGCGGCGTTGTTGGTTTGTAGTTACACAGGTGGTCTCATTGTCATATCAAGGTTCGTTCGTATATTCTGTAGTCTGTTTGAAATAAAAACACAATACTAGTTACTCTCTCTTTTTAAACCATCTTAAAGTACACAACGTTTTTTTCCCATTTACCTGGATTTCACATGAAAGGTAACACAGGAGACATACACAAGATTTACTCTCGTAACTGATGTGCTATGATAAACATTCACTACATCAGTGTCACAGTACCTTTATCTTTCTAGAGCCAAAATAATCATCGAGTCTGGTCTTGATTTGATGTCCTTCAGGAGGCATTAATGCATCACAATTTGGGACACCGATTAGAAAGAAAGGTTCATGCAGGATTTGCATACAGAGGCCCGTAGAGACTGTGGGTACAGCACAGCTTTGAGGGAGTGACAGAACACCAGTACATAGGTGCAGGGGGTGTGATAGGGGTCCTTCTGATCGATACTTCTAACCGCAGATTCCTTTCCTTGAGAATAATTCCCAGGCATCATTCTGGACGTGGAAACCTTCAGAAGAGTTCTCCTGCACACCACTAGGTGGTGCATTGCAGCTCTGAGCCAATGCTGTTCTGCTCCGGAAATGACTGGTGGAGCCACAGATACAGGACATCCAAGTGTACGGACAAGAGTTCCATTCCTTTCTTTCCACAATCTGGTAAAAATCCAGGGAGAAACTCCAGATCAGAATATGGAGTTTCTTCTGGGTTTTGACCAGATTTTTTCTATGAAAATTTATTTGGTGTGCAGGGGAAATGTCACACCCAAAACCACACGTTTCGAACCATCAAGGGACTGTCACAAACATATGTCTGTGGTGGACCCTCACAAAGTCTGTTTGAAGTGCCTGGGGTCAGACCATGACTCCAAGGCCTACACTGACTCCTCCCAGATAACCCAGAAGGCCATATGTAGGGGAGTAGGATCTGCTCTTATGGTTACCCCCACTTGTTGCTGATGTTTCACTGTTTTTCGACTTTAGTCTGGCTGGGGCCCTGCTAACCAGGACCCCCAGACTAGCTGCTTCCTCTCTAAATTGATTTCAAGTAATTTAGGTACACTCCAGTTTGGTTACTGGGGTACCTTTATGAGTCCCTAGTATATGGTACTTTAGGTACCAAGGGCATAGGTACCACAGAGGTCTACCAGGGGCTGCAGCGTGTATTATGCCATCCCTGGGAAGCCTTCCAAAATGACACCACTGGATTGCTACTGCAGCCTGGGTAAGATGGTGCATGCACCCCTTACTTAGATATAGGTTACTTATATCTACCCTAAATCACTACACATATAAACCTATTAGTCACCCCTATGGCAGGCCTTATCACTCCTGAAGGCAGGGTACTGAGTTTTGTGTGAGAGGGTGCCCATGCATGAGCAGGGCCCCTCTGCAGCCTGGCACCATCCCAGCTCAGAACCTGGCTACATGCAAATTAGTCTGTTCCTGTCCCAGTGCATGATGGGAACAGGGCAAACCAAACTACCAAGCCAATTCTTATACTGGGAAGGAAACAAGCTTCCGGGGACCGGTTTCTGGCATTTCAGCCGTCGTCGGCCCGGCTTGCTTGAATCCTGATGGTGCAATGAGCAAGGGACTCACATCTGAGTATACCCTTCCACGCTCATGGTGGACAAAATGATTCAGAAAAGGGGGTGGTGATGAACAGAGTGTCTGAATTAAGCAGACCACTCTTACCCAGTCCAAAGATCAGGGCTTGATCCATCACCGTTTTTTAGCTCACTGCACCATCCCAGCTCAGAACGTGGCTACATGCAAATTAGTCTGTTCCTGTCCCAGTGCATGATGGGAACAGGGCAAACCAAACTACCAAGCCAATTCTTATACTGGGAAGGAAACAAGCTTCCGGGGACCGGTTTCTGGCATTTCAGCCGTCGTCGGCCCGGCTTGCTTGAATCCTGATGGTGCAATGAGCAAGGGACTCACATCTGAGTATACCCTTCCACGTTTATGGTGGACAAAATGATTCAGAAAAGGGGGTGGTGATGAACAGAGTGTCTGAATTAAGCAGACCACTCTTACCCAGTCCAAAGATCAGGGCTTGATCCATCACCGTTTTTTAGCTCACTACACCATCCCAGCTCAGAACCTAGCTACATGCAAATTAGTCTGTTCCTGTCCCAGTGCATGATGGGAACAGGGCAAACCAAACTACCAAGCCAATTCTTATACTGGGAAGGAAACAAGCTTCCGGGGACCGGTTTCTGGCATTTCAGCCGTCGTCGGCCCGGCTTGCTTGAATCCTGATGGTGCAATGAGCAAGGGACTCACATCTGAGTATACCCTTCCACGCTTATGGTGGACAAAATGATTCAGAAAAGGGGGTGGTGATGAACAGAGTGTCTGAATTAAGCAGACCACTCTTACCCGGTCCAAAGATCAGGGCTTGATCCATCACCGTTTTTTTGCTCACTGCACCATCTCAGCTCAGAACCTGGCTACATGCAAATTAGTCTGTTCCTGTCCCAGTGCATGATGGGAACAGGGCAAACCAAACTACCAAGCCAATTCTTATACTGGGAAGGAAACAAGCTTCCGGGGACCGGTTTCTGGCATTTCAGCCGTCGTCGGCCCGGCTTGCTTGAATCCTGATGGTGCAATGAGCAAGGGACTCACATCTGAGTATACCCTTCCACGCTTATGGTGGACAAAATGATTCAGAACAGGGGGTGGTGATGAACAGAGTGTCTGAATTAAGCAGACCACTCTTACCCAGTCCAAAGATCAGGGCTTGATCCATCACCGTTTTTTAGCTCACTGCACCATCCCAGCTCAGAACCTGGCTACATGCAAATTAGTCTGTTCCTGTCCCAGTGCATGATGGGAACAGGGCAAACCAAACTACCAAGCCAATTCTTATACTGGGAAGGAAACAAGCTTCGGGGGACCGGTTTCGGGCATTTCAGCCGTCGTCGGCCCGGCTTGCTTGAATCCTGATGGTGCAATGAGCAAGGGACTCACATCTGAGTATACCCTTCCACGCTTATGGTGGACAAAATGATTCAGAAAAGGGGGTGGTGATGAACAGAGTGTCTGAATTAAGCAGACCACTCTTACCCAGTCCAAAGATCAGGGCTTGATCCATCACCGTTTTTTAGCTCACTGCACCATCCCAGCTCAGAACCTGGCTACATGCAAATTAGTCTGTTCCTGTCCCAGTGCATGATGGGAACAGGGCAAACCAAACTACCAAGCCAATTCTTATACTGGGAAGGAAACAAGCTTCCGGGGACCGGTTTCTGGCATTTCAGCCGTCGTCGGCCCGGCTTGCTTGAATCCTGATGGTGCAATGAGCAAGGGACTCACATCTGAGTATACCCTTCCACGCTTATGGTGGACAAAATGATTCAGAAAAGGGGGTGGTGATGAACAGAGTGTCTGAATTAAGCAGACCACTCTTACCCAGTCCAAAGATCAGGGCTTGATCCATCACCGTTTTTTAGCTCACTGCACCATCCCAGCTCAGAACCTGGCTACATGCAAATTAGTCTGTTCCTGTCCCAGTGCATGATGGGAACAGGGCAAACTAAACTACCAAGCTAATTCTTATACTGGGAAGGAAACAAGCTTCCGGGGACCGGTTTCTGGCATTTCAGCCGTCGTCGGCCCGGCTTGCTTGAATCCTGATGGTGCAATGAGCAAGGGACTCACATCTGAGTATACCCTTCCACGCTTATGGTGGACAAAATGATTCAGAAAAGGGGGTGGTGATGAACAGAGTGTCTGAATTAAGCAGACCACTCTTACCCAGTCCAAAGATCAGGGCTTGATCCATCACCGTTTTTTAGCTCACTGCACCATCCCAGCTCAGAACCTGGCTACATGCAAATTAGTCTGTTCCTGTCCCAGTGCATGATGGGAACAGGGCAAACCAAACTACCAAGCCAATTCTTATACTGGGAAGGAAACAAGCTTCCGGGGACCGGTTTCTGGCATTTCAGCCGTCGTCGGCCCGGCTTGCTTGAATCCTGATGGTGCAATGAGCAAGGGACTCACATCTGAGTATACCCTTCCACGCTTATGGTGGACAAAATGATTCAGAAAAGGGGGTGGTGATGAACAGAGTGTCTGAATTAAGCAGACCACTCTTACCCAGTCCAAAGATCAGGGCTTGATCCATCACCGTTTTTTAGCTCACTGCACCATCTCAGCTCAGAACCTGGCTACATGCAAATTAGTCTGTTCCTGTCCCAGTGCATGATGGGAACAGGGCAAACCAAACTACCAAGCCAATTCTTATACTGGGAAGGAAACAAGCTTCCGGGGACCGGTTTCTGGCATTTCAGCCGTCGTCGGCCCGGCTTGCTTGAATCCTGATGGTGCAATGAGCAATGGACTCACATCTGAGTATACCCTTCCACGCTTATGGTGGACAAAATGATTCAGAACAGGGGGTGGTGATGAACAGAGTGTCTGAATTAAGCAGACCACTCTTACCCAGTCCAAAGATCAGGGCTTGATCCATCACCGTTTTTTAGCTCACTGCACCATCCCAGCTCAGAACCTGGCTACATGCAAATTAGTCTGTTCCTGTCCCAGTGCATGATGGGAACAGGGCACACCAAACTACCAAGCCAATTCTTATACTGGGAAGGAAACAAGCTTCCGGGGACCGGTTTCTGGCATTTCAGCCGTCGTCGGCCCGGCTTGCTTGAATCCTGATGGTGCAATGAGCAAGGGACTCACATCTGAGTATACCCTTCCACGCTTATGGTGGACAAAATGATTCAGAAAAGGGGGTGGTGATGAACAGAGTGTCTGAATTAAGCAGACCACTCTTACCCAGTCCAAAGATCAGGGCTTGATCCAGCACCGTTTTTTAGCTCACTGCACCATCCCAGCTCAGAACGTGGCTACATGCAAATTAGTCTGTTCCTGTCCCAGTGCATGATGGGAACAGGGCAAACCAAACTACCAAGCCAATTCTTATACTGGGAAGGAAACAAGCTTCCGGGGACCGGTTTCTGGAATTTCAGCCGTCGTCGGCCCGGCTTGCTTGAATCCTGATGGTGCAATGAGCAAGGGACTCACATCTGAGTATACCCTTCCACGCTTATGGTGGACAAAATGATTCAGAAAAGGGGGTGGTAATGAACAGAGTGTCTGAATTAAGCAGACCACTCTTACCCAGTCCAAAGATCAGGGCTTGATCCATCACCGTTTTTTAGCTCACTGCACCATCCCAGCTCAGAACCTGGCTACATGCAAATTAGTCTGTTCCTGTCCCAGTGCATGATGGGAACAGGGCAAACCAAACTACCAAGCCAATTCTTATACTGGGAAGGAAACAAGCTTCCGGGGACCGGTTTCTGGCATTTCAGCCGTCGTCGGCCCGGCTTGCTTGAATCCTGATGGTGCAATGAGCAAGGGACTCACATCTGAGTATACCCTTCCACGGTTATGGTGGACAAAATGATTCAGAAAAGGGGGTGGTGATGAACAGAGTGTCTGAATTAAGCAGACCACTCTTACCCAGTCCAAAGATCAGGGCTTGATCCATCACCGTTTTTTAGCTCACTGCACCATCTCAGCTCAGAACCTGGCTACATGCAAATTAGTCTGTTCCTGTCCCAGTGCATGATGGGAACAGGGCAAACCAAACTACCAAGCCAATTCTTATACTGGGAAGGAAACACGCTTCCGGGGACCGGTTTCTGGCATTTCAGCCGTCGTCGGCCCGGCTTGCTTGAATCCTGATGGTGCAATGAGCAAGGGACTCACATCTGAGTATACCCTTCCACGCTTATGGTGGACAAAATGATTCAAAACAGGGGGTGTTGATGAACAGAGTGTCTGAATTAAGCAGACCACTCTTACCCAGTCCAAAGATCAGGGCTTGATCCATCACCGTTTTTTAGCTCACTGCACCATCCCAGCTCAGAACCTGGCTACATGCAAATTAGTCTGTTCCTGTCCCAGTGCATGATGGGAACAGGGCAAACCAAACTACCAAGCCAATTCTTATACTGGGAAGGACACAAGCTTCCGGGGACCGGTTTCTGGCGCTTCAGCCGTCGTCGGCCCGGCTTGCTTGAATCCTGATGGTGCAATGAGCAAGGGACTCACATCTGAGTATACCCTTCCACGCTTATGGTGGACAAAATGATTCAGAAAAGGGGGTGGTGATGAACAGAGTGTCTGAATTAAGCAGACCACTCTTACCCAGTCCAAAGATCAGGGCTTGATCCATCACCGTTTTTTAGCTCACTGCACCATCCCAGCTCAGAACGTGGCTACATGCAAATTAGTCTGTTCCTGTCCCAGTGCATGATGGGAACAGGGCAAACCAAACTACCAAGCCAATTCTTATACTGGGAAGGAAACAAGCTTCCGGGGACCGGTTTCCGGCATTTCAGCCGTCGTCGGCCCGGCTTGCTTGAATCCTGATGGTGCAATGAGCAAGGGACTCACATCTGAGTATACCCTTCTACGCTTATGGTGGACAAAATGATTCAGAAAAGGGGGTGGTAATGAACAGAGTGTCTGAATTAAGCAGACCACTCTTACCCAGTCCAAAGATCAGGGCTTGATCCATCACCGTTTTTTAGCTCACTGCACCATCCCAGCTCAGAACCTGGCTACATGCAAATTAGTCTGTTCCTGTCCCAGTGCATGATGGGAACAGGGCAAACCAAACTACCAAGCCAATTCTTATACTGGGAAGGAAACAAGCTTCCGGGGACCGGTTTCTGGCATTTCAGCCGTCGTCGGCCCGGCTTGCTTGAATCCTGATGGTGCAATGAGCAAGGGACTCACATCTGAGTATACCCTTCCACGCTTATGGTGGACAAAATGATTCAGAAAAGGGGGTGGTGATGAACAGAGTGTCTGAATTAAGCAGACCACTCTTACCCGGTCCAAAGATCAGGGCTTGATCCATCACCGTTTTTTAGCTCACTGCACCATCTCAGCTCAGAACCTGGCTACATGCAAATTAGTCTGTTCCTGTCCCAGTGCATGATGGGAACAGGGCAAACCAAACTACCAAGCCAATTCTTATACTGGGAAGGAAACAAGCTTCCGGGGACCGGTTTCTGGCATTTCAGCCGTCGTCGGCCCGGCTTGCTTGAATCCTGATGGTGCAATGAGCAAGGGACTCACATCTGAGTATACCCTTCCACGCTTATGGTGGACAAAATGATTCAGAAAAGGGGGTGGTGATGAACAGAGTGTCTGAATTAAGCAGACCACTCTTACCCAGTCCAAAGATCAGGGCTTGATCCATCACCGTTTTTTAGCTCACTGCGCCATCCCAGCTCAGAACCTGGCTACATGCAAATTAGTCTGTTCCTGTCCCAGTGCATGATGGGAACAGGGCAAACCAAACTACCAAGCCAATTCTTATACTGGGAAGGAAACAAGCTTCCGGGGACTTTTTTCTGGCATTTCAGCCGTCGGCGGCCCGGCTTGCTTGAATCCTGATGGTGCAATGAGCAAGGGACTCACATCTGAGTATACCCTTCCACGCTTATGGTGGACAAAATGATTCAGAAAAGGGGGTGGTGATGAACAGAGTGTCTGAATTAAGCAGACCACTCTTACCCAGTCCAAAGATCAGGGCTTGATCCATCACCGTTTTTTAGCTCACTGCACCATCCCAGCTCAGAACCTGGCTACATGCAAATTAGTCTGTTCCTGTCCCAGTGCATGATGGGAACAGGGCAAACCAAACTACCAAGCTAATTCTTATACTGGGAAGGAAACAAGCTTCCAGGGACCGGTTTCTGGCATTTCAGCCGTCGTCGGCCCGGCTTGCTTGAATCCTGATGGTGCAATGAGCAAGGGACTCACATCTGAGTATACCCTTCCACGCTTATGGTGGACAAAATGATTCAGAAAAGGGGGTGGTGATGAACAGAGTGTCTGAATTAAGCAGACCACTCTTACCCAGTCCAAAGATCAGGGCTTGATCCATCACCGTTTTTTAGCTCACTGCACCATCCCAGCTCAGAACCTGGCTACATGCAAATTAGTCTGTTCCTGTCCCAGTGCATGATGGGAACAGGGCAAACCAAACTACCAAGCCAATTCTTATACTGGGAAGGAAACAAGCTTCCGGGGACCGGTTTCTGGCATTTCAGCCGTCGTCGGCCCGGCTTGCTTGAATCCTGATGGTGCAATGAGCAAGGGACTCACATCTGAGTATACCCTTCCACGCCTATGGTGGACAAAATGATTCAGAAAAGGGGGTGGTGATGAACAGAGTGTCTGAATTAAGCAGACCACTCTTACCCAGTCCAAAGATCAGGGCTTGATCCATCACCGTTTTTTAGCTCACTGCACCATCCCAGCTCAGAACCTGGCTACATGCAAATTAGTCTGTTCCTGTCCCAGTGCATGATGGGAACAGGGCAAACCAAACTACCAAGCCAATTCTTATACTGGGAAGGAAACAAGCTTCCGGGGACCGGTTTCTGGCATTTCAGACGTCGTCGGCCCGGCTTGCTTGAATCCTGATGGTGCAATGAGCAAGGGACTCACATCTGAGTATACCCTTCCAAGCTTATGGTGGACAAAATGATTCAGAAAAGGGGGTGGTGATGAACAGAGTGTCTGAATTAAGCAGACCACTCTTACCCAGTCCAAAGATCAGGGCTTGATCCATCACCGTTTTTTAGCTCACTGCACCATCCCAGCTCAGAACCTGGCTACATGCAAATTAGTTCGTTCCTGTCCCAGTGCATGATGGGAACAGGGCAAACCAAACTACCAAGCCAATTCTTATACTGGGAAGGAAACAAGCTTCCGGGGACCGGTTTCTGGCATTTCAGCCGTCGTCGGCCCGGCTTGCTTGAATCCTGATGGTGCAATGAGCAAGGGACTCACATCTGAGTATACCCTTCCACGCTTATGGTGGACAAAATGATTCAGAAAAGGGGGTGGTGATGAACAGAGTGTCTGAATTAAGCAGACCACTCTTACCCAGTCCAAAGATCAGGGCTTGATCCATCACCGTTTTTTAGCTCACTGCACCATCCCAGCTCAGAACCTGGCTACATGCAAATTAGTCTGTTCCTGTCCCAGTGCATGATGGGAACAGGGCAAACCAAACTACCAAGCCAATTCTTATACTGGGAAGGAAACAAGCTTCCAGGGACCGGTTTCTGGCATTTCAGCCAACGTCGGCCCGGCTTGCTTGAATCCTGATGGTGCAATGAGCAAGGGACTCACATCTGAGTATACCCTTCCACGCTTATGGTGGACAAAATTATTCAGAAAAGGGGGTGGTGATGAACAGAGTGTCTGAATTAAGCAGACCACTCTTACCCAGTCCAAAGATCAGGGCTTGATCCATCACCATTTTTTAGCTCACTGCACCATCCCAGCTCAGAACCTGGCTACATGCAAATTAGTCTGTTCCTGTCCCAGTGCATGATGGGAACAGGGCAAACCTAACTACCAAGCCAATTCTTATACTGGGAAGGAAACAAGCTTCCGGGGACAGGTTTCTGGCATTTCAGCCGTCGTCGGCCCGGCTTGCTTGAATCCTGATGGTGCAATGAGCAAGGGACTCACATCTGAGTATACCCTTCCACGCTTATGGTGGACAAAATGATTCAGAAAAGGGGGTGGTGATGAACAGAGTGTCTGAATTAAGCAGACCACTCTTACCCAGTCCAAATATCAGGGCTTGATCCTTCACCGTTTTTTAGCTCACTGCACCATCCCAGCTCAGAACCTGGCTACATGCAAATTAGTCTGTTCCTGTCCCAGTGCATGATGGGAACAGGGCAAAACAAACTACCAAGCCAATTCTTATACTGGGAAGGAAACAAGCTTCCGGGGACTTTTTTCTGGCATTTCAGCCGTCGTCGGCCCGGCTTGCTTGAATCCTGATGGTGCAATGAGCAAGGGACTCACATCTGAGTATACCCTTCCACGCTTATGGTGGACAAAATGATTCAGAAAAGGGGGTGGTGATGAACAGAGTGTCTGAATTAAGCAGACCACTCTTACCCAGTCCAAAGATCAGGGCTTGATCCATCATCGTTTTTTAGCTCACTGCACCATCCCAGCTCAGAACCTGGCTACATGCAAATTAGTCTGTTCCTGTCCCAATGCATGATGGGAACAGGGCAAACCAAACTACCAAGCCAATTCTTATACTGGGAAGGAAACAAGCTTCCGGGGACCGGTTTCTGGCATTTCAGCCGTCGTCGGCCCGGCTTGCTTGAATCCTGATGGTGCAATGAGCAAGGGACTCACATCTGAGTATACCCTTCCACGCTTATGGTGGACAAAATTATTCAGAAAAGGGGGTGGTGATGAACAGAGTGTCTGAATTAAGCAGACCACTCTTACCCAGTCCAAAGATCAGGGCTTGATCCATCACCATTTTTTAGCTCACTGCACCATCCCAGCTCAGAACCTGGCTACATGCAAATTAGTCTGTTCCTGTCCCAGTGCATGATGGGAACAGGGCAAACCTAACTACCAAGCCAATTCTTATACTGGGAAGGAAACAAGCTTCCGGGGACCGGTTTCTGGCATTTCAGCCGTCGTCGGCCCGGCTTGCTTGAATCCTGATGGTGCAATGAGCAAGGGACTCACATCTGAGTATACCCTTCCACGCTTATGGTGGACAAAATGATTCAGAAAAGGGGGTGGTGATGAACAGAGTGTCTGAATTAAGCAGACCACTCTTACCCAGTCCAAAGATCAGGGCTTGATCCATCACCGTTTTTTAGCTCACTGCACCATCCCAGCTCAGAACCTGGCTACATGCAAATTAGTCTGTTCCTGTCCCAGTGCATGATGGGAACAGGGCAAACCAAACTACCAAGTCAGTTCTTATACTGGGAAGGAAACAAGCTTCCGGGGACCGGTTTCTGGCATTTCAGCCGTCGTCGGCCCGGCTTGCTTGAATTCTGATGGTGCAATGAGCAAGGGACTCACATCTGAGTATACCCTTCCACGCTTATGGTGGACAAAATGATTCAGAAAAGGGGGTGGTGATGAACAGAGTGTCTGAATTAAGCAGACCACTCTTACCCAGTCCAAAGATCAGGGCTTGATCCATCACCGTTTTTTAGCTCACTGCACCATCCCAGCTCAGAACCTGGCTACATGCAAATTAGTCTGTTCCTGTCCCAGTGCATGATGGGAACAGGGCAAACCAAACTACCAAGCCAATTCTTATACTGGGAAGGAAACAAGCTTCCGGGGACCGGTTTCTGGCATTTCAGCCAACGTCGGCCCGGCTTGCTTGAATCCTGATGGTGCAATGAGCAAGGGACTCACATCTGAGTATACCCTTCCACGCTTATGGTGGACAAAATGATTCAGAAAAGGGGGTGGTGATGAACAGAGTGTCTGAATTAAGCAGACCACTCTTACCCAGTCCAAAGATCAGGGCTTGATCCATCACTGTTTTTTAGCTCACTGCACCATCCCAGCTCAGAACCTGGCTACATGCAAATTAGTCTGTTCCTGTCCCAGTGCATGATGGGAACAGGGCAAACCAAACTACCAAGCCAATTCTTATACTGGGAAGGAAACAAGCTTCCGGGGACCGGTTTCTGGCATTTCAGCCGTCGTCCGCCCGGCTTGCTTGAATCCTGATGGTGCAATGAGCAAGGGACTCATATCTGAGTATACCCTTCCACGCTTATGGTGGACAAAATGATTCAGAAAAGGGGGTGGTGATGAACAGAGTGTCTGAATTAAGCAGACCACTCTTACCCAGTCCAAAGATCAGGGCTTGATCCATCACCGTTTTTTAGCTCACTGCACCATCCCAGCTCAGAACCTGGCTAGATGCAAATTAGCCTGTTCCTGTCCCAGTGCATGATGGGAACAGGGCAAACCAAGCCAATTCTTATACTGGGAAGGAAACAAGCTTCCGGGGACTTTTTTCTGGCATTTCAGCCGTCGGCGGCCCGGCTTGCTTGAATCCTGATGGTGCAATGAGCAAGGGACTCACATCTGAGTATACCCTTCCACGCTTATGGTGGACAAAATGATTCAGAAAAGGGGGTGGTGATGAACAGAGTGTCTGAATTAAGCAGACCACTCTTACCCAGTCCAAAGATCAGGGCTTGATCCATCACCATTTTTTAGCTCACTGCACCATCCCAGCTCAGAACCTGGCTACATGCAAATTAGTCTGTTCCTGTCCCAGTGCATGATGGGAACAGGGCAAACCTAACTACCAAGCCAATTCTTATACTGGGAAGGAAACAAGCTTCCGGGGACCGGTTTCTGGCATTTCAGCCGTCGTCGGCCCGGCTTGCTTGAATCCTGATGGTGCAATGAGCAAGGGACTCACATCTGAGTATACCCTTCCACGCTTATGGTGGACAAAATGATTCAGAAAAGGGGGTGGTGATGAACAGAGTGTCTGAATTAAGCAGACCACTCTTACCCAGTCCAAAGATCAGGGCTTGATCCATCACCGTTTTTTAGCTCACTGCACCATCCCAGCTCAGAACCTGGCTACATGCAAATTAGTCTGTTCCTGTCCCAGTGCATGATGGGAACAGGGCAAACCAAACTACCAAGTCAGTTCTTATACTGGGAAGGAAACAAGCTTCCGGGGACCGGTTTCTGGCATTTCAGCCGTCGTCGGCCCGGCTTGCTTGAATTCTGATGGTGCAATGAGCAAGGGACTCACATCTGAGTATACCCTTCCACGCTTATGGTGGACAAAATGATTCAGAAAAGGGGGTGGTGATGAACAGAGTGTCTGAATTAAGCAGACCACTCTTACCCAGTCCAAAGATCAGGGCTTGATCCATCACCGTTTTTTAGCTCACTGCACCATCCCAGCTCAGAACCTGGCTACATGCAAATTAGTCTGTTCCTGTCCCAGTGCATGATGGGAACAGGGCAAACCAAACTACCAAGCCAATTCTTATACTGGGAAGGAAACAAGCTTCCGGGGACCGGTTTCTGGCATTTCAGCCAACGTCGGCCCGGCTTGCTTGAATCCTGATGGTGCAATGAGCAAGGGACTCACATCTGAGTATACCCTTCCACGCTTATGGTGGACAAAATGATTCAGAAAAGGGGGTGGTGATGAACAGAGTGTCTGAATTAAGCAGACCACTCTTACCCAGTCCAAAGATCAGGGCTTGATCCATCACTGTTTTTTAGCTCACTGCACCATCCCAGCTCAGAACCTGGCTACATGCAAATTAGTCTGTTCCTGTCCCAGTGCATGATGGGAACAGGGCAAACCAAACTACCAAGCCAATTCTTATACTGGGAAGGAAACAAGCTTCCGGGGACCGGTTTCTGGCATTTCAGCCGTCGTCCGCCCGGCTTGCTTGAATCCTGATGGTGCAATGAGCAAGGGACTCATATCTGAGTATACCCTTCCACGCTTATGGTGGACAAAATGATTCAGAAAAGGGGGTGGTGATGAACAGAGTGTCTGAATTAAGCAGACCACTCTTACCCAGTCCAAAGATCAGGGCTTGATCCATCACCGTTTTTTAGCTCACTGCACCATCCCAGCTCAGAACCTGGCTAGATGCAAATTAGCCTGTTCCTGTCCCAGTGCATGATGGGAACAGGGCAAACCAAGCCAATTCTTATACTGGGAAGGAAACAAGCTTCCGGGGACCGGTTTCTGGCATTTCAGCCAACGTCGGCCCGGGTTGCTTGAATCCTGATGGTGCAATGAGCAAGGGACTCACATCTGAGTATACTCTTCCACGCTTATGGTGGACAAAATGATTCAGAAAAGGGGGTGGTGATGAACAGAGTGTCTGAATTAAGCAGACCACTCTTACCCAGTCCAAAGATCAGGGCTTGATCCATCACCGTTTTTTAGCTCACTGCACCATCCCAGCTCAGAACCTGGCTACATGCAAATTAGTCTGTTCCTGTCCCAGTGCATGATGGGAACAGGGCAAACCAAACTACCAAGCCAATTCTGAGCTGGGATGGTGCAGTGAGATAAATAACGATGATGGATCAAGCCCTGATCTTTGGACTGGGTAAGAGTGGTCTGCTTAATTCAGACACTCTGTTCATCACCACCCCCTTTTCTGAATCGTTTTCGGCCACTATAGGTGTGGCAGGGTATACTCAGACATGAGTCCCCTTCTCACTGCACCATCAGGATTCAAGCAAGCCGGGCCGAAGACGGCTGAAATGCCAGAAACCGGTCCCCGGTAGCTTGTCTCCTTTCTGGTGAAGAATTGGCTTGGTAGTTTAGTCTGCCCTGTTCCCATGATGCACTGGGCCGGGGACAGACTGATTTGCATATAGCCAGGTTCTGAGCTGGTATGGTGCAGTGAGATAAATAACGGTGATGGATCAAGTCCTGATCTTTGGACTGGGTAAGAGTGGTCTGCTTAATTCAGACACTCTGTTCATCACCACCCCCTTTTCTGAATCGTTACTTTAGAAATCAGCACATATGACAAGATGCTCCTGACAAGGTTTAGACTCAACCTTTTTCATAGGCTAGTGGCCTTCCCAAAAAAAAATACTTGGGACTTAAATCTGGCTCATTGCCCATGCGACGACATGTCCCCACAGTCATGTATGCATACGATACTGTTTTGCAAATATTTTTATACTCATAGAAAGATTTGGCTATTCCCACTGTTTAAGTGCTGGGGTTTCAGACAGTGTCGTCCCGCCATGCTATTTCTACAGATGTTAGACTCTGAACGTACCTGTTACCATGTACTTAACTTTCTAAAATGTATCATTAGGCATAGGAACAACCTCTAAAAATTGAATTATTTCTATGAACTCATCCTCTTTTAAATCTTGGAATTTTGCTAAAATATATTTTTGACATACTTGACAATTTTTAATATGTAAATGTATGAATTTTTGCTGCTGCTTTTATGGTTTTGCAATGTCAAAAACCGAATAAAGGAATTTATTATTATTACTTAATTATAGCTTCTCCCTCCTCCATAACGTTGGTTTGTAACATGGCCTGGCCTCCACAGAGCCACTTTTACTACTTAACCTGTGCCTCATGGGAACAGTCCAGCCTGAACTGCACAAATGCTCCGTCCATCATCCCCTTTTGTTTCGCTTTGTTCGCCCTAAGTTGGCAGGGTATGCTCAGACGTGAGTCCCTTGCTCACTTGGCCACTGGATTCAAGATAGCCTGGCTGATGAGGATTATGAATCCGAAACCGGTCCCAGGATGCTTGTTTCCGGTCCAGGGAAGACATGGCTTGGCAGTTCGGGCTGGACTGTTCCCATGAGACACAGGGTCAGACTGATTTGCATATGGCCATGTCTGAACTGGGGGTGCTGAGTGAGCTAAAGAATGGTGATGGATTAAACCCAGATCAGTTGACTGGGGGTGAGTGTTTGATTTGCTCAAACGCTCCGTCCATCATCCCCTTTTGTTTCGCTTTGTTTGCCCTAAGTTGGCAGGGTATGCTCAGACGTGAGTCCCTTGCTCACATGGCCACTGGATTCAAGATAGCCTGGCTGATGAGGATTATGAATCCGAAACCGGTCCCAGGATGCTTGCTTCCGGTCCAGGGAAGACATGGCTTGGCAGTTCGGGCTGGACTGTTACCATGAGGCACAGGGTCAGACTGATTTGCATATGGCCATGTCTGTACTGGGGTGGCTGAGTGAGCTACAGAATGGTATTGCATTAAACCCAGATCAGTTGACTGGGGTGAGTGTTCGATTTGCTCAAACGCTCCGTCCATCATTCCCTTTTTTCCCATTGCCAGTAGTGTCACCATTCGCCCGATGCTTGGCTGAGGTCATGCGGTTTAACAAGCAATGTCCAGTGGTCCCTTGTGGACATGCCTTCCTTATTGTTACTCACCTGTTTGGGGACAAGACCGATTCTGCTCTAGAGTGGTTCAAGGAGAGTAGGGCCACAGCATGCTCTCTGGGTTTATCTGCCCGCCTTGCCAACCACATCAGTCCTATTGCTCTTCTTGCTGCTTCTTCAGTGGTAACCCACACCATCATCCAATCCAACCTCCACACGGTACCCAGAAATTTGCAGTTGAGGCCTTAATGCCCATGGTGGGATGTAGGATCCAACTATTCTTGCCAGATTAGCACACCATAACATCATACAGCTCGGTGCAATATTTGTTCAGAAGGAATTTGCCCTACCCTTCCTTTCCACTCTGCGGCACCTTCCACCATCCCCCAATGACTGGCGGAGGACCATCTGTACATTTTGCGGCAGGAAATGCTAGCCCTTTTGGTTGTAGGGGCTATTGAGAGGGTGCGGTCGCCAGAAGTAGATCATGATTGTTATTTCCGCTACGTTTAGGTGCCCAAGAATGATGCAGCCCTTTGTCCCATTTCAATTGTGCATCCTCTCAATACCTTTCTTCAGATGGAAAAATTCTAAATTATCACACTGGCCAGGTCTTTGCTGCCCTCGACCATGAAGAATAAATGTTGGTGTTAGACCTGCAGGTACATATTGCAGTATCCTCGCCATGCAGACCCATCAATGCCATTTGCAGTTTATAGTGGGACAGGAGCCTTTTCAGTTTGCTGTGATCAGTTTTTGGTCGCACCAGTGCCCTTCGAATGGTCACAAAAGTGATGCTGGTGGCTGCAGTAGACTGTACAAAGTCTGAGGTTCCAGTCTTCACCTACTTTGACAACTGGCTATCGAAGGCTTGCTCACCCCAGGCGGCTGTTGTCTACCTCCAGATGACGGTGAACCTCCTTTCATCTTTGGGGTTCTCTGTCAACCTGCAGAAGTCACACCTGCCTCTTCAGATTCTTCCCTTCATTGGAGCCATTCTGGACATGGTTCGGTTTTGTGCTTTTCTCCAAAGAAAGACAGTCCAGGACATTCAGGCTATGCTCCATATCTTTCAACCTCTGTCCTGGATTTCAGTGAAGTTGACTCTGAGGCTGCTAAATCTGATTGCTCCCTGCATCCTCCTTGTCAAGCACATTGGGCGGTATATGTGGACTCTGTAGTGGGATCTGAAGTCTCAGTGTGCCCAACACCAATGAGAACTTCTGCTGACACATGTAGATTTCGGACAAGGCTGTAAAAGATCTGCAGTGATAGTTTCTAGAAAGCGATTGCGTCAGCTCCCTTCGCCACCCAGGGCTGACAGTTTTGACTGATTCATCACTTTTGGGTTGGAGTGGACATCTGGGAGAGGTGGAGATCAGGGGCATCCAGTCTCGGGTCAAGCCCCAGCTCCATATCAATGTTCTAGAGCCTGACAGACTTCCGCTTGGAGTTAAAAGCCTTCTTTCACCATCAAGGGTAGTAAGGTACAGGTGCTCACTGACACAACCTTCATGTGGTACCTTAACAAATGAGGCCAGGTGAGGTCACTGGCCCTGTGGCACTTGAAATGGTGTGGGCACCTAGAGAGCTCTAAGCTTTTATATTGAATCGTACCAAAGAACACAGAGTTCACCATCAGCTCCTTGTGGAGTTCTCTGGGGCGAAAAAAGGTAAGGCTGTGCAGAAGAGTAGCATCTCCCACTCGATTGTCCTTTGTATTGAGATCTGCTATGCATTGGCCAAAGCAGCTTCTGGAAGGACTGTGTGTTTATTCTATTTAGGCCATCGCTGCTAACACTGTTTTGGCATATGGAGTCAATCTCCTGGACATTTGCTTGACAGCTACGTGGTAATCCCTCCATACGTTGACAAAGCACTAATGTCAGGAGAGTCAGGTTTGCTGACAGGGGCATTGTGCCCATTCTGTCCTGCAAGACTCTGGTTTTAGTCCATTTGCAGACCCACCTATGAATAAGTACTGCTTTGGTATCTATTCTAAAGGTAAGGAATCTGTGGCTTAAAATCTCTACCGGAGGAACAAGTTACCTTTGGTAATGCTGTTTCTAGTAGACATTCTGTCTAACTGCGTATTCCTCACCGGCCCTCCGAACCGCCCCATTCTGTGTTTGACTCATGCCGATCCCAAGTCTAAGAACCTTCACAGTGGCGAGAACCAATTTGCTTTTGGAGCTCTGCATCTATGGGTGCAGACAGTTTCGAAAGCAACTGACATCAGCACGTGGGGGCTGTGCACGTCATTTCCGAAGTGAAATAGCATCAGTGCAGAGAGCCACATGGCGTGCAGGGGTACTACTGAAAACTGTTTTCAGATCCAATCTGATGCCTGGGGAATATTCAAGAGATGTGTGATCTGTGACTAGAGTGACTATACCAGAAAAAGTGTTGAAGAAAGTAAGTAACTTGTTTTTCTATATCTATCCTACAAGGAACAACAAGTGGTCAACCAGCTCTTTGTGGGGTTTTCTGGACCAAGAAGGGTAAAGCAGTACAAAAACGCACCAGCTCCCAGTGAATTGATCTCAACATATAGATCTGCTACGCACTGATGAAAAATCAGCCCCCATAAGGCTTGCAGTCTCATTCCACCGGGGCCAAAGCTGCTCACACTGCGTTAGCCTACCTGTCATGTGCATGTCATGGCTATCTGTCAGACTGCTATGTCAGCTTTGGTACACACATTCACAGTGCACTACTGCCTCGCCAGTCTGGTCTGTCGAGCGGGGCATTTAGCTTGCTCCGTCCGGCAGGTCTTTTTGTTCTGAGTCAGTTCAGACCCACCACCTTGGGAGGTGCTGCTATTGTGTCTATTCACAAGGTGAGGAATCTGCAGTTAGAAGAACAAGTTACTTCCCTTCAGTATCAATATTTCTGGTGGATAATCTATTTAACCTCAAATTCCTCACTGACCCTCCCGCCTCCCTGCACTGTCACCTGGACTCTTTCATATAAAAAAGAATATCAATCTAGAGGTTTGCGCACTGGTCATATTGATCTGCCAACGGGCTCTGCATCTGATGGCGTGGAAATCCACAAAGCGGCTGATGTCCATATGCATGGTATGCGTTTATATTCTGCATCACTCCTGGAGTGGAACATCATCAGCACAGGGCCATATGACACCAACTAGCAGCACACTGAAAAACTACTGAGAGTTTCCAGATCCAGTCTGAGGCCTTGGGATTATTCACAGGGTGAGGAAACTGCACTTAGAGTATTCACAGATTTCACTAGCTATCACTAACCTAAGGCCTCTGAAGCCAGAAAAGGGAGAGTTTAAGTAATTTCAAGTATGTAAGGAAAGACTTTGAGGAAACTCTGTAGAAGAAATTTTAGGAAGCGTCGCAAGTAGAACAACTACTGGGAAGATGTTTTCAACATCTGACTGTGAACCTGGAACACAGAGGAAGGGCTGAGTTCAAGCAGTAACTTAGATGTGTTGCAGAGCCAACCAAGAGACTTCATCCTATCAACAGGTATGGAAGCCATGCATGTGGCCTTGCACTGGGTGTGGCTTTTATAGACTGCAATAGATCATAAAATTCTAGGATATCTAAGTCCTGAAACAAAGCATAAAGTGTTGCAATGGATCTTCGAATCATGCTGTAGACCCATGCAGTCACGGCGTTTGGGGTTCAAGCATGGAAACAAGATTTACTGAGCTGATATTAGTGGAAAGTAACATCTGGGCAGCATACATGTGAAAACCACAATCCTGTACTGCATGACTAATAACGCACAGATGACATCTTGAGTGGTAATTTAATGAGTATGGGGTGGAAGGGGCAGGCACTAATGCCCAGGACCAGAGGTAAAGTCATTACAGCACATAAGAGGCACAGGAAGGACTATGTGTTCCCTACTCTGTTCCCACTTCAGGGGTATGTATCATAGTCAGGTGCTCCGTTCTCTGACTTCAGCTTTGGCATTAATTTCAGAGCAAGGCTTGTTTGAGGTACCAGTTCCAGATTTAGCCCTGGCTCTACACATAGTCTTCTGAGCTGCTTTTGGCTTTCCACGCCCTTATTTATTTATAATTACATTTGTTAAGCGCGCAGCTACCCGGAGGTTTTCCGGCGCTAAGGCAAACTGAACGGTATAAAGGGTGGGAGGAGCATCAAACCATAAAGTTAGGTATTGAAAAGCCAAGTTTTAATTCCCTTACGGAATGTCAGAAAGCACAGTTCAGAACGCAAAAGTTGGGGTAAAGAGTTCCATAAGGAAGGGACCAGCAGGGAAAACGAGCGTGGTGCTGACCATTCTCAGAACACATGCTTCGCACAGACAATACTGGCTTTCTTCTGAAGAAGCACAGCTGTGGCTTCCTCTGGTTCTCCTCAGTGCCCCAGGAACCCTTTGGGTTCCCTAATCAGCTGACAGGTGGTGCCTCTTTCCTCTAAGCAGAGTGATGGCGCTAGGATTCCATACAGCACTGTTCTCACGACTGTCAAATTAATCCCTCCACCAAAAGCCCTGCCAATAGTCATGCCATCAGGCATCTGCACCATCCCTGTGCCATCTTATGTCTGTTGCACACACTGATGAAGTTTCTGAAGTCCCAGGTCATCTTGGTAAAGTTCAGGCTAGGACTTAATATCTACTCCAGGAGGGCCCTTAAGTGCCTTTGCCTTGAACCAAATAGTTTGGGAGGTTTGGGGTGCTCTTTGTTTCTGATGTACTCAAGCTACCATTTTCTGTATAAGAGAACAAGGCCAACCTGTTCACTGAGCTTTTACAGCATTAAAGAAAAGCAATAGGTTGAGCCCCTGCTTCCGTTCAGTGAGGCATTGATGGAACTTCTCTTTAGAGGCAGGGGATGCGCCAACTTCTTTCCTGGCAGTCCACCACCAGTTCGCCAGACTCTCTTGTTCTCCACCTGGGCACCTCACGTTTTTGATAGCTTACCAAAACTTTGAGGGCCTTATAGTTGAGGCATCTTCTTCCTCCTAGAAGAACCCCACTCCTTTCCCATTCCCACAATTGACAGAGAATCAAATCAATTTGAGACCAGGGGAAAGATCTTTTTTTAAAAAAAAGATTTGTAAGGAAGCTTTGCTACTCGCATCACAAATGCAGCTTGCTTCCTAGCCCACTACTGCCCTTTTACAGAATCTGCAGTTCATCTTTGTGATCAGTTAGCTGAGGTTCTGCAAGACTGGCAGGATTTTGTTGTGGATTCATTTGTGGGACCATGGGCTTTTCCCTCACCTGCTGACACGGTGCTTGGATGCATTTCATTGTATTCTTGGGTGATGTCCAAGCGACTCTAATGGACATGCCATTTATTGTGACAAGGAATATTTGTCCTTTGAATGATTCAAGCAGTGACAGGCTCCGGCCTAACCTTTAGAACTACATTCCCCAACTTGCCAGTTCCAACAGCTGTACTGCAAAGTCAGGTGTTATTCCCACGGTCTGCCTTTTATGTCTTTGTCAGCCTGTGAAGCAGCCCAACAAGCTCTTGGAGCTTCAGGGCATGTGAAGGTTCCATACGAACTTGTTAACAGCAGCAACACTTATCTTCCTCTTCTTCTATGGGCTGCCCCTCAAAACCTCTTAGTCTGGTCTTCTGGGTACACATTCAACCTGTGGGGGGAAGTAAGTCTCACCAAGTGGCGTGCTGGCAATCCATCATATTATACCACTGAATCCTGCAGATTGTCAGTAATGGTTACATCTTTCTTTTTCACAATTTGCCTTCTTTCTTCTTACCAACATTTCTGTTATCTTGGATGGCCATGCTCGCATTTTGCTGCAGGATATTTTGGCTCTTCCAAGCAAAGTGATTGTGGAATTGAGTTGGTTCCTTTAGGAAACTGGATATTATTTGGAGTGGGTGAATGCCTACCTCAAGGAATAATTACAACTCTTGTCAAAGTGAACCCCCTAAAGCCACATAATTAACCTGTGCTCAACCCACTGGTAGCTATGTCACAGAGCACACCGGCTTAACTTAAGGCAATGCATAAACTGCTTATGCAGTACCAAAACAGAAATAAAGTCAGAATACAATAAAATAAAAATCCCAAACTAAATAATAAAAATAGACTTAAATATAATAAACAAGATTATACCAAAATGACAAAAATCCAATAATTGGGAACCAGAGATGTACATTTTTAAGTAGAATTGGCACCAAAAAGCGCTAAGCCTCAGTAATAGTCTAGAGCAGCAGTAAACCGGGATCTAGGCACAACTTCAGGTTGACTGCAATGGAGCGAGGGTCAGATAAACATACCAAACCAAGCCTGCAAAGAATTTACTTTCTGACTTAGTTATTTAAGTGCCATCATTTGAAGGGTTTCTGGAGCGGCTCAGCTGGCTCACTTCTAATGCGTCCAGGACCTCCGGAAGCAATCTTTGGGGGCCAAGACTCACTCCAGCAGAGGCAACCAGCAATGTCCAGTCTATGTCCAGTTGCTACTGGTCAGCTAGGCAGTCCAGGGAAAATTCCTCTTGCAACTTGTTGTCTCCCTTTTGCCACACAGGCGGTCATCCAACTGACCCCTGGAGTCCACTTCTTTGCCCTGTGTAAAAGATGGAGCAGGTCCTGTACCTCAGGGTTTCTCTCAAATCACAGACAGCAAATCCAGTCTTGTCCTGATCTTATGAATGTCCCAAAAAAATTCTGAAGAAGGTGCCAGGCAGTGCCCCAAATATACATGGCATCTGCCAGTGGATGAGAGTGATGTCTGGCTCCTCCTTAACCAAATGGGGTAAAAGTTCCTAGGGTTAACCCTACTCACATTCTCAGTAATTTCTGTTTGCCTTACTGCAAACAGGCCCAAAATACCGTGTCTGGGGGCATTATCAAGATGGTGAAATTCCTCAGTACACTAAACGTTGGCTCTGAGGGCTGTGTGTGTTGGTGGAAGTGTCAGAGAGAAATCACTGGTGTCCTTCCATATCTAACACTAAAATCCATTTTGAAGCAGGTAATGTACCCACTGTAAACCCAAAGACAAAAGCTTAGAAGGACTAAGCCAGTCCTTGAACAACCAGACAGGATACACAAGAATTGTCTTGGTATCAAATCAATTCAAATAAACTTTATTCGGTTGCACAAGGTCAACCATAAAAGTTACAAATCTACATATACGCAAAATCAGACAGATTAAAACACAAATAAAAAAATTAAAAAACACTCCAGGGTAATTCTCAATATTAAAAGAAAGGGGGCAGAAAGATCACAATGTGCAAAGCAACTAATTCAAAAGGAACAGACGTCCCATAAAACATCATTAAAAAAAGTAAAATAGGCCTGCTTTCATTTTACGCCCTAAAGAAAACTAGGCCAACATACTGTTAACTACCCGAAGAAACAACAACCCCCACATTATAAATCCATACAAGCCCTTGATTTCATTGTAGATTTTATATAACCCACGACAAAAAATATACAATCCTCATTCAGAAGTTGTAAATACAAGAGGGCTGGGCGAGCTTGTCTAATATTCATCTTCTTTAAAATTGGGACCAGGAAGTGTTTCTGTGGAACTGAATAGAATTTGCAGAAGAACATGAAGTGCAGCAAGTCCTGTGGAGACTGACTGTCACAGCCACAGGATGCTAACACTTGTCCTCTGTGGCAGCCCTTGGGTCTAACCAACAAAAGATGAAAGAGGTTCATCCGGAACCTGGTTAGAAGAAACTTCTTGTGTGTTGACAGAGACCCCAGGAGGTAGGGCTCCATAAGTGGAGTTGTTTTAAGCATTAAAAACCTTTGGACACTTGCTTTCTTGAGTTCCTGCTCGTCCCTGTCCAGTTTCTTTAATGATAAGTAGGCTACCTTAACTAATTCCTCGTCCTTCTTGGTGATCATTTCAGGCTTATAAAATAGCTCTACGCGACCTACCTCTTCCAAGTTTCTTTTAATATAATTAAGCCATGGAATTTGGAGTACTTTATCAAGTACTCTCTAAATATCATGTGGGTGAGGTTTAACTCCTGATTCAGCCAGCATTTTAACCAGAATACAAGAGGGCGCGAGGCCAGGGTATCACTCAAGCACGGGTACCCCCAATTCTTCATTGGCCGCCAAGTTAGAAAGGCTTAGGTGGGGCACACATCAGGTGCTTTAGGAATTTATTCTCTGCCACCTGTAAAAGGTTTACTGAAGTGTGACCCCAAATTTCACTCCTGTAACTGACTATAGCCAGGCTTTTAGCCTGATACACATTTAGCATGGCACCTATTGGTTTCCGCCCTATCTTTGTGGCAAAATTAAAAATTGACGTATTTGCCCTAATGAAGGCCCCCCTGTTCTTGGTAATTTGGGGCCCCATTGTAACTGATCATCCAGGAGAACCCCTAAATATGAGAAAACCTTCGTACGGGGGATGGAGGAAGAGCCAACCCTAAATTGGAGCTTTTTTTTAGGTCGCAATCCCACTTGCATAACATAAGATTTTGTGTTGTTAATGGCCAGATCCCGATCTGACATAAAGCTAGAAAAAGCCTCAAGTAGGGATTGAAGGCCTAATGCCATCCTCGCTAGGAGGGCGGCATAGTCTGCATACAGTAGGACAGGAAGTCCAAGCCGCCCTACTTATGGAAAGTCTACCTCCATGTTACTTAATATTTTGTCCAAATCGTTTATATAAAAATTAAATAAGAATGGAGCCATTATGCAGCCCTGTCGTACTTCCCTTGTAATATCCAGGTCCCTGGTAACCCTGACGTCCTGCGAGAACCTTTCATTGGCCTTGGATGACCTATGCAGATCTTCCAAAAAGTTGACTAAACTTTTTTTGCAGCTGCATTAAACACTGCTACAAGTATTGGCACCCAGAATACAGGGTCAGACTTAAATAGGTCCGGGGGGATACCGTCCGGGCCCGGGGCTTTATTGCTTGTTAAGCCAAAAATGCCTTCCACCACCTCACCCAAGTCAAAATTCACTACGGGTGGGTTCATATCACGGCCAACCTGTGAGAGAGGCTCCATTGGGCTCTCAAACATTAATTTAAAATGAAGCACCCATTCCTCCTCCGTTAAATGGGAGTCAAGGGCCCTCACACTATCCTGAACAAAAAGGGGCTCATTCACAATACTCCAGAACCTGGCGCTACTCCGTAGGGTACTAGAGTTTATCAACTCCTTCCAGGCCTCTTCCTTCATATCTCCTTTCCTTTTTGCAAAGCAATCCTTGTATTCCTTCCGGCAGGCTCGCACCAGTACAGAATTTCGAGGGTTTGCTGACGGGGATTCCCTTCGTTTTTTAGCGGCCTTGGAGCAAGCGGAATCAAACCATCTTGGTCCATGGTCCGCCAATCTGCCACCCGGGACACTTAAGATCTTTCCAACTTTTTTTACAATAGATGCATAAGCATTGATAACCTCGCCTGGCGAAGAGCCTTCATCCAGACACAACCCTACCTCAATAGTGCACGATTCTCTTACCTTCTAGTAAAAATTATCTGGAGTGATCTGGGACCCTTTAAGATGGCGCAAGCCGTCCATTGCTTTAAGCGTTCCCGTTGATATTGCTCCATTGATCTGAGCTAACAATGGTCCCTGCAGATACATATATAGAGGGGTGTGATCACTAAATACATTATCCTCAATATGAAAACCGCTAAATAATGCGTGTGAAGAGGAGGAAATTAAAATATAATCGATAAATGACCCCCTCCCTCTTCCATTAAAGGTGGGTACAGGGAAAGTGCGAAGTGGGTCAGAGATGGTCATGGTGCACATCATGTACAGGTCACTCATCTGGCTATTTAATGCCTCCCCTTGTGTGGAATGTTCAAAATGGAACCTCTTAAGGCGTGGGCAACCCAGCTCGGAAACTCCGGTGAGCATGGGGTTTCCGCAAGTGTGGATGTTGAAATCCCCAGAAACCGTTAAGTTGTGAAGAATGGAACCATAAGATTGATAAATAAGAGTGCCCAAGGTAGCAATATTACTCACAACGGATGGGCAAGTCGCAGAGTTATAAAAATTAATTAAACCCCAACTTTTGTCTCCCCTATTTAAAATCAATGGCAATATACCTGGGCTAGATGATGGGATGACCTGAATCTGGCAATCGACTGTCAGGGAGATATAGGTTACTAATCCTCCCATGGGTCTACCCCCAGGTGAGGGGATAGCTGGCACAACAAAAGCCCTGTAGCCCTCCAGGAAATAATCACATTCCACTGACCAGGTTTCCTGGAGGTTAATAACAAGGAATTGCCTCTCAAATTTTTGCCAAAGAGGATCCCTGAATTTACTCGCTAACCCTGCGATATTCCAGGATAAAAAGTGTTTGTTTTTTCTACAGGTGCACCTGGGATCTCATTCTCTACCTCTTGTGGTTGCTGAATATTTAAATCAAGGTCGGGCCCTCTCTCAAATCATTTGTCATGTCATTTCCTAGTCAATCACAGCCCTCCATCCCTGTTAGTGGTGAAAATCTATTATACAGATTTATCATGGAACCTACACCTTGCTGTCTATCAAATAGAGCTGGGGGATGGACGCGGGTGTCAACTGTTGCATGTGCGCAGGGATCGATCTGTGTGACCACCCACCTTGAACAACTGGCATTATAACATTGCGGGGTCTTTCTCTAAGTTGATCGGGTTTATAAAAGTAGCCTAGCAGAAGTGCCCTGATTACTGATCCTGGTTGCTAGAGGCTCGATGTATGTCCCCAAACAATATCCTACCCGCTGTATGGGGATTGTCAAAATTAATAATAATACAATCACCCATGTCTGTTTTGCTAAGGCTCCCGATCCAGCTAACCCTGCGGACCATGATGGCATTTTTGGCCACTCTCGCCCCCAAGACGGTATTAATTGAGAAACAGTGAATTGTTTAATTTTTAAGCTGTCCATAGTCCTCACTACCCCCTCCCCGAGGAACATGGAACATTCCCCAGAACCACAACGTACGGGGTAGATTCAGGTGGAAGATCTATTACTGGTAAACTCTGTAACTGCACTTCGCTATTCTCGAGTTTTCTGTCCCTAGCTTGATGGCAGATGCCAGGGACACTACCGGGGCTGCTACCACTGCTACAGACGGGTGTGTCCCTACTAAGACCGACTGCAGTAATCCTGTCATCATACCCCGGAGAGGCTTCAGATAGGTTTTGCGGGTGAAATGGGGGGAACCACAGAGGTTGGCCGACTAATCGATTGAATGGACCGGGGCCCAGATACCCTTGCGTCATTCTGACCGGGGTCAGCACTTAGATCTCCTGAATGGGATGTTGTGGCCTTACTAATATGCAAAGATATGGAATCCTCAATCCGGGTCAGCCTCGTTTTGCATCCAGTATGTTGGATAAAGAAGCCTGTAGTGTCGCTAACGCCCCGGAGAGATCCAGGGTTGGGGGATTAATAGGGGGAACTACATTGAGTCCAGGAGGTTTAACACCCAGGGCAGATTTAATTTTTTTTATTAACCCCCTATAGATTGAGTTTTCCTTTTGGTGCCACCCCCCAACTGCAGTGTCCTTTTCATTATCTGGGCTACCTTTTCTCTTGGTAAAGCAGGTGGTAGTTTCTCTGTATTACTAGGTAAACTGGCATCAGCTCCCAAATGGTCCCTTCCCCCACCTCCTTTGTTACTTATTACAATGACAGGTGATAAAGGAGCCACCAAAATGGGCTCATGAGCATACGTAAACGACAAGTTAGAAGTCCGAGCATCATACTCAGAATCCACGCTTGTGTCTTCACGTAAGCTCAGAGTAGACACAAGGCAATAACCCCGGGTAGTAGGACCAACAGTCGCTTCAGACCATTCAGGCTCTGAAACACATAGGCGCTGGATGCTACTTGGGGACCTCGAAAGGCGCCTATTTACCAGCTCGATTTCCTTGTCCAACACGGAAGCGGCCCTTTGAAAAGAATCCATGGTAGAGACAGTTGAGGGCTTCCCTTTTGCCGTATTAGCGGGAACAGGCACAACCTTACGCCTGCCCATAATTATTAAAAAGTGAGAAATCTGTTAAAGAGTGGGAAATTAAAAAACAAAATATCAGTTGATATAAAGACGCCACCACAACAGGATAATCACGTGTAAAGCTAGAGATGGGCAGTCTGCACAGGCAAAAAACTTATGTGGTACACGCGTAGTGGACGACCCCAGACAGTACTTAGTTGTCTTTAAACTTTGACTTGGGGATCAGCCACAACCATAATCATAAACTGCAACTAAAAGCTCATTTCCAGCTATTTGGGAGCTCCGATCCCAATGGTCAGAGAGGGGACCCAGCCCAGCCTCCTCTGGCCCTTGACGGGCGCAGACGGGCCTGCCCTTGGCCCGTGCTTCGCCGGGCTCGCCCGTTCGCGTCCCGCACCACGAGGGGTGAGACAGCGCTTTATAGCACGATCACCACTCCTCCACCAGCGGCAGCTGCAAACAATGCGGGATTTAAGGCATGGTGTACCCTGGGACAGAGAGTCCCACCAGGGTATGAAGTTTGTGGGCTCGATGTCAGCGGGGGTGTAAACAGCAGCCCGGAGCCCAGCAGCAGAAGCAAACAGTAGTGCCAGCAAGAACTGCGGGATGAAAGTCCCCTGGTGCGTCCCGCGCCGCGGGGTTGAGGCAGCACTTTATATCGCGATCACCACACCTCCCCCAGCGGCAGCTGCAAACAATGCAGGAGTTAAGGCATGGTGTACCCTGGGACAGCGAGTCCCACCAGGGTATGAAGTTCAAGGGCTTGGTGTTAGAGGGGGCGTAAACAGCAGCCCAGAGCCCAGCAGCAGAAACAAACAGTAGCGTCAGCAAGAATTACAGGATTAAAGTCCCCTGGTGTCTTGGTATCATGTTGTCTCCCTTTCAAGTGTACTAAAAGTTGCACATAGTTTGCAGACCTTTCGAGCAGGGTTTGACACTGTAGTGTCAATTAGGATGCCCACAGCCCCCACCCTACGTATTCTGTGGAGCTCAGAGGAGTCATCTCAACCCATTCAGGTCATTTTATTATTTGGTCCTGGAAAGCATTTTACACCAAATAGGCTGGCCACAGTCTGAGAGCTGGTGGAGGCTAATGCTAATCAGCTTTCTGACAGTTTAGGCAGATAAATGGTAACATTCTAAAAGTTACTTTATCTTAATATTAGAAATCTGACTTCACCATTGAATTAGATTTTTTGTAACTATTATTTTTTTTTTTTTTTTAGAACCAAGAAATGTGATATCAGTTATTACCAAATGTACACAAACCAATGCATATAGTACAATCAACAATGTTATGTAATGCATACCCTTTTGTTAATAACAAGTATTTACAAAAAAACAAAAATATTGGTTTAGTTAATTCTTTTATCTTGTCCTATTCTCTAGACACAGTATGAGTATTTTAATCTGTACTGTACTTTCTACACACAGCAGCTAAACCTGCCACAGTGAAAATAGTTTTTACAGACTTGTCACTGTAGGGACAGGCTTACAATAATATTCTATATTTTTTTATTTTTTTATTTTGAAAGTTTTATATAGCGCGAACAAGATCTTTGCAGATATCAGAGCGCTTTACAAAGCAGGGAATACCAACAAGAGAGTTAATAGCAGGTCATTAGGTATAGCGAAATTGTAGGTAATAAGTGGGATGGGTAGGTGCGCGAGGGAGCATAGTAGAACAGGTACATCAATAATGCAGGTATTACAAATAAATGTGTGCATAGATAGTCAGGTAAGTCAATAATACAGGTAAAACACATAATCGTAGGGATCGAGCAGAATAATACAGATCGGTGCAGAGTCTTTACAAATTCACATTAATAGGTCAAGTGTATTTGGCCATGAGAATAGCTTTTACTTCCTTCTTAAAAAGTGTGATGGAGGAGATGAGCCTGGTTTCAGGAGGGAGTGAGTTCCAGATCCTGGGTGCCATTCCTGAGAAAGAGCGTTTATAAGTTTTTTCCTTCCGGAATCTTCGAGGTTTTAGCAGAAGATTGTTTGTGCCTCTAGTGTTTCTAGAGATTGACAGCTTCTGGGTGAGGTATCCGGGAGAGCTCAGGTGTACAGCCTTGTGTGTCATGCAGGCGATTTTCAGATGTATTCTGGCTTCAAAAGGCAGCCAGTTCAAGGATTTCAAGTCAGGGGAGATATGCGAGTGTTTTTTTGACCCAGTGATGAGTCTCGCTGCTGCGTTTAGAGAAGCTCTTAGGGGTGCAGTAGTAGTTAGTGGGAGACCGCAGAGGGCGATGCTGTCGTATTCAATTTGCGGGATTACTAGTGCTTGTACTGCAGTTTGGAAGTCTTTGGCTGGTAGGAAGGGTTTAAGTTTCCTCAGGGTATTGATTTGGAAGTTCGCTCCCTTAGTAGCCTTGCTGATATGATGCTGCATGTTGAGATTGGAGTCGAGAGTTATGCCTAGAGATTTTGCGGAGTCCACGATGGTGGGTTGGACATTCAGTGCAGTTAGCTGTTTAAGCCAGGTTTGAGTGGTAGAGATCTTCGCGGCAGGTGAGATCAGAAGGAACTCTGTTTTCAGAGCATCGAGTTTGAGATGATTATCGGCTAGCCAGGATTGGGTGCTTCTGATCGTTGAGTTCAGGAGTAAAATGTCATTGGGGGATTGTAATTTGAGATATAGTTGGGTGTCATCTGCGTACATGTGAAAAAGTACATTGGATGCTTGTAGCAAGGTGGTGAGAGGTTCCATAACTAGGTTGAACAAAGTTGGTGATAGGGAGGATCCTTGGGGGACGCCTAATGAAACAGGTATTGGCGAGGACATCAGGTTGTTGCTCTTGAATTTCTGCGACCTGTTGCGTAAAAAGGAGGTGAACCACTTGAGAACACCCAGATAGACCCATTCTTGTGTTCAAAAGTTCAAGTAAATTCTCATGTTTAACGGTGTCAAATGCTGAAGAGAGATCAAGAAGGATGAGGAGGCAGGTATCATTTTGATCTATGATTTGAAGGGCGTCGTCAATTATGTGAGTCATAGCAGTTTCAGTACTGTGTCCTGCTCGGAAGCCTGATTGATGAGGGTTGGGGAGATCAAACTGATCAATGTGTTTAGTCAGTTGTAGTTGTGCGCATTTTTCCAATAGTTTGGCGAGAGTGGGAATATTGGTAATGGGACGGTAGTTGTTTAGGTCGGATGGGTCGGCAGTAGGTTTCTTTAGTAAAGGTGTGACTTGTCCAACTTTGAGGGAGTCAGGGATGGTTCCTTGTTGGAGCGAGCTGTTGATAATTTTAGTCCAGAGTGGAAGGAGCAACGGGGTGAAATCTTTGACAGCGTTAGCAGGAAGGGGATCCGTGAGGTGATTGGATGGTTTCAAGGTGCTGAGCAGTTTGCCTATTTCTTCTTCCCACTTTTAATACTGTGCACCCTATCTTGTGGGCTATAAGGCTTGCATATGGGTGATTTGCTACTATTTAAAACGATTTGTTTTGCCTGTCAAAAATAACAGGTAGCACTGCTGGTTTTACACTGTGGCAGTTAGGCTACATAGGGTAGGCCTGAAGCTATGTTTTATTACCACTATAGTAGCTTGCATAATCGGTGCAGCATTACACAAGGGGCATTAAATGTCAGGTCAAGGGTCACATTTTACACCTTATACTAGGCACTTACAGCAATTTAAATGTGTCAAGTAGGATTAAGCCAATTTAACCATGTATAAAGGTGGAGCACTAGCACTTTATTTTTAGTATCAGGCGTAAAAATAAAGGGTTCTTCAAAAGAACAAAATAAGGCAGGCATGCTGCTCTCATTACTTTAATGGTTCCCAAGAAATACTGGTCTCTCTTGTTCAGCATGGCCCCTAAACTCCAGTAGGTGGCGTCTAACAGCTCTACGTATCCTCTGCACCACCCGGAAATGATGGCTGGAGCCGCATATAGGCTCACACCCACACGCGTTGGCTCAGGTCCTTTCTTTCTACTTCTTACTACATAGATCTGGAGCTAGCTCCTACTTTTTCTTGCCACTTATTTTTTCTTTTAAAATTTCTTCTGTTGTGCAAAGGAGCATGTCCCCTCCTAAAAGTATAAGATTTAAGTTTTTGAGAAACTGTTGCAAACAAATGTCTGTGGCAGATCCCAACAAGGTCCGTCTCTGGTGTTTGGGGTCTTGCCACGAATACAAGTTGTGCAAGCGGGGCACCATGAGGCACCTGAAGTAATCCGGGAAAGTGAAGCTAAGCTGTACATATCCAAAGACAGCAGGAAGTTGCTTAAGGGTCACTCCCACCTAAAGTCAGAGACATAGACTTTTTCCGGCTCTCAAGGGCAGTTCCGCAGTAGGTCATCATCACAGTCCAAGTCTTCAGGTAAGTCAAAATCCAAAAAGAAGCACAAGAAGTCCAAGCAGGCCTCCTCCCAACCTCGTCACTCGCTATCAGAGAAGTCAGAAGAATGTTAAGGTTCTCTGTGGTCTCGCTCTTGATCCCCTACTGAAAAGCCAATTTTGCAGCTGATTCTGTTGCACCCTGAATTCCTGAGTCCTTCTGAAAATGCTACAAAAGACTAAGCCGATTAAGGAGGCAGTGCTCTGCATCTTCTACACCATACGTGGCTACATCAGTTGCATCTTCATCCCCATTGGTCTGCCGAGGCCTCCAGTCGAGATCTGATTGGCGGGTCCACAGTCAGCGCCGTATGTCGCTCCTGAACCTTCTTTGGGTTTAGCTTTAACTCTAGGGTCGACTCTAAGCCCGGCACCCCGTTGGACAAATTTGGGGTGTACATGCTGGCTCAAGTTCTTTCTGCCCTAGATCCAGACTGGATGGTAGTGTTGGGCCTGCAGAACACCTCTTTTCATATTCCGTCCTGCAGAGCACAGGCTCCAATTGCGATTCAAGTTGGCACTAGAGCATTTTCTATTTGCCCTGCTCCCATTCCGCCTCACCAGTGTCCCTCGAGTGTTCATCAAACACTTTTGGAGTTTAGAGAATTGAGCTTTTCCATACTTCAGCGACTGGCTATTGAAGACTGGCTCACCATAGTCAGTCATACACCACATCCAGATGACTGCGCGCCTTCTGACATTAGGGTTAGTCATCAACATGCCGAAGTCACACCGACTCCTTCGCAAAGGCTCTCTTTCATTGGAGCCTTCCTAGATGCAATGCATTTTGGGACCTTCTCTTCATCACGACCAGTCCATGTCTTAGACGTGGTTCTGAGGCTTCTTGACCTTTTGCCCTCCTGCATCCTGCTCATCGACTATGCCAGGTGGCATAACAAGCTCGTCAGTGGAATCTGAATCTCAGTAGGCATACCACCTAGAGGCTGCAAAAGACCTAGAGTGGTGGCTGCTCAACGACTGTCGGAGCAACAGCATACCCCTCTCCCTGTTCCATCCAGAGCTGACCGTAATGACGAATGCATTGCTGCTGTGATGAAGAGGTCATATGGTAGAGATGGAGATCAGAAGGCTCTGTTCTCTGGTGAGATCCATCTCTGTACTTTCTTTCAGTTGTCTGTGAAGATTTCCTTTTTTTTCTTTGCCATGGCCAAAGCAACTAAGTAAACAAAATTGCTTTGTAAAGCTTTTAGATCTTGTGGGAAGAAGATATGTGTGACCATCCACCATACCAACTGTTTTTATTGCTTGCAACATGGGCACTAATCCGGAAATTATGAAATATACAAAACCAAAAAAGGTGACTTGCTTTGGCACTTCATGAAGAAAAGTATGCGGCTCCATCTTCAGCTGCCAAAAAGCAGAAATGTATGTAGTGCCTACTGCAGAGAAGTTGCACACTCAGGCTTTAGTCTGGTCATATGACCCTTTGAGAGCGCTTCTGGGGCTTAAACACATGGTCAGCCACCTCTGGTTATGTCCAAAGGACTGTTGCTGTTATTCACAGCCTGCCTCCTCACATGCTTCTGGTGATCCAAGAAATGGAAATCCTGCCAATAATCTTAAAATTGCTCAGTGTATAATTTAATTAGTGTCAAAATGGTGTGCTCATTGTAAACCTTGATATCTTTGGTTGCCTGTAAAAGATACCAGCTGGAGAACTGTAGTTACAGACAAGTTTGTATTTCTTTTCTCCTATCAGAGAAGTTTACATCGGCTCAGACTCCACCTTACCCAAATCTGAGAGCAGTTTTCCTTTCATAGGTAGAATGCACCAAAAGTGGTAAAAAACATTGATTGATTAAGACATTAAGCGCTGTGTGTCTAATTAATTAAAGATATTGGATAGATCACTGGCAAGATTGAAAGCACTCAACTGTAAGAGAAGTCACGTTGTAAGGATAGTCATTCAATGTTGTGGCATGTTATTGTGGTATACACTACTACATAGTAATTCTACTCTCATTCTACTACTAGCAAGCTCTAATCAGATTCTAGCACACAAGAAAATAAAACCTATTTCGAGTTTGATGATACACACCTGCATACCTGTTTGAACAATAGAGTTCTATGTTCAACGAAATAGCAAGGACTGCTTTTCGTGTCTCATGATGCTGGCTCCAGTGATAAGCCAGTGAACAAAGACTAAGTGTATAGTCTTCAGTAGGACCAAAGATAAGATTTAGTACAGAATGTCACCTGGCATGGAAGCTCCCCTCTACCTTTCACATTGTATGCTTGACTTTTAAAACAGAAGCTCATAGCTGTTCAAAACTCTTAGCAGAAACATTTAACAGAAAGTGGCCTGATGCCCTTTTGATTAGTAGTATGAGATTGTGCTCTTCTAAAATAACAGTAAAACAAGAAATGTAGCTGCCAATCGTCCAGAAACTCCTAGTAATCAACCGCAAGCTAATGTAAAATGAAGCCGTTAGCATTTAGATTAAATACTACGAATATAATAATATAAACTAAACATGTCATATTAATAATACATATTCAACATTTCGATTATTTGTCCAGCACATGTAACTCAAGCAGGGGAACGCCTGAACAGAAAGGGCACAATATTCCCAATATTCCAGGGTTTTTAAGAAAGATACATATGCTGAATATATTTTGTAATTAGATTTAAAGTTATGTGTGCAATGATAAATGAAGGAAACAGGGCGGTTATATTTATTCTCTAATTCTTGCTGAATGGTGCAAAATCATATACTGGAAGCAAAAATAGTAAAAGGTACAAACTGTCTCTCTGTTGACTTTTTATCATGGAACTTCAGAAAAACGAGAAACAGTTTCTTGCGTATCATGATTCCATCCTGTTGCTTGTTATTTTCTCCTAGAATCAGGGGCTGACATGGATCTTCCATAAATGTGTATGTTGAACTTGCAGATGGCAGCTTAGCCACTGATGACAATCACAGGAGATATACTGGAGTGTAGCATTAAAGGAATCCAAGGATGCAGACCTTCTCTGTGCTCCGATTCTTGCCAGAGTTGATGTTGATGAACTTGTACTGTCAACATATACTGCATATTTCAGTAACCAAAGTTGCCTTTCAGTGCAGTATGATCTGGAAAATCACTTCTCCTATGTTGTTGCCACTATTGGTGACAATTCCAAAGGAGCATCCAACAGATGGTTTGGGAAAAACGTAATGAACTAAAAGGTGGTCTCACTCGAGGAGCTTGGAACTTGCAAAATAATAAAGTTTGTCCTTATTGCATTCAGTAATTCACCTCTAAAGAAAAATGGAATATTTTCCTGCCACTGCTGCTCAATTAAATAGATATAATTTCAACTCACATTGTGAATCATGTTGACTTTAATTCTTTACTAGAGTTAAAATGAGAATGGCGCAATCAGCTATCAGCATGGTAGTTGAGAATCCACCAAAACGGACTTTAAACCGTTTAGCGCGTCGAACATTCCGCCCCAGTGCGGACGTTCGATCGCGCTAACGGGATTCGGACGTCCAACGGTCGTGCGCAGCACCAGCGAGGTAGTGCACGCGACGACCGTTGGACGTTCGCAGCACGGAAAGGGTTAAAACAGTAAGCTGAAGAATGAAGGAAAAATCTAAAAAGGACTTTTAAACCTGTTGATAAGCCAGATCCACTGTTTTTGGCTTGTTTAAGAGTGCCATTGGTACATTATATGATTGTTACATTCCGGGTGGAAAGGATGCTAATATAGTAGATGTTCTCCAAGAGGAGACATACCATCCGTTAGCGACAAATGCAGGACCGTTGTCTAAATGAAAAATACAAATAATTCCCATTGCTACTACTTACTGCAAGTCTTTTTTGAGCACTGAAGCAGTGGCAGTTGTTTAATTTTTTTGGGCCAGACACAAAGGAAACTAGAGCATTAGTCAACCCCATCCAGTAAATATTTATGGCTGTTTACAATTGGGATATACCAGACAAGGTTGGGAAAAATTACGCTGAAGGGTTTGTCATCAAGAGTAAGGGGAGTCTGTGTTGGTCTCACAATAGTAGTGCAATGCTGCAGATATTTATTTGTGAGCTGTGGCATTGATACAGAAGCCCTTATACTAGCATGTACAGAGGCTATATCTTCATGAGCTGCCCCAATTAAATCTAACACAGTTTCCTTATCAGGATAATATCTATCCCTGACTCCAGGTTTAAAAACCATGGCCACTTAATCGTCAGCAAGGGTGAAGGAGTATTTGGAAGGAAAGCCATCAGGAGGCTTTTTTCCTTTCAAGGTTGCTTGTATTGCTGCTAAAATGTTGGCATTGATCTCTGTCTGAGTTTGGGTTACAACAACAATCTTAACGTTTTGTATTGCTTCTTTTTGAAGCTAAAACATCTGCACAGTCCCCTTTAGCATAAATCCCTTCACTTTTAAGGTCCATGGTGTGCTGTACATAGACCAAAGGAATCTTATCTTCAAAGGTGGCCACCTTTCCCAATAGTTGCTTTATTGACTTCCCTGTTCAATCTCTGAATCTGTGTTGGCAATAATGCTGTAAATGTACATTATATCCTTGAAAACAAATGCTGAATCCGACTCTACAAGTGTTGGAACTGAAGGATCAGCCTTCTGTACGGCACTTTGGAGATTGATCACATAGATCACGCTCAGGAATTCAGGAGAAGGAAGACCATAAATGCAGCTTCTTGCATGGTAGAGTTTGTTTTTAGGGAGTTGTGGTCTGTAGTGAGATATAGATATCTCTAACATTTTTTTATCAGAGAAATCCACAAAGGATTGGAAATTTAGCCAACCGATCCCGTTCTGGGGTTTTTGCTTTCAGAGCAGAAATCAAGAGAAATTCTGTTTTAGCTGGGTGGAGTTTTAGATGATGGTTAGACATCCAGTTTTGAATCTTTAGGAGCGTGATTGAAAGGAGAGCCATATCTTCAGGGGAAGAGATTCTCTTGTATATTTGAGTGTCGTCAGCATAGAGGTGGAAGCGAATCCCAGAGTTTCTGAGAATCGCACATAGTGGTTCTAGGTAGAGGTTAAAGAGGGTTAGGAAGAGGATCAAGCCTTTAGAGACTTCTTGATGTACACTGACTGTTCTCAAGATCAAGTTGCTCATTTTTGCAATATGGGAATGGTTAGTTAGGTATGAGGAGAACCAGTTGAGGACTGTGCCTTGACAACGCATTCGTTGTTCAAGATTGTGAAGGCGGTCCAGATGGTTGACAGCGTCAAATGCAGCAGATAAGTCCAGGAGGACTAGGAGGCAAGAGTTGCCAGAGTTGAGGATTCTGAGGGAGTCAGCAACTATTTGGAGAATCACAGATTCTGTACTGTGGCCCTGGTGGAAACCTGAATGGATAGTGTCTAGGAGTTTGTTTTTCCGAATGTGGGAAGCGGGTTGGGACGCTACATAACTTTACTTTGCCTACTAATGGGAGTGTGGAGATTGGGCGGTAGTTGTTCAAGTTCTCTGGATCGAGAGATTTCTTTAAGAGAGGAGAGACTTCACCCACTTTTAGTCGTACTGGAAATATGTTCTGTTTGAGAGCAGCGTTGACCATGTTGGTCCATGTGGAGAGCAAGTGTATGGCAAGAGATTTGCTAATAGAACCTGGAATGGTATCCTGAAAGTAGTTCAAGGGTTTCACTTTGGAGATTGTTCTCTGTAACCCCGCTCGGAAATTGAGGTGAAAGAAGACCATAAATGCAGTGCCTTGCATAGTAGAATCTCAGTTTCTGGGGCGTCTCTGGCACGTATCGAGATATGGCTGTCTCTAACTTTTTTTATCAAAGAAATCCACAAAGTTTTTGCATCAGTCCACTGATTATTCAGGAGCTAAAGTGATGTTTGATGGATACCCTAGGCAGGACAGGATGAATCCCTTAGTGCCTGGGGCTACCTTATAATTAGGGCTCCCGGTTTTATGATATTTATTTTTGGGCCATTTCGTCTGTATTTATCCATATTTATTTTTTGTCCATTTTATCTGTATTTATCCATATTTATTTTGTGTTTTTTATATATAAGAAGTTGCAAAACTGTGCATTTCCATATCTATTTAACTGATGGACGCGCACTCCTCCTATGATGTCTGTCGTTTTTTAGCTATTTAAGCTGCCAAATATTACATAACAGTACATCCAATGGTACATACTAGCATTATACCATACATGTATGTGACATATTCTGTTATTTAAAGAAATGTCATCCTGTTTTTTAATTTCCCTTGCTATCCATCTGCTCGACTGCTGGCCTATAATTCATGAAAGACTGCACGGAGAATTACTTAAAAGAAGCACAATTTTCTGTATTTATCCACTTTTAAAAATAAATGCAGGCGGAAAACATATTGCTTTCTGTCTGTATTTATCTCTAAAAATTCGTAAAAACGGAAAACAGGGAGTCTTACTTATGATGTAAAGCTGAATGTTTGTCATTTAGGGGTGTTACAGGATGCCCTGAAGATGGCTCCAGTGGCACAAGCACTATTGCATGTGCCTGCAAACACAATGCCTGGCTGCATGAGCCTCGTTCAAGGGTTAGAAAGTAACAGCCAATCAATACTGATATCCATATTACTATTGTAATAATTATAATACTAATTCAAAAATTAACATGTTGCTCTTGCCAGGAAATTAGGTGAACAGATCCCTCATGCCCAAAGAAACCAGGAGTCCTTGATTTCTCATGCAGTGTACGTCGAGTCGTTTTTATCAGCTCCCTGAGAAGGATCCCTAAATATGTTTTGCTGAATACAACATTCAAGGGTGCTGTATGTCCTAACCCAATTTTCCAAGTTGTTTTCTTTATAACATTTTATTTTCTGAGGTTAGTAATTGTTCAGTCATGCTTTAGAGCCGCCTTGCCAGCTCTTTACGACAAAATGTCTTGCTGGCATCAGCATGACGTCTAGGTTACCTACCTTTCAGGTTGGCACTCTATAAGAACGTATAAGATTTGTCTAGAAATGCCTTATTGGAGGATGAGGACAGTAAGCGAATATGCCTGAGAGCAAAGCATGGAGGAATAGAATTAGGGTCATAGTGGTCTTCCAGTTTCAGCAGGGCGAATGAGCCTTTACCATCCTTATCTGCCCAAGTTCTGAACAGGTGTGAACTCTCCCCTCTGGAATTCCCCTCAGGTCAATGGCTCTCCTTCTTCAAGTCAACTCTGAAACTTTCAGCGATGGGACATTCCACTTCCAGGAAGTCTATGTCCTATAATTCAGTGTTGCTGTCAAGATATATCTCTAAGTCCAGAACCTAGGATTCTAGGGGAGAGGGTAGGGTCTGTGTCAGAAATTGGGTTATTAACTTTCGTGGTGAAAAGTGACCACTACAAACTTAATAAACACAATCTGGTTAGGCTAAAACACAGTTTGAGTCTGAGGGAATATCTGCTCACTCCTAGAAGTTACGGCACAAGCATCTGCTAATCCCCAGAGAAGGGTGTGAGTTCAAGCAGTGCCAAAAAATGTAAAGTAAAGAAAACAACGCTAAAAGATTCCTAAGCCACTTTAGAAAACTAGAGAGCGTTTTAATCTACAGAATAACGGCAAGATTGTCAAACATTTGATAAGAGGAACCTGAGATATACATTGTTACCATTTTAACTTAAAAAGTGCTTAGAAAAAAGTAAAGGTCTAATGCTGTGGCCAGCAAGGCTCCCTCCAAGTAGGATCAAGCTCCTTCAGAAGCCATTAGTTTTGACACCAAAAGCTCCGAGTGGTATTAAGCTAGATTTCATGGCCACCAAGGGCGCTGCTCGAAATGGATAGATTTGCTGCCTCAATAAAAGGTTTTACCTTCAACTCGGTTACTATTTTGGGCGTCTAAATCCTCCAGCGGGCAAAGCAGGAAGCTGTAGCCACTCTGATCTCCTTGAGGCTGAGTACCTTTACTGCAAGGTCCAGCTCGTAATGGGAATGATTATTAGTTGTGATCTGCACATGTCGTCTATTTTAAATTTAGAGCATTTTAAAGGAACATTTACTTATGGCAGCCATGGAGAAACATAGGGGCACGGCACATGCACCACTTTAAGCAAAAGAAAAAGAGGTAACATTCCACTGTGGTACCTTTATTTGACCCCAATAGAAGCTGCCCCTTTTCCACCCTTCCCCTTCCTTGGGCGTTACCAATCTTCATTCAGGCCATCTGTTTTACTTTGTCCTGTGTGCCCCTATTCTTTGTGTTGGTATAGCTTGCAAGACTGCACCCATGCTTTGCCTTTGTTGCTGTGTTAGCAAAGCTTAGGTTAAACCTTTTCAGTTTACAAAGGCAAAATGATTGGTGATGTTTAACGCATGATGCAAGTGTAGGAAGCTGGCTCTTTATATAGTGGACCAAAATGAGGGGCACTGTGTAAAGAGTCCAGGCAACCCATATTGGGTTACAGAGGCAAAAATGATAAAACTAAATGTTGTCTTTTGCAGTAGTGTGGACGAGCAGTTTAGGCTTATCGGAGGGTAGTCCTAAGCATTTGTTGTAATCAGAGGCCGTAAATTAGACTCACTCAAGAACAAATGCGACACCAATTTAGAAAAATAGGTCTTATTTTTGTGTAAATTTTGATACCAAGAGCTTCGTTATCAAGTAAAAAAAAGTTTAAATATTGATTTTTACAGATAAGTAAAATGTTCACTTAAATGCGTCTTTACACAGCATTGCTTCTATGGACAAAAAAGGAAGATGTAGCCATCAGTTATTTACGGTCGGTTTCAAGGGGAGAGGGGTCTCCTTCTGGACTTAGGGTCGTCGAGGAGCATGGTCCAAAGTAACACTAGCAGTTTCTTGTTACTTACCCGGGTGCAGAGGTGCAGGTCAGATTTGTAGCTTTGTGATCTACACCAGTGGAAAGAAGTGGGCCACCTAGTAACAGGCTGCAGAGGGGAACTTGGGGACAAGTCTGGGAGTTCCCAATGGGCTGCTGGGGTCACAAGAGTCTTGGGAGCATGATGGAACAGCTGGTTTTCGGGTACCGGGGCTGGGATGCTCGACTGCAGAGTAGATAGGTTGGTTGGGCTGTGTGCGTCCAAGGCCCTCGTGGTTTGTGGTCCCGACGGTACAGGGGGCAGAAATCAGGACAACTGGGTCACTCTAGAAGTGGGTCTGTGGCACGTACATGTCTCTCGATGGCTACTCGGTCTCAGTGCTTTTAAAGTCCCAACAGGACTAACAGGCCTTGGTTGCTGCAAGTGTTTCGGTACCCTGGGTATTGATGCTGTGCGACTCTGGTCAATCCTGGTATCCTCTTACTCAGTTGGGGGATAATTCTGACCTTCTGGAGCACAAGTCCCTTACCCTGAGGGGCTGCTGCTCTGGGCTGGCCAGGGAGCGTCAACACCGTAAACCAGACTCTACATCTTCGGTGCCTGTGGACTGCAGAGGAGTAGCTCTTCCACTCCAAGGGAGATTGCTGGCAATTTGCGAAGGGCTGAAAGCCTACCAGGGTTCTTGTTAGTTGCTCAGATGAAGGACGATTCACCTGGTCACAGATGTCAAGACTGGTGCATGCAGGCAGAGTTTGGCGGCAAAAGTGCACAGCAATCTTCAGCTCTCACTTTTAAGTGGATCTTCTTTATAGTCTTCTTCTGTATCCGTCAAATCGAATTTCCTGGCATCAGAGGTGCCTCCTAAATACTCAATATAAGAGTATTAATGGTAGTGACCTGTAGTAGCCAATGAGCTGCTTACCTTTAGGGTGACTACACCCCATCTATATGACCACTTACTGTGGGAAGTGGCCATAACCCGAACCCAGAGAGCCTAATTCCACCAAAAACAAAGATGGTGGAATTCTAGTTTTCGTGTTCACTTCGGGTAGCCCACATTAGGGGTGGAACAAGCCTGATGGGGAACCCTCCTCCTGACTAGCTAATTTTCACACCTGTCCTGGTGCCAAATGGGACGCAGGACAGGGGGTGGCATCTCCCAAGCCTAAGGGAAGCCGGGGTTGCTTATCAAAGGCGGCAGAGGCCCATGAAGCCTTCTGCCTTGATACGCTGATTAGCATTCCTGTTTGGAAGAAGTGACAATGCCTCTGACCAAAACAGACATTGTTTCTGCCCTCAGAGAACACAGGCTCTCACCTGCAGAGGGTTGGTAAAATGTCTGTGGTGGCAGGCTGTACAGTAGAGGTTGGTAGGTTTTCAGGGGGCACCTCTAAGGTGCCCTCTGGGTGCATGTATTAATAAATCCATCATATGAATCAGCGTGCTCTAATTAATACAAGATGTTTGATACCAAACATCTTTAGTTTCAGTGAAGCCATCATGTAACTGGAAACTCGTAATCACCAGTGCCCAGTACATATACTGAAGATTCCTTCCTTGTTCACTGGCAATGTCCATGTCAATTCTTGGCCATTACAGGGGCATATCTGCTCATAAAGATATGTCTTCACATTTAATATAATGCACCCTGCCTTAAGGCTTGTCAGGCGTGCTATAAGTGTGACTTATGGCGTGGCACACAAGAGGTGTGCCATGGCGTGTCTTCACTATTCTCTGCACCATGTCACGCAGCCTACAATGGCAGTTTTCATGAGTGTGCTGAGGGAGGCCTTAGGGGGGCACAATACTTGCTGCAGCAATTAGCGACCCTCTTTAGCCTCCCTACCCTAGGTACCAGGGGTACCATTTACTAGGGACGTAAGGTGTTGCCATAGGGGGAACAATTGTGCAGCTTTAGGAAAAGATTCCTGGCACTGGGAACCTCCTGGATAGCAGGAACCCAGTGTACTTCAATCAAAATTGCTTGAAATACCAGGCAAAAAGTGAGGGTGACCATATCAAAAAGCGGCACTTTTCTACAACAAATGAAAACGAAAACTGTCACAAAACTGAAATAGAGTTTACTTTTGTTATTGTGTGGGTAAAAAAGCAGTCACAGTTTTTTAATGGAGTAGGCCACGTTTTATTATCTGTGATGCTTTCAGTCAGTGCTGTCTTTTCAGCCAGCGTTACTTTTGTACTTTTTTTAACTTAAGGCTCAATTTATATATTGACAGTATGTATTCTCTGTTGCAACGGAGTATACATATCTCCAAGATAAAAGTCCGCTCTCCAAATGTATAAGCGGTCAGTCGGACATCTGAAAGAAATACGTTAGTTATAGATTCCTTACGTTAGAATTACCCTCAGGCGTCAGACTGGATCCGGAAAGATTTTTTGTCAGCAGTACCTCTGCGCGTCAGAAGGTGGCGTCGGTCGGCACTACGTTAGTCGTCGGCGTTGTGGTTGGCAGGATGACGTCGTGGCAGCTACTTAGACGCCACCCTCGCGTGCTGACGTCAGTTCTTTCTTTTTCTGCGCCAGCAGATCCGGGAAGAGCGGTGTCTCAGTCATTTTTTGACTATGTTTTTCTCAACTTTTGTCGACTTCTTGTTTCGAGTCTCCGATTCTGAACAGCTGCACGAAGGATGCCCGGTTTAAAGGCCTGCGGTTCCTGTAACCGATTGATGCCGGTGACAGATCTGCGCCGCATGTGCCTCTTTTGCCTGGAGCGCGACCACAATCCCAAGTCGTGCTCCGACTGTCAGTTGTTGACGCCACAGCTTTGTGGGAGCGGTTCCTAAAGCTGTTTGAACTACGGCAGTTGGCTCCGTGCCCTTCAAGGTCCCGGTCGAGAGGGAGGTCGAGGGACCGGTCGCGGAGCCACCATCAGTCTGGCTCAAACTCTTCGAAGTCTTCGCACTCGGGGTCGGGTAAGTCGAAGCATAAAAAGAAGTCGAAGAAGCATTGTCGCTCTTCGTCATCTCCTCGTCGGTCGGCCGACTCGACGAGGCTCGCCGGGTGGTGCCACTCCCGCGGCTCCGCGCGCGGAACCTGAAGGTCCGAGTCAGAGTTTCCCTCCCTTTCCAGGACCCAGAGCAGCCCCCGCCCAGCTTCGTACATTCTACGAGGCGATGCATGCCATTTTTGGTTGGACCGACCCCGCTGGCATGCCTTCGGGCCCCCCGGACTCGGTTGGGGGTCCTAGGTCTTCGCTTGACCTTATTACACCTCCACCTGTGCCGCTTCAGGCTGCACCACTACCGTGCCCGACGCCGGTTGGCCCCCCAGCTGGCGCCGCCCCAGCCTCCTTCCTGACGTGGATGCGACACAGGACCGGCGACGACCAATGCCGGATCCGGCGCCGGGTAGGGTTTTTTTGCCCCTGTTCATTCCTGGGGTCCCTTTCCAACAACAGTGGCACGCAGAGGATGATGAAGAGGACTGGGAGTGGTCAGGTGACCCTTTAATGACCAGCTAGGGTCTGACCAGGACTGGCGAGCGAAACTGGGGGAGGCCAGTGGTCTTGACGCTTCACCCAACCTTGTCATGTTGTCTCCTCCTACTGTGGCTACGGAGGAGGGAGCGTTATAGCTGTAGTTTTGCATAGGGTGGTCGAGGCTCTTAACCTCGAGCTTCCCACGGTGGTGGTCAGGACTAAACTCCTGACTGAGAAGCCCCAGCTTCCGTTTAATGAGGCCCTCACCGACATCCTTTTGGGCATCTGGTCCAGGCCCAACACTGGGGCTCCCGTGGACAGGATGATCGCCCAACGCCACCGCCCGGCTCCGGGCAACCCTACTTTCCTCTCCCAACACCCCACCCCTGAGAGCTTGGTGGTCTAAGCCTCCACCTCCAAAAGCGCCTTCCCTACCGCTCCACCGGAAAGGGAATCCAAAAAGCTAGACCATCTTGTTAGGAAAATGTTCTCTTCCGCCAGCTTAGGACTGCTGTCCATAAACACCTCATGTCCCTTGGGCCGTTATTCGCACTCTGTGTGGGATATGGTGGCGCAAATGCTGTTTCAGTGTACGGAGGAGGCCCGGGCAGTGCTCTCCCAGGCTGTTGCCGCCGGGAGGGATGCAGCGAAGTTTACGATCCGTTATGGGTTGGACACCGCCGTCTCTCTGGGCAGGACCATTTCAACGTCTGTAGCGCTACGTCGCTACGCCTGGATGAGGTCTACTGGCTTTTCGGGGAATGTCCAGAACACCTTGATGGACATGCCCTTTGATAGCTGTCACCTTTTTGCCAACAAAGCAGACAACGCCCTAGAGCGCTTCAAGGACTCTCTGGCTATGGCCAAGTCCTTGGGCCTCTCCTCCTTTCAACGCAGTCTGCTTTTCGCCCCTTTCGCGGCCACGGAAGGGGTGCCCCCCTACATCCCACCCAGGGTCATAGGCTGCAGTTAGTTACCCAACCTTCGCGCGGCCGGGGACGTGGGAACCATCATCTTGGTTCAGGGGGCAAGCGGGCGGGCCAGTCACCAACCTCCCCCTCCCCTCTGCAGCAGCCTCCAAACTCTCCTAGTCCGACCTTTCAGGCCCATCACCTCCCCCACTGGCGCACCATCACCTCGGACAGGTAGGTTTTGCAGATAGTCTGAAAGGGCTACTCTCTCCCCTTCGAGACTACCCCTCCAGCCATGCCACCTCGTTACCACCGCATGTTAGAGGATCATCTGGCTGTTCTCTAGCAGGAAGTTACGGCTCTCTTGGCCAAGGGAGCTATCGAGCACATTCCGGTCCCAGAAGTTGGTTGTGGTGGTTACTCCCACTAGTTTCTGGTTCCCAAGAAGGACAAGGGCCTGCATACTATCTTGGACCTTAGGAATATCAATTGCTTCCTCCGGAAGGAGAAGTTCAAGATGTTAACACTTACTCAGGTCTTGTCTGCCCTAACCCACTAGACTGGATGGTAACGTTGGACTTGCAGGGCGCTTATTTACACATCCACGTCCTGCCACCCACCGGCGTTACCTGCGGTACACGGTAGTCCATGAGCACTTTCAGCACATTGAAGCTCACACAAGCCTCTTTGGAACAAGTAGGGAACAAGGCCAGTACTAGAGCTAACAGACAGAGAATTCTGGATTGGGGGCGTCGTAGAGAAACAACCACTACTACAGCTGTGCCCTTAAGGGAAACGTTTTGTGACAGTATTAATCTTCCACCCAATGCCTGTCTGTATGGAGTTATGTTTAGTAATGTTCCACCCTTGTGCTCTGACGTGATTGAGTCACCTACCAAACCAAACAAACTAAGGTGTGTCACTGGCTAATTAAGTATGCCAAGAAAAGTTTTTCGGGAGATTTTGTCAATATTTATTGTAAATATCCTGATTTGGCATAGTACATCTTAAATCAATGTGGGGGTAGCACGCTCCCAGGTTTAAATATCGGTGTATTACCGCTTGATATTTTTAATCAAACGCTATTGCATGCCCCTTGTCTAGGGCTGGTGACCTCCCGTATGGAGATAGGGCACCTGTCCCGAAAACCTGTAAGAGTATTTAATCATTTTGCGCCACTGACAGGCTGAAAGGATTTTGACTGACTCATTAATGCTTAAGTTGAGGCACCTAGTAGACAATAAGGTCTTCCCCAGGTAGCTGACTCGGTCCCTGATCAACAGATAGACAAGTTCAACGTCCGGCGCCATTCACCTGGCTATGAATCTAGATCAAAACTCAAGCAGGTGTTCAAATCACACAGGGGTCCAACTTTCTCTAGATTAACATCACACCCTCCCACCCTCGCCCCCAATTTTAAGTTTTACTACAGACACTGAGGTGGGTGAATCACTCCAAAAAGGCTGCTCTGCTGGAATATAGCTGGTCTTCACTATAAACTAAGCAAACCGGATTGGCTCACTTATGTGAACGATTTTCATATATGCCTTTTTCAAAAAACTTGGCTAACTCAACCTGCTTTCTGCCCAGGCTGTTTTACTTTTTTCACTACAGCTGTGCCCTCCCCCTCTGGCAGAGTGTCTGGAGGTCTATTGGTCTGGGTAAAGATCTTTGCACAATGTAACTTGGAAGGAGAAACCCTACACACATGTAATCTGTATAACCAACCCCTAGCGAGACATAAGAAGCTTCCCATGCTTGTAACTTTGGATCATTACTTGGCCAAAGGGCGGCATAAATGTATCCTATCCTCATAAAGGGTAGTTTTAACATCATGTTCGAGCCCCTAGAATGTATATAATTCATACCAGATGAGGAAGATGAACAGATGGGTATTCCTACGATTGACTCTACAGCATGCATTTCCCACACGAACGCAGCCGGTCAACTAGCTTGGGTACCTGTAATGGTAGGTCCTTGTTGGACCAACATAGATCACCTTCTTTCACAACAGACTTAAATAATAGCCTGACTGATTATTTTTGTATTGGATATTGCTAGCTGGCACAAAAGGAATGGCGTTAAAGTAGATGCTAGGTCTGACAGGGATCATTTTGCACAACTATACTCTGTGGTAGAATCACCATGGTTACTGCCCCCAAAGGTATTGTCCATTCAGTAGTGGTTGATAATCTTTCACATTCTTGCACCCTGGCTTTTTCCCCATGACCGAAACCCTGGATGCCACAGTGAGATTAAAACCAGGTAAGACCCCTGGACCTGATCAAACACCAGGAGATTTATTCCATCGTAACCAACAATTTGGGTACCTTACATTTAACATGTTGTCCAACTCTGTTGTTGCAGTTGACCACGTTCCATCTACCTGTTAGGGGAAATATTACCAGTTTATAAGAAAGGGGACAAAGGTCTTCCCTCGAACTATAGGCCCGTAAGCCTATTAGATAATCTTCAAAAGGAATCTGCTTGCCGGGTCATTCATTAATTGGAAGATTGGATGCTGCAAAACAACATTTTGTCACGCTTTCAAGCAGATTTTAGAGCCAGAATAGGGACAGTCGATCCAGTCTTCCCATTGACAGTGAGCTTATGGAAGTACACTAAGCTAACCATAGATCATCTATATTCTTTTGTATAAGAACTACTTATGTTCAATGAAAATCATCACATACTACTATTATTATTGTTGTAATAGTGACTACATTACATTAGTGACCGCAAAATGCAAGATTACCTGCAGCGATCGGATCACCTCAGTGCATTAATCAGGGTTGCCGATAATAATAGAAAAAGTGCTTTGTCAGTTTGAAATGCCTCTATGTATCTTATATATGCCAGCCACAGATCCAGTGCCCCTGGTGTGAAAGTAATAATATTAGTAATAATTATCGCAACATGATTTACCACTCAAAAATCAGCTTTAAATATATTTTGGAAATTCAACCATTTTTCTTAAAACATCAGCTTATGAATTCTGCAAATACACCTTTTTGCCTTGACTACAGTTTTGACATACATATATTAATTCAACCAAGCAAAATGCCCCGGTTACTTACCGGTAATCTTCATTACTCCGAGTCCATGTCTTCCTCGCCACAGTAATCACATATGAGCCTCTGGCTCCACACAGAACTCCAAGTACAAACAAAACAGCGCTCTAGTCTCCCTCTCCCTCCTCCAATATGGCCACCAGTGGCTCCAGCCAATCCCATAAAGGGACACAGAATCACCAACACGACCTGAAGAACCAAGCCGCAGACATGAAGCCACCACCAGGGCCGGGAGGGAAGGGAAACTATACTGTGGCGAGGAAGACATGGACTCGGAGTAATGAAGATTACCGGTAAGTAACCGGGGCATTACCTCCTCGTCCTGTCTTCCTCGCCACAGTAATCACATATGAGCCGATACCAAAGCAAACAGCTTCATGTAAGGAAATAGACCACACCAGCAGTGCAGCGAAAACATATTTTAATATACAGAGGTATAGCAACAAAAAGGAAAACCTCTCAAGGAACCCCCGCTGACAAAACAGAAGAGGCAAAAGAAGCAGAACCCCCACCCCCAACCTGGAGGCGGTAATGGGACATGAAGGTATGCGGGGAAGACCACGTAGCAGCCCTGCAAACATCCTCCATGGACACCCCTTTGAAAGAAGCCCAGGATACAGCAACAGATCTGGTGGAACGACCCTGAACAGGAAGGGAGGGGACCTCAGAAACCGAAGCATAGGCCAACATAATGGCCTCCTTAATCCAACGACTGATCATGGAGAGGGAGGGTTTCAGGCCCTGACGCGACAGACCAAAATTGACAAACAAGTTGTCCACTTTACAAAAGGAAGACGTGCGTGACAAATAAATCAATAAGGCACGACGAACATCCAATAAGTGCAAAAGGGATTCCTCAGCCGAGGACGGATCAGGACAAAGAACCGGAAGAACCACCTCAGCAGACCGGTGAAAATAAGAATCCACTTTAGGAACAAAGGTAGGATGAGGGCGCAAGACCACACGGTCCGACAAAACCAACAAAAAAGGTGCAGAACGAAGGAAAGCACCCAACTCACCCATATGCCTGGCAGAAGCAATCGCCACAAGAAACACCACCTTGAGTGTCAAAAATTTCAAGTCCACCGACTCCAAAGGTTCGAAAGGAGCCAACTGCAAGGAACGTAAAACCAAAGGAAGGTCCCAAGGAGGAGGACACATGATAGGACGGGGACGTTGGAAAGAAAGAGACTTAAACAGTCTAGCAACCAACGGAGAAATAGAAACCAAAGGGAGGACATGAAAAGCCCGAATGGCAGCCCATTGAGCACGCAGAGTCGAAATGGCCAAGCCCAACACAAGCCCATCATTCAGAAAATCCAGAATGCGAGCCGGATCCAAAGACTCCAACGACAGCCCCCAACCAACACACCAATAAGCAAAATTATCCCAGTGCTTGGCGTAGGACTTAAGCGTAGAAGGCCGACGGGACTGCTGAATGACCCCAGCCACAGCCACCGAACAACCCTCACGAATCAGAGAATCCCTCTCAAGAACCAGGCCCGCAGACCCAGGGAACGGAACACAGGCAGAGGAAGAAGAGGACCCAGCAGAGGATAAGGAACGAACGGCAATGCCCACCCCGGAGACACAGCCAATTCCAATAGAAGGGGAAACCAAGGGCGACGTCTCCAACAAGGAGCAACCAGAAGCACAAAGGACCCCTCCCTCTTGATCTTCCGTAACACCGCAGGGATCAGGGGAACAGGGGGAAATGCATACAACAGACCCTTCGGCCAAAGGAACGAAAGTGCGTCCACTTTCCAGGCATCCTGGCAAGGCATAATCGTGCAAAAGCATTGGATCTGGGCATTGTCCCGGGATGCAAACAGGTCCACAATCGGATACCCAAACATCGTCTGCAACCTCTTGAACATCCATCGCGTGAGGGACAAGGACCCCATGGAAGGAAAAACCCGGCTCAGACAATCCGCCACCGAATTCTCTGCACCAGGCAGGTAAATCGCAGATAGGGACTCCAGATGCAACTCCGCCCAACAACAGATTTGGCGGCTGAGGCAACTGAGGGAGCGAACCTTGCACCCCCCCTTGATGGTTCACATAAGACATGACAACCTGATTGTCCGTACGGATCTGCATGTGGTGACCCCGAACAAGATCCGAGAAATCCAAGAGACCCAGAAGGACAGCCTTCAACTCCTTGTAGTTGGAGGAACAGGACAACATCGACTGAGGCCAAACCCCCTGAGTCGTTGAAACCCCCAGAGTAGCACCCCACCCCAGCAGGCTGGCATCGGTAGTGACCACTCGGGTGGGAACAATCAGAAAGGGACGGCCCCTGGACAGATTCCCGTCGACCAACCACCAACTCAGGACCACCCGAACAGCCTCCGACATAGGAACCAGAACACCCATATCGAGGGAACAGGGGTCCCAATGCGACAAAATGTGGGACACCACCGGGTACATGTGGAGGCGAGCCCACGGCACCGTCAACAATGAAGCAGACATCAGACCCTGAACCCTCAACCACAGGCTCACTGGATGAGAATGCCCCACCAACAGGGCACGGACAGCAGACATTAGGGATAGAATTCTGGGAGGGGGCAGGAACACCATCCCCAACTGAGTCTTGAACAGAGCCCCAATGAAAGTCAATTCCTGCGCAGGAACCAGGGAGGACTTCGGTACATTCACGAGGAACCCATGATGCTCCAGGATATGGCACACCCTCTGGACATGCAACTCCGCCTTCGGAAGAGAAGAAGCAGAAATTAAAATGTCGTCCAGATACGGAAAAACACAAATGCCCTCCCCATGTAAATATCCAATAAGAGGAGCCAGAATCTTAGTAAAGATCCTGGGGGCAGAGCAGAGCCCAAAAGGCAATACCTGGAACTGGTAATGACGACCCATTACGCAAAACCGGAGAAACTTCTGAAAGTCCGGATGAACAGGAATATGCAGGTAAGCATCCCTCAAGTCTATTGACGCAAGGAAATCGCCCTGAGACACCAGAGGAAGAATCAACTGAAGTGAAACCATCTTGAACTTCCGGTGAGGGATGAAAGTGTTGACCCACTTCAGATCCATCACAGGCCGAAGATCCCCGGTGCGCTTGGACACCAGAAAAAGTATGGAATACACCCCCTTTCCCAATTGATCGCAGGGCACAGGAATCACCGCCTTTTTGACCACCATGGAATCGATGCCTTCCAAAAGCGCCAACTTTTTCACAGGATCTCTGGGACAAGGAGTGGCCTTGAAACAGTCTGGGGGTGTCTGGGCAAATCCAATGCGCAAACCCTCTGAAATCACTTGAAGCACCCATTGGTCCGACACAGTCTCCCGCCAAGAGTCCATGAAGCAAGACAGACGACCCCCAACCTGACCTAGACCAGGAGCGATCCAGTCAGGATTTGGAAGCAGGAGCGGAGGAGGCAGATGTACCGGAGAACCGGGATTTATCAAAGGAAGGAGCACCCCGGCCACGCCCCCTACCACGAAAGGGCTGACCCGCCCGACCCCTCTTAGAAGGACCAAAAGACCTCTGGGAACCAAAGGCCCGGAACCTGCCTGGACGTTCAGGAGCAAGCAGTTTACGATCCTCCGCCGTCTTCTTCACCATCTCGTCCAGAGGCGAACCAAAAAGTTTAACCCCCGAAAAAGGGATCTTCATAAGCAAGTTTTTCTGTGCAGCATCAGCCTTCCATGAACGGAGCCATAACTGACGTCTTGCAGCCACAGAGGACCCGGCCACTGAAGCTGCCGCCCCCAGTGAATCAAAGGAGACATCCGAAAGCAGACAAACCTGCTGCTCCATCATCGCCAGGGTAGAAGAAACATCCTCCCCCTGGTCCAACAACTCCGACAGAGATTGAAAATCCTTGAGCAATGACTGGATAGTGTAAGACGAATAGGCCGCAGCCCTGATAGAAAAATTCGCAGCCGCAAAAGTGCGTTTCACCGCACAATCCACCTTACGGTCAACTGGGTCAGCAGGG